>NW_028327175.1:203026681-203350446 GCF_987537825.1 Furipterus horrens
AGCCTGGGCCGAGGAGCAGAACTGCCACAGGGTCGACAGAAAGACCTGCCGAGGCTCCGGCATCATCACCGGCTTGGCCAGGCCACCCCGTCAGGGGGCTGAATGTGCCGCGCAGGGACGGGCCCTCACCTTGGCACTGTGCGCAGACACCGTGGTCGTGACATACGGGGTCCGGTTCTTCTGCAGCAGGTCAATGTAAACCTCAGCCCCCTCCCCTCCGTGCACACGCAGCAAGCTGAGCAGCTCATTGACATCGTGGTGAATCCGAAACTCACTCATTGTTTTGGCTCTGAGACATCACAGTATGCTGTCCTGAAGGAAAGAGGAAAGCCATTTATGAAAACAAAACCAGCCCTGGACAATCAATGTTACTCTCCCTCTGTCTCCCCCCTGAAAATAAAATCTTTGAAAAAAGAAACAAAACTATATTAACATAAAAATTTTAAATGAATCAAATTCGGCTGTCATGTCTGTGAGAGACCAAACAGTCCTGTGAGCCACAAGACACCCCTACTGGCCACTACTGTCACCGCCTCTTGCTGAGGGTCCACCCTGTAGGGCTTCTTCCTGGTCCTCCCCTCCCTGCAGGTCGCGTCCCCTGGTGTGGTCTGTCATTTGTCGCGGGCACTGTCTCCAGTGGATGAGTGGCCTTTGAGGACCCACAGCTCCAGCCAGTTTCCTGGCCCAGGCCTCAGCATGGGAGCCCGCAGGTGCAGACTGTGAACCTACAGGCCCGGGCCACCATCACCCTGGGCGACCTCAACAACACGGGGCCCTGGGCCCAGGGCGGGCAGACTCAGCGGTCCTAGGTCTGTGAGGGAGCGCCATATGGGCCGAAGCCACTGGCCCGTCCCAGCACAGGGACTTACACCCCAGCGCCAGCCCACGAGGCGCACGCCGGGTCCCCAGGCCCTGTGCTGCTCTGGTTTGCGCTCTGCGCTCTGGCGCCAGGACAGGCCCTTCTCTTGCCCAAGCTCAGCTGCACACACAGGAGCTTTCCATAAAACTGCGGCGCGTTTCCTGGGCATTTGAGCTGGGTGTGGTCTCACTTCAGCTCAGCCTGCCCTGTCGACCAGGTGTCCCTGGTCTCACCATGAGATACAGGACCCTCTGGCATCAACGCCAACACTGTGTCCCCAACGGACAGCAGTGGCCTGCACGGGGCTTTGCTCCCAAGGATGACAGTTCCAGTCGGCCATTACCATCAGCAGCACTGACAAAGGGAGTGAACAGACACCCACGGGCAATTAGCAACAGATCCAAACAACAAAGATGAGCAAACTGACCCGCTTCACATAAACATTTCAATCTCCCCACGCGGGTTCCTAACTTCAGACCCACAAACAACAGAAGAACCGCTGGAACCAAAGACAGAGTCATTTCTGTCTGAATTTCCCGAGAGGGTCTTTCAACAGATTCTCAAAGGCTCTGTGGCCCAAAGAAGGTGAGGGACCACGTGCCGACAGCTGAAGAGACAGCCCAGCACACGCTCCACAGCTGATGACTCATGGTCCTAAGGGTCACTGTGCCCTTGGGGGCTGGAAAACAAGCTCTCTGGACGCAATTACAGTTCACGGTACAGAAACATCAAACGCTGGCCAGAGGCAGCGTCTCCACACAGAGGTGCAGGAGGGGGCCCAGCGGGTCCCCAGGAGCTCCCAGACAGTCCCTGCAGCTGCTGGCGGGCGCGTGGATCGCGCAGGGCGCCCGGGGCAGGAGGGACGCGGGCCAGGGGCTGCGAGCCGGTCCTTTCCCGGAGCCCTCTGGGGAGAACAGCACGCCCTCCCCCAACCCCCGAGATGAACCTCAGCCGTTCCCGAAGAGCAGGCGCTTTCTAGGTTATAAAGCAGCTCAAATGTTGCTGCTGCTCCCACCAAGGCCAACCGATGGGAAATGTTCGTCTCACCTGAGAAACGGCTGCTTTGCAGGAGGAACCGGCTCTGAAGCACCGACACCCTAAGCCGCCACGACCTCGTAACTCCCCGAGATGCCACAAACCACGGCAGGCAGAAACGACCACTCAGCATGCCCCCGCTGCCCCTTCGAGCCCAAGGAAACCAGTCCCCACACCCCACATGGTTTCTGCGGACTGTCCGGTACGCGCCGGGTGCAGGACCCTTTGGCCGCGGGAACGGCCAGTGTCCCCCACTGCAAGCAAGCACCCCTCCCCCAGGCACAGCGCGCGGACAAAGCCCTGCCGAAGGGGGGCCGCGATTCCTGGCGTGAAGGCTTATGAACACTCCGAGGCGCCTGCTGTTCTCTGTGGATGTGGGAGCAACTCCTGCAAGAACAGGGGCTCGCACCTGCAGGCAGCGTCCTGGGAACCCTGTGCTTGGTTGTCACGGTGACTGGAAGGGGCCAGAGGCCAGGACGCTAAACACCGGCAGCTTCTGCACCAGATGCAACTTGGAGGAACGTTTAACGGCAGCGGCTCGCTGGGGGCTTCCCTCCACCCGCTGCGACGGAGGGGCCGGCTTCGGAGCCAGAGCAGGCCCTTCCTCCGCCTCACACGCGGGAGCGGCCGCGTCGCTGCGCCAGGACGCCTAGTTCACACTCGCTGGTGCACGGGCCACCGACCCCAGAGGGAAGCGACAGGGGCCCTGCTGAGAGCTCAAGCCTAACGGCTCAGATTGGCTGGAAAAAGTTCAAAACTCAGAGAAGAGAGTAAGGGCTGAGATGCAGAGCCCGGGTGTGCCCACGGCTCACGTCTGGCCCGTGAATGACTGGCCGGGATGCGGCCGCAAACAACCGTCCCCTCCAGGACGGAGTCACCGCCATCCCTAACGACCCCGCTCTCATTTCTGAAAGAAAGGCGCCCGCACGTCGTGCCGACGCCGACCCGCTGGGAGCACCGGGCTCCCCAGTCAGCCTCGCGCACCCTGGCGTCCCCTTCCTACTGCCGTCGGGGACCTGCTGGCCGCTCCGGTTTCCGCGCCGGGAGCACCGGGCACGGCGCCCTGTGCGGCGCAGACGCTGAGCGGCCGGGGGAGACGGGAAGGCGGGAGGAGCGCGGGGCTCGACCGCGGGGGGCCGGGCCGGGACTCGGGGAACGCGGCGCCACCGAAGGGCTTTAAGCAAAGGAGGCGTCCAGTGAAACCCGAGCTTTCCGAGGGCCGGGAGCGGCCGGCAGGGAGGGCGCGAGCCCCGGCAGGAGGGAGCCTGCACGACCGGGTCTGGGAAGGATCCAGACGTCCGCTCAGGGACTAAGCCGCCCCGGAGCGCGGCTTCCGCTCCGCACGGGCCGGGGGCGAGGCGGGGCGGCCCCTCCGCGGCGGCCGCACTCACCGCCGGCGCAGCGCCACCGCCAGAGCCCGCCGAAACCCGCCGCGCAGCCCGCGCCGGAGGCGGAAATGGCTCGCGACGTCACGTCCGGCCCCGCCCCGGCCGGCTCGCGGACGGTGGCCGGCAGGCTGTGGCGCTCCCTGTCGCGCAGGGCGATGCAGCTGCCGCCCGCTCTGCACGCCCGCCTGGCGGCGGGGCCCGGGGCCGCGGAGCCGCTACCCGTGGAGCGGGACCCTGCCGCTGGGGCCGCGCCCTTCCGCTTCGCGGCGCGCCTGGTGAGCTTCCCGCGGGAGCACGAATTCTTCGAGGTGCGGGAACCGAGGGAAAGGGTAGTTGCCGAGGGGCGGAGCCTAGAGCCGCGGGGCCGGGGCATGGGCGGGGCCTGAGGATGTGGGCGGGGTCGGAGTGGAGTCTGGGGCGGGGCTAAGGCGGGGCGGAGCCCGGGTGGGTGGGGCCTATAGTTGTGCGCCCGCCACGGTTCTGCAGGACGGGGACGTGCAGCGGCACCTCTACCTCCAGGACGTGCTCACGCAGGTGGCCGGGGAGCCCGAGAGGCCCAGGTGAGCTTCTCTGCTCCCCGCGTCGCCCCTCTTCGCTCCCCACCTCGCCCACTTCCCGGGCCCCCGGGCCTCCAGGCCTCCCTTTCCCTGGTGACCTGTCCTCTGCCTGGACCACCGTCCAAGCGCCGCTTTGTTGGCCGTTGGCCTCGCCACCACCTGGCTGGCCTGTAAGAATGTAATTCTGAAAGAAGTATGACTTGGAATTTCAAAAGAAACATCCGAAGCTGTGTCAGGTCACCGAAAGGGAGGGCAGCGACGGCCGCTGTTCTCCGTCAGCAGCGGTTTCCTTTGCCAGGGTGCCCGAGTTCACCTGTCAGGTGGCGGGCTGCTGCCAGGTCTTCGACGCCCTGGAGGACTACGAGCACCACTACCACACTCTGCACAGAAACACGTGCTCCTTTTGCAAGCGCGCCTTCCCCTCGGGACACCTGCTGGACATCCACATCCTGGAGTGGCACGACTCTCTGTTCCAGATCCTGTCCGAGAGGCAGGACATGGTGGGTGCCACAGCATCCTGGGGGCTGGGCCGGGGCGCTCTCACCAAGGGTCAGAGCTCCCAGTTCTGGGGTTAGGGCAAAACCAGGGGTCGCCTTCCCTGCCCTGGCCCCCAGCCCCGTGGATGGAAGCGGCGCCGTTTTTGTTTCAGTATCAGTGCTTGGTGGAAGGCTGCGCCGAGAAGTTCAAGACCAGCAAAGACAGGAAGGATCACCTTGTGAGACGTCACCTCTACCCTGCGGACTTCCGGTTTGATAAGCCAAAGAAAAGCAGAGGATCAGTGCGGAGGTGAGTGTGCACGCACTGCAGGGGGCGGCCACCCCTGGGCTCAGAGGCCGTGGGGTTTGTAGACACTGCAGGTCAGCACCTGTGACCCTCACTGTCTGGTTTGGCTGCGGGTAATGGGAACCCTGCCCAATGGGAGCTGTTAGCCATAGGGGTGCAGCGAACGGGGGCCTGTTCTGCTGCAGCCGCCCTGCTGTAGGGAGCGCCTAAGGCGACAGCCTGTTGTCCCAGCTCCGCAGGGAAGCACTGGGGAGCCATCGCGCTGTCCCCCTGGGGCTTTAGGGCATCATCCTGCTTGCCTGCACTCACATCTCCCTCGATTGTATCTGACCTGCACCCAGCACAGCAGCTCCACCTCCAGGTCACCTGCCAGGTGGGCCTCTGGGAGTTTGTCCCAGTCTGTGAGCCCATGTAGGGCTCTGGCTTTTCAGTTGTCCTGCTGGTATGTTGATGAACTTGACAGCGGCCATTTATTACACATGATTGTTTAGGGTGCATGGTAGGGGAACATCCCCAGGAATAATTCTTAAGCTTATACTATGTTGTTTTGTCTCTTTTTAAAACTGGTTCAGGTTAAATTTTGTAACTATCTGAAAATTACATTGGAAGTTGCATTTTCAGACAAGTTTGTTTTTCTCAAACAGGGTCTTGGTGTTTAAAATAATTGCGAGAACGCGCTGCAGTGTGGGAGGTTTTTATAAGGCCTTGAGCATGAGGGGAACCCCTTCTTACCGAGGGATCATTTTAGGACAAAAAGTCTGTGCTGGGCCAAGACATCAGTGTTTGGGGGAAGGCTCTTAATAGTGTATCGTTAATTTTAGTTAATTTCTCACTAACTCGTGTGGAAAGATGTTTGTCATGCTTCATTGGCATTTATCACGTGGCACCATAAAGATACAGTTTCTAAAGGCAAAGTCTTAATTGTTACACTTGAATTTGTAAAAGATGGCATTTGTTGTATCAATACTCACTTTTGATCTTGGCATAATTCTTCTAGTCCTGGTAGCCTGACAGTTACGTGATGCCAAAATAGTTATAAAATGCCTGCAGGAAAAAGTAGTCTCCTCCTGGTGAGTTCATGTCTGGACTACATGGGGCTAGCCCACCACCATGCGGAGCCCCGCTCACTCCTCTGCCTTCCACAGCCCCGCTGCACCCACGGCCTCCCAGCAAGTGTCGGCAGAGGCCCTGGGGGATGACAGGGAGCCACTGGAAGGGGACGCCATGGAAGTCTGCTCCGAACACGTGCCACCTGCAGCAGAGCCCACGGGTGAGAGGCGGACCTACGGCCACAGGTCAGTAGCTGACATCTCTGAAGCTCTGCACCTGTGCTTTCTACGGTGGATTCCGGGTGTGACCCTGGGGAAGTGGACGCTGGCTCAGTGGTGGGGGGTGGGAGCTGGGAGCCTGGCTCTTCACGGTGCGTGGGGGCAGCCTGGTGACTGTGGCTCCCTCTGCCTCCGGGGCCCTGCAGGCAGGAGTGCAGAGTGCCACCCCTTCTGGGCAGAGAAGCTCGTTGCAGTTGCTTACATTACACCCTGTGAGGCTCTTTCTAGTATTAATTGTGCTTTTATTGGGTTAAACTTGAGTTCGAATCTAATTTTGGGGAAAACGTTGGACAAAGAAGGACTTGTGTTCCTCAGCTGCCTTCATGCAGCTGCTCATCCTTTGGCCAGTGAGTGAGCCCTGATGCCAGGGGGCAGTTAGGGTTTCGGATGAGGCGGGTGACAGGAAGTTACCCTGGGGCGCTGGCAGGAGCTGGTCCCCACAGGAGGCAGGTCAGAGGCTGGCCAGTGGCAGAGGGAACCACCCCAGAGCTGCGGAGCAGTCTCTGAGGAGAAGGAGCCGCCATCGGGAGTGTCCCGTGAGTGGAAGAGAGAGCATTCTGGACCAAGAAGAAAACGCGCAAGACTGCTCTTGGGAACTGCGCGTTTGTTGGCAAAGGTGTGATGCTGTAGTATGAAGGTTTTTTTCCCTTTCAGAATACCTTCCACAATCTGTTTTGGTCAAGGGGCGTCACGAGGGTTTAAAAGCACCAAGAGGAGAAATAAGCACCAGTGACAACTGAGCCCGAGGGCGACAGTCGCAGACAGCAGGGCCGGCGCCCTGGTGGACGAGGGTCAACGGTGAGCCTGCTCATGTGGCCACCCCAGGACCAGGCCTCTGCCATCCTCGGTCCTTGGGGGAATGGCTGTGTGACACCAGTAACCAGTGTCAGCAGCGAGAGACCGCGGGTTCCCGGAGGTGGTGGCCCTGATGAGCGCTCCAGCTCCCCTCCCTCTGTAGGGGCCGTCCTACAGGCTTCCTATTTAAAGCAAATGTTTTTCACAAAAGGCCTCTAGTCTTTTCCATGTCGCTGAACGAGACAGGAATGAGCAGTGACTACGCATGAGCATCTGGGTTTTGGCTGCAGCTCTCAGGAAGGGTTATGAAGTCTTGGCTCCTCTGGTGGGGACAGTGGGCGGAGGGCTGGCCACCCTGACAGCCCCAGGTCAGCCTGTCCCGCAGTCTGAGTGAACCCCGCTGGGGGGCGGCCTGAGCCTGCGGTCAGTGCTGGGAGGCGGAGCGCCAGCCCGGTGGGCAAGTGCCCCAAGGAAGGACAGCGCCAGGCAGGAAGGACGGCGCCCAGCAGAAGGAAGGGGCCAGCACCAGAGCTGACAGAGCAGAGCCCAGAGACTGCAGTCCCCCCACCGACGCGACCACCAGGCGGCTCAGGAGGGAGCACACGCAGAGGCGGCATGTGGGCAGAAACAACAGACCAGCGCTGTTTCCATCAAGTAAGGGCTGTCAGCCTAGGTCTGGCCGAGTGGGGAGCCTCCAGAGGCCTCATCCCTCGCAGGCGGATGCCTGGGTGCTTCCGTGCTGTCTGTGCCCGCCACCCCCACCCCCACCCCGGGCTCTGGCTGGGCCGGCAGCAGGAGGATGCCCCCTCCCAGCGCAGCTCCACCTGCCCTTATCCTGGGCTCTGGGTTTGACCAGAGGCAGCTGCCCAGCTCTGATAGTCACACCCAAAGCCCTTGGAGACCGGAGGGGGTCTCAGATGGTGTCACATCACACAGTGACTACACACGCTAGAAACTCCTGCGGGGTTGCTGGGTGCTCAAGGGAAAAGGGTAAAACCTAAGGACAGGTCCCAGCATATTGAACTGAGGCCTAACGAACACTTTCCTTAATGGACAGTGGCCAGCCTTGGCTGAGGGTCGTGCCCTAGAGAAAGCAGCTAATGTGCAACACCACTCGCCTGTCCGTCTCCCCCAGAGCCCCTCCCAGCTCCTGTGCGTCTGTGCAGTGAGCTCTCCGCGCGCGCACGCTGGCCTTCCCTGCAGCAGTACGTGCTGCCAAAATCCTCACGTCCACGCGCTGGCCGCCACATAGGACTATGGTTTAGTCTCTGGGGACTCAGTCCTGCGTCCCCATCATAGCCTCACCCGACCTAGAGAATTGCTTGTTTTTGTCTTTTTCTTCTGAAAAACGGAATATAAAACTTCAGTGTGAAGAATGTTGCTGACAAATGAAAAAGACTGCCAGCAGAATTCATTCTGTTGCTCACTTCTCTGCTGCAAAGCCTGGGCATGGTATCCGGGTCCCAGTGGAAGGAAAGACAAGCAATGGAAGCACTTAGGAAAGGAGGGGCTTGTCTGCAGACACACGGGAGCCAGAACGCAGGACTGGCGCCAGGTGCCCACGGTACTCGAGGTCACCAAGTCTGTCATAGGCTATTGGAGGTGGAACACGTGACGATCACATGTGGTCTTACATGAAACACTCAGTGTTTTATCACTTGGGTGGCCAGAACCTATTGGGGTGACGGGTTCTTCCTAACTGGCGTGTGAAGTCCCATTTGGAGCAGGACGTGGTGTGAGTCTTCGCTGTCACAGGGTGGATGCACTGTTCCAGCAGCAGGTCTGCATTCCTCGTGGCCTCACTCAGACCTCGTGACTCTGGCTCCTGCTCATCCTCCAGAGCCCGTGGTGCAGACTCCGGCCCCTTATTCTGCCTCTTTCTTCTCCCTTTTTGTGCCTCATTTCGGATGAAGTGAGTTTTTCTCATTCTGTTAATTGGGAAGACAGCTTCTAGTTATTGTTTTAGTAGTTAGCCGCCAAAATTTTAGTAGAAATACTTAACTTGTTCAGGGCTAAGATGAATTGTTATCTATCCCCTTCCCCCAACAGGACAAGGACTACGGACGCTCGCGCCATCCTCCTGTGCCGCCTGCCTGACCCCGCAGGCTGTGGGTGCTGCGCTCTGAGGGTCTGTGTTGTGTGAATGCACCCATGGCCCCGGCCCCTCAGGCCTCCCTCGTGGGCACTTACTTGGCCTAACAACTGTCTTGAGCATTGCCTTTACTGAGAGTCGGGAGTCACAATGTTCTCCATTCTATTTGCCCGAAAAAGTTCTTACGTCCTTGTTCCTAAAAGATATTTTTGCTGGGAACACAGTACCTGGCCGTGTTTCCCTAAGCAGGCTGGACGCGTCCCACTGCTCTGCGCTCGCTGTCCCTGCCAAGGACCCAGTTGTCCGTCTGCTTTTTCTTTAGAAGACAGTTTGTCTTGTCTTTGTCCTTGGTGTCCACTCGGCTGTGTTAGGGAAGATCCCTGTCTGGTTGCTCTTCACTGGGCTTTTCTCCCTCGAGTTATTGCCTTCACGCCTTCTGTCCCTTCTTCTCTCTCCTAAACCTCCAGCTAAAAGCTGTTAGATACATGTTTCTTAACAGCTCTTGTATCTTCTAGTCCTCCTCTGTCTTAGCTACATTTTAGATCATTTCTTCAGATCCACTTTTCAGTTCACTCGTTTTCTGAGCAGCGTAGGGAGTGTGTCACCGGCTGCTCTAGCCAGCCTGGTGAGACAAGAACCAGCGATGGGAAATTCGTGCCACTGTGTGTAGTTTCAGCTCCATTTAACAAAAACCTGTACAGTAACTTAAACGAGGCTTCCCGGCCTCCTGCAGCCAGGGCCCCTGTCTCAGGGTACGGCACTCACCACCCAGGTTGTAAAAACAGGCTCACTGGGAACATGGTGAGACATTCCAAAGCACGACCTGGAAAGAAATCACCCCTTGAGTATTTAAAGGAATAATTTAGCTGTTTGCTGTGGTTTTGAAAAGCACATGCTTCAGGCCTTGGCCGGGCAGCTCAGCTGGTTAGAGCATCGTCCCAATATGTCCAGGTTGCGGGTTCGATCCTGGTTGGGGCACATACAAGAATCAACCAGTGGTTGCATGGATAAGTAAGTAGAGCAGCAGATTGATGTGTGTCCCTCCCTCCCTCTTTTCGTCTTTCTCTAAAATCAATAAATACTATTTTTTAAGAAACCCATGTAGTTCACACATGCTGATTCAGTTTCCTTCCACATTTTACTGCCTCTGAAATTGAGCAACTTACCGCCACTGGCTGCATCAGCTAAATTTGCCACGCGGTTGTTCTTCTTAATGGTCTAATAGGTGGAAGTACAGCGTGCGTGCAGAGAGCCAGACAGCAACGACCATGGGTCTCGGTGAGTGAGACCACACTCCAGAGTGGAGGTAGCAGAGCTTCAGGCATCTGGACAGCTTCACCTCATCGCTTCACAGCACAGCGTGGCCAGTCACCAGAGACACTTCCTGGGGGCACTCACGGATTTGGGACTAGGGCAGGGGCGTGGGGGCCGGGAGGGGACCAGGGCGCAGGACAGAGTGCTGCCTTGTGGGGTTTTCCTATGAAATACTTCACATGTACAAAACATTTGCAAAATTACGTGTCCTGGCCAGGGAAGTGGGTATCGCCGCCCCACCACCCAGTTTAAGAAGCCCCCAGGGTTGCATTTTTAGAAGCTTGTGAGGAATTCTCTACCCTCCAGGCAACTGCTGCTTTATGTTCATTCAAGATCTACAGTCAAGTCGGGGCCTGGCCCTCCAGAAGTCCTGGAACAGGACTGAGCCAGCCGCACCTGAGAGGCCCGCGGGCACAGGGCCCTGGGCTGGGGTCCCTACAGTAGGCAAGGCTGGTGCAGGGGCACCTGTGGCTGGTGCAGGTGGCTGGCAGGGGCCCTGAAAGCCAACTGTGCCAAGAAGGGACCCAAGGGCCTAACCGAATCCCCCCCCGAGAACCAGAGTGCGTGTGCCCCAGGTCCTCCCCGGAGGTGACACGGAGGTAGCGCTTGCGGGAGACTGGTCACCCAGACCAGGGAGGCCTGTTTGTCACGTCTCACTTGATGAGCCTGATGAGACACCCAGGCTCAGCAGGGGGTCACGGTCTGGGGTCGTCCACAGTCCCACCCTCCCTACTTTGGCTCTACCGGGGTCATCCACGCTGCACAGGCCACTCCTGGTCCCCAGGCTAGCTGGCTTCTGTACCCGCAAAGGTGGGGTCTGCCTTGAGCTTCTCTCCTGTCCCCCTTATCCAGCCGGTCCCCCAAGGACAGGACTGGTATCTCCAGATCCACCAGCAGCAAGTGACAGGGCCTGGATGGGGAACAGGCACCAAGACTCCAGTTTGGGGTGTCTGTCCTCTGACGAGGGGTGACAGGTCTGGGGCTCACGGAAGCCTCTGGGCCTTGGAGACCTTCCACACGGGCTAAAGGAGATGTCAGGCAGGCTGCACGGCCCTGGAGTCTGGCCCGGGAGGGTCAGGCACCCTGTCCTCCATCAGAGGAAGACGGGTAGGCAGCCTGCACCCCAGGGAGGGCAGCCCTTTGCACAGCAGGAGGGTCCTGGTACCAGCAAGTTCGCTTCTGCCCACTCAGCAACAGGGCACGCAGCCGGGGCCTCCCGTGTCTGGGCTCCCACAGGACTGCAACCCTCGAGCAGTAAGCTGGCTCAGCTGAGGGGTCCTGGGTGGGAACCCCACCAGGTAGGTGTGCTGTTCACACGCGGCTGGTTCAACCCTGGCTGCCCTGGCCGCGCCCCAGGACTGTGGGGATCAGCCAGTGCCGCGGGGACGCAGGCCTGCGAGGTGGCAGGGCTGCGTGTGGACCTCTGCTCCGTGCGTACACCGCCCCCCAGTGGAGCAGGGAGAGCCGGGTGCTCGTTTTCCTCTGTGGCTGGTGTCCCTGTCACCTTTGCCGGGGATTTTCTCATAGATCGCGGCCATTCTCACACCACTGGTAAGGGACCGTTGTTCTGTCCTGGTGCATGGCCCTGATTTTCCCATGGGCCCCTCTCCAGAGCCTCAGATGTGAGAAGAGGATCGAGGTACTGGGTGGCCTGAAAAAGCAATGGCTGTGCTCTGGGCTCCAGGGGCTCACGGGGCGGGTCTCATGGCTCTCAGGCCCCTCAGCCCCTGGGGGCTCCCTTTGCACCTTGGCCCCACCGCCTTCTCTGGTGTATTTACAGGGCGGGTCTGTCCCCTTGAAGACCTTGACTGGAGCTGGACTCTGAGTAAACACGCCTGGGGGGATGGTCAGCAGCGGCTGCAGCCCCTCTCACCACCAGCCTTCAGTTCCAGCAGCTTGCACTTCAAGAACTGGGTTAGTTTCCATTTAAAATCTGTTGTGGCCCTGCCTGGTGTGGCTCAGTGGATTGTGCACCAGCCTGCGAACTTGAGGGTCACCGGTTCGATTCCCAGTCAGGGCCCAGGCCTGGGTTGTGAGCCAGGGCCCCAGCTGAGGACGTGTGAGGAGGGGCAGCCAATAGATCCTTCTCTCCCTCTCTTTCTCTCTTCCTTCCCCTCTCTCTGAAAATATAAATTAAATAAAATATTTAAAAATAAAATCCATTGTGAATTTTTATTTTTCTTGGAAACGCAGGGAGAATGATGGCTAGTAACATGCAATTTAATGCAATATCTTCTGGGACTTCTCCACACCTGTTTCCTGTGTGGCACCACCAGCCTGGGGCCTGAAGGTAGAGAGGGGCCCAGAGTCTGTCCTTGCTGCAGCACTGAGGCGGGCTGAGAGGGCAGGGGGCTGCCCACAGCTGGGGTCAGGCTGATGGTTGCGTGGGCTTCTGTCTATCCCAGGCACCTTGACTGCCCTAGTCCAGGGGGAGAGCTGAGGCAGCCCAGGAGACGCCTCTGGTTTGGAGGGACCCTGAACCTGGCGCTGCTGGCCTCTTGCGGGTGCGCCAGCAACTCTTGCTCCTCCCTGGCCCCACACTGGCCGTGGGGCATCTCTCCCTGCAGGGTCCTCGAGGGAGCCCAGCGGGAATGGCTGGTGGTAAGCACAGAACACCTGGGTGCTGTCCACACCCATCAAGGCCACCTGGCCTCTCTGCATTGTGTGGACACCCCACGCACACACCCACATCCACATGCCTACTCAGATACCCCGCCACACACACACCTCATAGACAACATCTCACCTCATTTTTCTGTACTAAAAAAGTAAATATGGGAAAAAATCCCTAACACAAGCGTGAAAGTTTCCATTCTGCCATGAAGGTAACACACCTAGTCAGTGAAAGTAATCAGTGCTCTTAACTCCTGCAGTCCCGGCACCAAACTGTTCCCATTCCTTTGTTCCAGAATCAGCTTCTTGCCGAGGAAGACAGTCTGGAGAATCCTCCCCGGTGGTGATGGTGCCCAAAGCAAAGGCAACGGAGCCCCCGACCAGCCCCAGCCCCGGGCAGAGTAAACTTCAGAATACTTGATTGGCTGCCTGCACAAAATAGGAAGCTCTACCTCCTGCCCATTCCGAGGGCATTGTATGAAACTATGCTCACTGTCTTTCAGGAAAGTTTGTCTAGTAGGAAGATGACTTTTAAAAGATTTTTAAGGTTTTAAAATATCTGTAAGATACCCACAAATAGGTTTGATGCATCGATTATAACTATATCAACAACAAAAACCTGAAAATTTTTTAAAAGGCTGACAGGACCCCGGGAGTTTACCCGGGCTTGAGTTTCCGCGAGAGGACCAGGGCGGGGCGGGGGCGCAGCTCGCCTGCGCGCGCCCTCCCGGCAGACCCCCAGGATACCACCAGGCAAAGCGAGTGTCCAGGCCCCCTAGGAGAGGTAATACACGCCGTAGGCGGTGACGGGCGCAGCGAGGAGTCCCGGCCCCTGCGGCAGGTTGCCTGTGGCCCCGCCAAAACGGCCCGGGGAGCCTTGCAAGTGGGCGCCCAGGGGGAGAGGTAGGGCGATCGCAGGCAGCAACGGCTTGGCCACCAGCTTCAGCTTCTCCAGCTCGGCCTCCTGCAGCCGCTTGGCCTTGGCCCGGCGGTTCTGGAACCAGATCTTCACCTGCGTCTCGGTGAGGCTCAGGCTGCTGGAGAACTCGGCGCGCTCGGCGATGGACAGGTACTGCTTCTGGCGGAACTTGCGCTCCAGCGCCAGCAGCTGCGCGGTGGTGAAGGGCGTCCGCGGCTTGCGGTTGTTCTTGTGTTTGCGGAGGGTGCAGGGAGGGGGGCTGGGGGCGCCTGGGAGGAAAGAGAAGCACAGATTGGGCGCTCAGACGCCGGCAGTTCGCTCCCCTTTCCGACACTCCTGGACCCCCTTCCCGGCTCCGTGATCATGCCCTCAGAGATCTCGAGACCCCAAAAGACACAGAGATACAAGTTAAGGCATCAGGGAGACGGTGCGGGTAGAGGCAGGCCGCTGTGGACTTGGCCTCTGCTCCCCAAATCAGCGGCCTCGCACCCCAGGGGGGGGGAACTCTGCCCATTTGGAGAAGAGAGGAGCTTGGGCTGGAGGCCGTCGCAAGAACTGAGCGCAGAGGCGAGGATTCGGCGAAGCGGAAGCTCACCGTCGCGGGGACCGAGGGACGGGTCGGGAGTACAGGGGCGCCAAGAAGCCGCGGGGCCTTTCGGTGTACCGACTCGGCTCCCGGGTAGAGAGGAGGCCTGGTTGCGTGGGACACGGGGGCGG
The DNA here is from genome assembly GCF_987537825.1 of Furipterus horrens. NCBI lineage: Eukaryota > Metazoa > Chordata > Mammalia > Chiroptera > Furipteridae > Furipterus > Furipterus horrens. The sequence goes on from NW_028327175.1 coordinate 203,041,082, forward strand.
CTGCAGGGCAGGCACGAGCCGGAGAGCTCAGGTGGGCTGGCTTCTTCGTTGCAGTCAGGCCAGGCGCTTAGGGGCTGGTTACTTTGCGAAGTTACGAACGACAGCGCCCCTCCCGCCCTGGTCCTCCTAACTTGGGCCAGGCGGGCTCTCTCGCGGCCCGGGACCGTGCGACAGGGCACTTACTTGGGGAGGACGAGCGGGCGGCTGGCGGGAACCAGGCCCGGGGCTCCGCGGCGCCCCGCGGCCTCTCCTCCCGGGGCTCCGCGGGCTGCGGACCCAGCCGGCGCTGCGCCTCCAGAAGGGACTCGACGCTGAAGGGCAGCGGGCCGAGCCCCGAGCGGTCCCCGCCCAACGTCCTGAGCCCAGAGGGGTTCATGACGAGCGACGCCGGGGCCATGCGCGAGCCGGCAGGAGCGAGGCTGGAGGGGCCGCAGGCACGACGTGAAGGTCGCGCGCCTTGCGGCTCCCCGGGACTTGGAGGCGACCCGGCCCTCCGTGCCCTATAAAAAGGCGGCGTCCCTTTCATGAGCCGCTGTCCAATCGCCGCGGCCGCTGTCGCGTGGGCCTAGGCGTCCATTGGCTTCGCTGACCCGGGTAACGGATAGGGAGGGGCTAGGCCGTGGCCCGGTACCCGGGCATCCATCGCCGGCCCCAGCCCTCCTGGCGCGCCCCCGTCCCTCTCCCGCCGCTCGCCGCCCTCTCCCGGGGCGCTGCGGGCCCGGCCCGCGCTCCTCCTGACCAGGAGGCTGCTGGGACACCCGGGAAGCCCGCGGAGCTGGCCCCGGCTTCCACACCGGAGGGGCCGACGGCGGGCGCGGCCCGGCGCAGTCGTGGCCAGAGCACCCGCCTTTGACCGCGCGCGGATCCTGCGCAGCAAAGAACTTGGCGCCGTCGTCCGCGCCGCGCCGGCGCCTCCCGCCGCGTCGCCCCTCTGTCGCTGGCAGGCTGCGCCTCCTGCTGCGCCCCAGCCCCGAGCCGGAACCCTACCACGTGCCTGCTTTGGCCCACGCGCTCTCACCCGGACTGGAAACTGGGCTTCCATCGCCTTGAAGTAGGGCCGCGGTGCTCTTGGCCCCCGGGTGGCTTTTCAGGAACCTGTAACTGCAGAGCATCCTGCGGGGCAGGGCCCGCCCTCCCGCTGACGGAGTTTCCCACGGCCCGGTTCTTGCCCAGCGGCCGGGGCCGCGGGGAAGGCGACGGGGCCCGACCTTCTACCCGCCTCCGACGCAGGGCTAGGGGCACAGAAGGGGCGCCCCAGGCAGCTCCTGGCCAGGATCGCGGAGTCTGTCGCTGGGTGCTAGGCTCACCGTCAGTCTCTTCTGCTCCGCCCTCGCTCGGAAGATCGTTGTGGGGCCGGGGACCTGGAAAAACCCCGTCGGCCTAGCTGCTCCGGGTGGCGCCCGCGGACCCAGGCAGAGGCGGGATCTCCGCACCGGGCTCGGAGGAGGAGCCGAGACCCGACAGAGACCTGTGTTTAGACCGATTCTTTTTCCAAAACTGGACCAGTCTTTGCTTAAAAACCTTCCTGGGTGCTGCAGACGAGGCGGCGCTCCACGGTCTCTCGAGTTTTAGAATAAATCATGAGATTGGTTTGTGGATAACGATTTAATGTCTTGTGAATATCCCAGAACACAGAAACAGCAACCTAAACCGGTTTATATTTATTTTTGAAAAAACAAAGTTGCTTTAATGAAATCCAGCTTTGGGGACAGTTTAACCGTCCAGCTCAGCCAGAAAAATTCAATTAGAAAGTTTTCTCTCCATGCAAATTTAGAAGCAAGGCTGAAAGGGGCCCTCAGACCGGCTCCAGGGCCAAGCCTGGTGTCTGGGCTGGATCAGCTCTTTCTATATTCCAAGATGGATTGCCCCTTTCTAATGTAATAAAGATGTTCTGAGTTGATTGAAGATAATTGCATCATTAAAGCATTTTCTTTGAAGGTCTCTCTCCTGGTAGTTTATCTTCAGCAGGCCACTCACGGGAGTGTTTGAAGAAGAATTTTAATAAGGATGACAGCCAGCTGCCCAGCCGGCCCCACATCCGCTCAGGACCCTGGGAAGGTGGTGTCTGGGTGGATGAGCTGTGGCCTGGCTGTGGGGAAAGGAAGGGGTGCTGGGGCCAGGCATGAGTGCCCCCTTCAGTCACCCTTCCTGTGGGTGTCTGGATTAATGTCTGCCCCTCCTGCAGAGAGCAAGGCTGGGCCAGTTCTGACCAGGCCCCACCTGGCGCAGCACCCGCAGGGGAGCAGAGGAGGGGGAGGCTTCAGCTGGGGCGGAGCCCGGGGTAGCCGTGAGGACACAGACCCATAGCTCAGCCCAGCAGTATCTCCAGCCCCCAGAGGTCGCTGGCCAGACGGGGCCCTGAGATGGGAGGGGAGAGGGGCAGGCGGTGGTGAGGTAAGAAGGGACCCCACTTCTGTCACATAGTGGCTTTGGGCTCAGAGACCTGTGTCCCATGTGTAAAGGGAGCCCAGACACGTCTCTGACCCCCAGGAGGGGGCCATACCTCCTCTATTGACTTATTTAGCTCTAATTCTTTATCATTGTTTTAGTGGCTGCTTTAGGGCTGACGGTGTCCACCTTCAGTTTCTCACAGTGCGCCTGCAAGTGACATCGTCCCCACTGCGTGTAGTACGAGAGCTTTAATTGCCCCACTGTGTGTAGCAAGAGAGCTTCAGCCCTGGCTGGGGGGGCTCAGTGGACTGAGTGCCGGCTTGTGACCCAAACGTCCCCGGTTCGATTGCCAGTCAAGACAGGCCTGGGTTGTGGGTCAGGTCCCCAGTGGGAGGCGTGCAAGAGGGAACTGATCGATGTCTCTCTTGAACAGAGATATTTCTCTCCCTCTCTGTCTCGCTCCCTTCCCCTCTCTCTGGACTGTACAGTGGTATCTGGTATCTCCACTTCTCCCTCCACAGCCTGGTGCTATCGTCAGACCTTTTACTTCCAGGTGTTATAAATCTCACACTGATTGACATCATTTGTTTAAATGGTCAATTGTCTTTTAAAGAGATTTAAATAATATGAAAAAAGTATATTCTATTTCTCCGTGTTGTTACAATTTTGGTGCCTCTGCACCACCCGGAGCAGAGACCACAGGGAGGCCAGCGAGGCCGTGCTGAGGGTGCATCGCAGGGCAGGCCTCGGCCTGGGCGGAGGGGAGGCAAAGCTGGAGCGAAGAGAGAGGGAGGGCGGAGGCCGTGCAGCTCAGAGCCAGCCAGGCGATGGGCCACAGGGGCTGGCCGCGTCCCCCAGCGTTCTCCTGGGAGTTCAAAGGCCCACCCAGAGTCTAGGGGAAGAAAGAGCATGTGTTGTTCTGGCCATTTTAGGAAAACGAAATGCATGTGGAGGAGCCCTTTGTCGGGACCCTCTGGCTGAGAAGGGACTGGGGGTGGGGTGGGGGGCTGGAAAGGTGAAGACGCCAGGCTGCAGGAGGCTCTGTGTAGGAGGGCAGGGTGTGGGGGAAGGTGGGAGCTGCGCCAGAGGGTGGGTCCTGGGCTGTGGGCCAGAGTCTCATCTGGGAGCCCATGGACGACTGGGGCCCCTTTTGCCTCCATGTCACCTGAAAGCCAGCTGGCCACACTGGTCAGGGCATCACTGCTTGTCTTGGTGCTGCAGGAAGAGGTGTCCCAAACCACCTGCAGCCCGGTACTGGGTTTACCCCCCATCTCTCCCACCCCCCAGGGTGAGGGCTGTCCTGGGTCTGGGTGGGAGACAGCAGCTGCCTCTGAGGGTGGGGGCCATGTGGGCGGGTGGGGGCTGTCCCGTCCCACCCTAGGCAGCCTTTGGCCCACCCCCAGCCCTCTCACTGTTGAAGGGACCCCTCATGAGCCCCCAAGGACCGTGGAAGGAATGTGCCTATTGATGGGCGCCAGCTCAGTAGCATGGGTTGGGAAGGCAGACCCTGCAAATGCAATCTGCGGGAGAGACAGGGGAGTGTTTGTAAGCCACGTGCTCCCCACCCGAAGGCCTCCTCCCAGCTCCGCCTGCAGCACCCCAGAACCTTCACCAGAGAAGATTGCATCCAAATTTATGCCCATGACACCAGGCCCATTTAATCGCCGTGGTGTCTTCTGGGGGAGGCAAGATTGCTCTCCCAGGCGTGCCCACAATGTGAGAGGAGTAGTCAAAGGGCCTGAATAAATAGGCAGTACCTTCGGGGACAATGGGCAGCCCCGTCTCCAGGCGGGAGGGACCTGTGGAATCTGGGGCTGATGGGCTCTGGAGTGGAGGCGTCCTGGCTGGGGCCAGGACCGGTGCTTTGTGTGCAGGGTTAATGAGCTGGAAAACACAAACGGGCCTCGCAGGCTATGGAATCGCTTCGGGGCAGCAGATCACTTGGCTGCTGGGAGAGCCCGGAATTGACTTCCTTTGTCCCCAGAGCCAGCACACCCTTGCAGAGACTGCGCTAGGTTCTGGGCCTCCTCCAGGAGGGCTCCAAAGAGTCCAGGCTTCAAAGGACTCTGATGGGGTCAGGAACTCAGGAACAAGGGGGCTCTGAACACACAACACAGCAGACGCCTTTCTCCTGCCTCTCCATTTCCACCCTCCCCTCCACCCCGCCCCTGCCGTGTACACCAGAATAAAAATCCGAAAGGCAGGGTGGGGAGGACAGCCCTGGGACCCTGGACCAGGCTCTCACATGCACCCAGTCCTGGCCGTACCTGCAACCCAGGCATGTGTCCTGACCGGGAGTTGAACCGGTGACCTTTCACTTTGCAGTAGGAAGCCCGACCAGAAATCTTGCTGCAGGCTTGCTAGTGGTCTGTGGAGACTCTGCCAGCCAGTCGGGCCCTGGGTGGGTGGGCTATGCTGGGGAGGTCTGCGGAGGCGTCACTCTCGCTGGTGCAGAGCAGCCGTACGCCACGGAGAGGCCAGCCAAGGCCGTGGACCCAGACCTTCAGGTGAAGTTCAGAACACCTGTTGGGTATTTTCTGTGGGGCCTGGAGGTCAGGGCTGAAACCCTCGTTCCAGGACCCCACTCCTGTGGTTTCCAGAAGCCCAGAGAAGCTAGAAGTGGTTTAAGGAAGGCCTATGAATCCTGGGAGGGGGTGTCTCAGGACAGAGGGGTGTGAGGGGCAAGACACAGGATGCCGCCCCACAGAATTCTGAAACGAGGGGAGAGTAGAGACCCCATGGCCTGGGGACTGACACCAGCTTTTGTCCTTTGTCAGTTCCCCTACCGCCAGGACACTGACATTCAAACCCATGTCATTGCAAACCAAATGCAGCTCCAATGTGGCTAATTTTCATTTCCTTCCAAGGTTTTCTGTTTCTTTCTTCCTCCCTCCGGAGGGAAGTTCTCTTTTTCCCTGGTAATTAGCAGCATCCAATGGTGAGGATCCTGAGGGTGGGGGAGGTACCCGGGGGCCCTGCCCAGGCCCCAGGCAGGACGCCCGGCCAGCCACGCTCTGCACACTGGGGCAGGTGGCAGGGTCTCACTGCTGAGGTCTGTGCACTTGAGTTGGCCTTGGAGGGGGTGCCCAGGCCTTAGGCCCTCCCCCACCCTGAGCTCCACTCCCTGCTCACCCACATGGGCTGTCTCTGGTCTCCCCCACCCTCCTGCAGCTCAGAGCTGAGGACCAGGGTGGGTTGCAAGTGGGAAAGCGGTGAGAAGGGAGGTCCCCAGTGGTGCCTGCAGCCCCCAGACCTGGAGGACCTGGAGCTCGAGGTGCTTTCCTGGTTCTAGTCCTGGCTCTGCTGAGGGGCTGTGACACCTGACCTGCCATCTTAACCTCCCTGGTCCTCAGTTTCCTGTTCGGTCTCTGCCACATGAGGAGAAGCAAACTTACATAGCAACCCATTTGTCTGGTCAGCGAGGCCCCTGCCCACTTCCCTCCCACCCGTTCCAGTCAGCTGGGCCCAGAGGCAACAGGGGGGCTCACGGGAGAAGAAGCAGGTGCTACTCCACCTGCTGCCCCGAGGCACGAAGGGAGTGGCCATCCCTGTCCTGGGTCTGGGACCCAGGGTGCTACCTGGCTATCTGGGCCTCGAGTGGGGAGGGGGCCAACGGCCAGTCTCTGGCTCAGCAGACTGACCACAGCCCCTCTGCCCACTGAGAAGCAGGGATTCCTCAAAGGTGCCCTCAGCTCTCCCTGACCCATCGTCATGCAGCAGGGACAGGGCCCAGCCAGGACAGGCGGGCAGGAGGGCCACGCAAGCCGCTGAGCCTCTGTGGGAGACTTGTAATCCTGCCTAATCCTGTCAGGCCTCAGATCCCTGCAATCGAGGAAGACCACACACGTCACCTCAGGATGCCAGAGCTTGGCATGGCCACAGGCCAGGGCAGTGGCACCCACTTGGCCCTGAGCCCCTCGGGGCCCAGGGAGCCAGGGGCCAGGACCCACGCATAGGCATTGACCTGACGGGCTGGCTTCTCTGTGGCCAGTGCTCAGACGAGTGAGGCCCAGGGCCTCCAGACTCCAGAGCTGGGGCCTCCCACCCCCTTGGGTGGGTGGGCCTGGACGGGATGGAAGACTTATGGCTGTGCTGGAGTTTCAGTCACACTGAACACAGACCCTGCCTCAGGAAGGACATGAGAGTGCCTCTGCACCAGGGTCTTGGTTTCTGAAAATGGCCACGTTGGAGGCAGTAACTTGGTGTGAGAGCCCAACAGCCAGCCACAAAAGGGGCACCCGCCCAGCCTGCCCCCCACCTCCTCAGCTCAGGCCTGGTCACAGGGCAGGAGGCCTCGGGCCAACTGGGCCCTGTCCACCCTCCACAGTGGCTTCTCCAGGGACAGTAAATGAGAGCAGCGATGAGCAGACAGTCACACCAGCTCACTCCCCACACTTGGGGGCCACACTGGGGTGGGGGAACCCAATGTGTAAAATCTGAGCAGGGACTCTAGTGCCAGGAGTGTTGTGGGGACAGCGGCAAGGCAGGGTTGCGGCACGGTGGGAGAAGTTGAGGCCGCAGGGGAAACAGGGTCACAGGGTCATGAGAACCATGGTTGGGAATTTGAGTTTTATTCTAGATGTGGGGTCCTGGGGGGTGGTCAGTGATCACTCTGGTGTTCAGGTCAGAGGGCTGTTGTCTGTCCTGCCTAACATCCCCCAGGACTGGGGAGACCTGACGCGGAGCCTTGCCCCTCCCTCCGTGGGTGGGGTCTACAATCGGCAGTTCTGCAGAGACTAGGGGACAATTAGGGCTGATGGGGTCCTGCAGAATTCCTCCTGATCAAAGAGAACAGGCAGCTGCGTGCATCTGCAGATGGTTCACGGCCCAAGGCTTGTTTCATTTGAAAACAATCTAAGATACAGGGACATTAACAATCGAGTATCTAATTTAATCCTGGTCTAAAAGACCACTTAAGACTGAGCAGGTTAGCGAACTTTCAAGCCGTGGGTCTGCGCGCTCACTGCGTTTCTTCCTGGTGCTGGGGGCCTAGGGGCGGGAGGCTGCTGGGGGGGCATCTGGGCTAGAGCTGGGGACAGGCCCACTGCGGTGCTCCCAGACCCCAGATGGGACAGGGTGACAGGCACTTAGTGGGGGAAGCTCCCTGCCAGGTGGCATGGAGGGTGGCACCTGTCTGCTCAGAATGTTTGGGCTCCAGGAGCCATACTGCGTCCCAGACCGACCCACACGTGTCATCTCCGTGCACCTGGGGCCCGTGTTGGGCTGCTCATGGACTGGGCCTTCCCTAAGCCCGGGGTCTAGATCATTTTTCACTCCCTTGGTGGCCAAGCCTGAGCAGGGGCCCCGTTCCTTGTGCCCTGTTGAATTGTTGTCCCTTAGCCTCACACCAAGTCACTGGACCAATTCTGGTGCAGGCAAGAAACCCTGGCAGTGCCTGTCCAACCGGAAACTGGCAGGGAGGAGATCGGGCTGCCAGGCTTGCAGGGCCAAGGCCGATGGCTTCCTGTGCTCTGAGGAGAGACTTGCTGGGGGCCAAGGACAGCGGCAGGACCCTCAGCTGAAGTTCGAGGAGGTTCGGAAAGGGGCTGCGACCTAAGCCGAGGGATGTCCCAGGCCTCTAAGGGCTGAGGCTCTTGCTGCCACATGACTTGGTCACCAAGGATAAGCCTGTCCCTCTCATCCTGCCAGGGCAGGGCTGGGTGGTCTGCATTCATACATGACCCAAGGAAGGACCCACACTCTTTCCTGTGAGGTATGCTGAGCCCCAGGAGGCAGGCAGCCATGCCCTATGCACCCCCGTGTTCACGGGGCTCCAGAGGGCATCCCGCCCATCCAGGATGGGGTGGATATGAGGGGCAGAGAGCCCACCTCAGACGCCAAGCTGAGGCTGGGTCCCAGATCCCCGAGCAGTGAGCGGACTCTGGTGTCCCTCCCCAGGGGGCTTCCCCACATCCCCAGTGAAGACACTTTGGTGAGGGTCACTTCCACTACCTTACCTCTCCCCAGAGCCCCCAAGGCCAGTCCTCCTGCTCCTCCTCCACAGGGAGTGGGGTTAGGAGGAAGTGGTGCTGAGCTGGGGGGTGGGGTGGTCCGTGCAGGTCCCGCACCTGGGGGTCTTTTAAGTATGTTGAGGGCGGGGGTTGCTTTCCCCTCCCCCAGGCTCAGGCCTTTGGGGCTGGAAGGCCACTGCCTATCTCGGCGGGCAGAGGGAAAACCAGGCTTCCTGCTACAGGGTGCTGTGGCCACAGGGGCTCCCCCACTTCAAATTCTCCTTCGTGGTTACTGAACAGGCAGTTCCGGTTTGGGAGAAGATGGGGATGGTGACTCCGGACGGCTGTGGCCCGTCGCTGGCTCTGCCTCCTCCGCCGGAGATCCTCGGCTTCCCCGCAGAGCGCCGGAGTGCGGGGCTGGGAGACGCACCCGGACAGGCCCGGTCGCCGCCAGGCGCAGGGCCGGGCTCCGCCTCGGGATGGACCCGCCACACTTGAGCGCACCGCCGCCCGGCTGGGAGTGCCGCCCGCGCCCGCGGCCCCTTTGTCATGCACATGAGGGCGCCGGGGCTGAGAAAGAGTCCCCTTCAAACCCGAGTCACCGATGAAGAGCACTTTTCTTTCCCAGCCTGCGGGCTTGGCACAAGCCTGCTGTTTCCAAGTGGCCTCTCATTCATTGTCCCCGTGGGTGCCCCCCGACAGCCCCTGGCAGCTGCTGCGCTTTCAAAGGCTCAATAGAGTCTCTCCGCAGGTGAGCCCTCCTGCCGGGGGCTCCCCGTCAAAGGCTCTTTGAGACGTCACCGGGGAGCGGGCTCCGAGCGTGTCGCCGCTAACAGCGCCGGCACAATGGCCGCGCCACTCAACGGGCGCCCCGGCGCGCCCCGCCCCCGCGCGCTTCCGTGGGGGGGGCTCCCCGTGCCCCTACGGCCTCCCCTCCGCCGCCGGCCTCGCCGCTCCGTACCCCGCCCCGCCCCCCGACCTCCCGCCGCCCGCCCGGGTAATTGCTTCTTTGAAGTCCGGGCCGGCGTCGCGGCGCCCGGAGCGCCCCCACCCTGCGCGGGGCCGCCGTCCGGCCGCTCGGTTTCAGCTCCTTTTCATCGTCTCCTTTTCAACTTTATTAAAACCAGCCCGGTGTCCGCGGCCGCAAGAAGTCGGCCCAGCGGGGCCTCTCGCTGGAGGGGCGGAGCGGCCGGGGCGGGGCCGGGGGCGGGGCCACGGGGGCGGGATCGCCGGGGAAGCTCCACCCGTCCCGGGCCCCTCCCGACCCTCAAGTTGGGGCGCAGTCCAGGCACCCCAACGTGACCAGGTAACCCTCCCAGGACTCACTGTTCAGGAGCTGCGTGGGATCTCAGTGCTCTGATCGTCTTGGTTGTTATGTTCTTTTTTTGTGTGTTTATTGAAAGAATGACGGGAAGATGGTAGAAATTCCGATAGCTTTTGGAGACAGTCCACCAAGCCTCTCACCCCAATCTTCCTGGATGGGATCTCAGGCCTCAGTGGTTGTGCTGGGCTCCTCTGGAAGGGCTGGGTGTGAAAGACCCCAAGGTCCTGCCCTTGGGACTCGAGCTGGAGGCTGTAGGGGCATTTAGCTCCTCTTCCCCCAGCACCCAGCTCTGCCCTCTAGGGTGAGGCCTGGTCAGCAGAGATGGGGTGAGAGGAGGTCAGAGAGGTGGCATTGCTGTCTGCACGTGTGTTTCTTGGAAATCTATTCACCTGGAACCAATCAGCTCTTCCTGCAAGTGCACCGTGTGTGGGTGTAAAATCGCATCTTTCATTCACTGGTTCATCCATTCTTTAGCCAACAAACGCCTGCGGGGCCTCTGCCTGGGTGTGGCCAGCCCCAGACTCGTCGCCGTCGTCGGCAGCCGACCCTACAGCTCTGGCCCTACAGGAGCTGCGCAGCGGCTTTGGCCACAACCCCAGCTCTCAGTGGGGTTTCCTGCCCTGAGGTTTTGGGTTTGGGGGTCAGTCTCAGGGGCTCTAGGAGCTCAGGTGCCACTATCCAGGGACTGGGCCTGATGATGAAGACCACTCCTGACCCTGGGCGGGAAGCTCAGAAGGTGATGTCGCAAGCCCAGTGGCCACTTGTCGGAAATGTATCCACTCAGCCTCCCGAGCCAGATGAAACCACGGCACTGGTTTGTATGTACACCTGAAATTTATTTATAAGAAACTTGTTTAGAGTAGTTTTACATGTTTTTGTTTTTTAATCCTTGCCAGGATATACATACCTTGATTTTAGAGAGAGAGGAAGGGAGAGAGAGAGACACCAATGTGAGAGAGAAACATCGATTTGTTGCTTCCCATACGTGCCCCAGCCTGGGACTGAACCTGCAACCTAGGCATGGGCCCTGACTGGGAATCAAACCCAAGACCTTTCACTGCACGGGATGACGCTCCAACTAACGGAGCCACACCGGCCAGGGCTATTCTTAGAGTGGTTTTATACATACAGGATGTTGTAAAAGCAGTAGAGAGTTCTATGGCTTCCTGTGCACCCCCCACCTGTGAAATATGTGAAATATGCTTTTAAAGATAAGTTTATTTATTCAAACTCAGAAGCTTGGCCTCCCTCCAGGGAGGAGGGGTCCCGCTGCCTGGAGGTCTCGGAGACAAGGGTCCTGCTTATCCCCAGGTGTGGGAGGGGTGGGAACGCTGTAGTGTCTGCAGAGATAGGCTGGTCTGGCCACCCTCGGGGGGGGGGGGGGGGCCCAGCTGTGGGGCAGGACTGAGCAGGTGTGGCTGCAGGAGCTGCACTGGGCGGTCAAGCGCTGGCTCCTTAGACCTGTGCTGCCCCTCCCCTGGGCGGGGCAGCCACAGACAGGCACAGCGGACACTCTTTGCTGGGCACTTTCCTTGCCTGAGAGCACATCCGGACTGTGTGGCCTGGCAGGGGGCGACCCCCAGGACCAGGTATGCAGATGGCACTGAGGGGGGTCAGGACCCCTTGGCCTCCAGCTCACAGGAATTCCCTTCTGCAAAGTGCAGGTAGTTCCCAGCACGTCTGCTCCCCGACGCAGGAGACAGGTGTTAGTTAGCTCAGAGAAGGAGGGGTCCTCCAGGCCAGTCCTGAGTCCCTGCCCCCCTACCTTCCAAGTGTCATGGGACTCTCCCCGTGCTCCCTTGCTCTGCTCCCTCCCCCGTAGCCTCTAAGCCCTGCTGAAGGGGGGCTGCTGACCGTGTATCAGCCCCACACCCATGGGGCTCCAGGGTGCCAGGGCCACCAGACTCAGGGCCTTCCTCACATGGAGTCACCTCCACCCCCACGTGAGGCTCGTGGGCCACACCTGTTGATTTCCTCCGATGGGGAACAAGACCAAGAGTGCTTGGAGCCCACTGTTCCCCGAGGAGCCAGGTGGGCGCGGCACAGCTCTGGCTCCAGAGGGGCCTCACAGCTGGGCTGGGGGCAGTGACCCTGAGGCCCTGAGCGGCTGTGTGGGGACACTGGCCGGGCTGGACGACTGTGCCTGAGAGGCAGAGCACGTGGGACCAGCCTCAGCGCCCACCTGTCGTGGCTGCAGGACAGCCCACGCGAGGGCCCAGCGCCTGTTTGCGTCTCCGGCCGCCGCAGCACAAACCCCACTCCTGGCCCCACGGGGGTGGCTGAGAGCGGGCCTGTTTCCAAACACCTTCCAGGGACAAATGGGAAGAAGGGAGCATCCGAGTCTGCAGCAAATCAGCGGATTACAGCTCGGACCACGTGGAGGACTGTTAACAGAGGAGCCCCACCTGCAGCTGTCCTTGGAGGCCGGTTAACCTTGACACAAAGCTTCTCACGGTGCCCCTCAGTTCCAGCCAGGATTTCTCTCCTGTGTTGGCTGTTTTCTCAGTCTGGAAGAAGGCAAAGGATCATTCTGATGAATGCAGAGCAGATGTGAGCTTTTTCTCTGGGGTCAGAACTGGGCCAGGTCCTGGGCAGCCCAAGCTGGGGTCCCATGTCTGACTTGTTTCCCGCTTAGGGAGGGGAGACCTGAGAGCCCGTGGTTGCCCCCTGTGGCGAACCTGAAAGCAAGGAGGTGCCGGCCTCAGCCAGGGGGGCAACAAGGAGGACACACACCTGGCCTTTGGGCCTTTGACTGCCCGAGAGCACATCAGGGACCAAATCTGGGCTGGGGCGCAAGGCAGGTGGCCTGGTGTGGAGGTGCTTTGCAGGGCACTTGGCAACAGCTGTCCCTGGGCAGGAAGGGCTGTCCCTGCAGGCAGGTGTTCCCAGATCTGGCTCCACCCTTGTGTCCGGCTGTGCCCACATCCCAGGAGGCGATGTATGTTGAGTTGCTGGCATTGGGGAAGAGGCAGAAACACTGTGGCAGTGGGCACTGGGCCTCACAGTGGGTGCAGGGCTATGCTCCGTTGGCAGCTGACACCCCCGCCCCCCAGGAGAAGCCGTGTCAGGACCGGTGCGGATTCCTTCCGGGTGCTGCGGTGCCCGCATCCCCTCCAGCAGCTGTGCCGGGCTGGCTCATAGCATCCAGCCTTTTCTCTTCAGCTTTCTGAAGTCACTCTGAGACTCGTGGGGTCTTGCCTGCCCAGGGTTGTGTCAGGAGGGTGCTAAGGCCCACTGACAAGGAACCCCTCACGTTTTCTCCTGCCCTCTGACCTCACAGCCAGCCCTGGCCCGTCCCTCTACCAGTCCCATGCTCAGACACAGGCCACAGGTGTCCATATGGCAGCTTGGTAGGACAGCAGACATCCTCCAGTCCTTGGAGCAAATCCTTGGAGAGGCTTCCCCAAGAGGAAAGACCAGGAGGCAGTGGGCCTCCAGTCGTGGGCCACCCCCATTGCCCAGGGCTCCTCCTCTGTCCCCTGGCTGTGGCTGGTGAGGACGCCCAGCCCCCTGAGTGACCCAGACGACCTCAGCCACATAGGCCCGGGCTGTGGGCAGCGCACTCTCTGCCCACCACTGGTGGAGAGCCCAATGCCAGCATCCCTGCTGGGCAGAAAGCTGACTGTGCCGCCCGCCAGGAAATGCCAGGCCCATCCTGCTGTGGCCTTGAGAATGAAGAGGAAGTGAGTTCCTGGCTCCCCACGGCTGGAGCTCCTCAGAAGCCAAACAGGGAGAGGCAGTGCTCAGGAAGGTGGGAGGAGGGTGGAGGGGACAGGCTGGGCCAGACATACGGACACTCCATGTGTCCACCCCATGGAACCCAGCTGGATAGGGCCAGTGAGCTGGGACACAGCACCCATGCTGGGGACAGGGTGAGATACTGTGGGGCCTAACACAGAGGCTGAACCCAGGATCTGGAAGCAGAGAGAGAAAGGGCACCAGCAGAGGGAATGGAGGCGTGGCAGGGCGGTGGACCTGGCGACAGAACACTTGGTGTGGCTACAGCCCTAGGCATGAGGGGTGCACAGGAGGGAGGGGCCACGGGGCCTGGGAGCTCAGGAAGAGCCAGTTCTGGGTCCTGTAAGCAGTGGGGTTCTGCTGCACCCCCTGCCGCCTGTCGCCCACCCACAGCGCCTGTGACTGTCCAGACTCTGTTGAAAGAGGCTCAGAGAGCAGTGGGCTGAGGTCATTCAGTCCAGTCTTAGTGGCAAGGAAGGAGAGGTGGCCACCAACCTCAGGAGGGAGTGGTCGAACAAGATTCAAGACCAGGATGGAGCAGGACAGACAGGTTGGTGGGTGGCAGGTCCAGAGGGCTGGGGAGAAGGCGGAGAACTGTGACCCGGCAGGGACAGGAGAGCCCGGCCCAGCGGAGGAAGAGCCCTCCTGGCTGTGTGTGCACAAAACACAAGAAGCCCCAGAGGGACGGGCAGCTGAGCCCCAGCAGGCGGCCCTTCCTTGGCCTGGGCGCCAGCGGGGTCTGCAGGGTCAGCATCCCTGAGGCCGCACACGTGACCGGGGCGCCCCAGCTTCCTGTTCCCAGTGGGCTCCGCCCGCGAACGTCTGTCTCCTGTGCCATCTTGGTTTCATTTTCAGTTGAGCTGTAACACTCATAAAACTCACCATTTTAAAGTAAACGCTGTGTGGTTTTTAGCGGATCTGTTGGCGAGGGGACCCGGTGTGAGGCCTGTGGAGTCAGACCAGACCTCAGTTCTGCAACCTTGGTACTTGCATCCTGGCTGAGAAAGAATTCAGAGCCAAGGCTCAAACTCTAAGAGAAAGCTTATTTAGAGAGTCACAGAAGTGGAAGAAATGGGCTCAGGAAACAAGTTACGGAGGCAAGGGAGGGCCCGCGGAGCTCAGGAGGGAGGAAGGCAAAGGTCCGTGCCAGGGGCAGGGAGGCAAAGCGGCACTTCTGCGAGGGAGGCCACCCTGGGCCCTCGGGCCCAAGGGTGGGGTCTTAGGGGAGGTCCCAGGGGAGGGTCCCAATAGAATATTCATCAGCTGCCCAGGTGTGTCCTTTCAGGGCCTGGTCTCCACCGGCTGGTAGGTGCCAGGGCAGGCTCATTGGTCAGTGTGCTGGTCCTGGGGTCAGTGTGGCGTCACTTGTCTGGTTTTGCTGCTTTTCTGGGCCTGGAGCTGAAACACAGCTGAGGCCTGGTTGCCTTTGATGTGGGTCAGAACCTCGTTGTCCTGGGGGCTCCATGCTGAAGGGCTATTCTTGGGCTCCTGGTCTGTGCCCCCTCTGAGGGGTCTAACCTGCATGACTAGCAACACGCTGGGAGAGGAAAGGTCACCCTGGGTGAGGTCCTTGCTTTCCCAGGTTGAGGGGCTTCCCGCGCTGGGGACCTGTGCCTGGCCCGTCGCCCTTGCGGGGCTCACACCTGTCTAAACACCCCCCCGCACGTCCATCCCTGTGACCCAGCTCCAGAGCGTTTCTACACCCTGGTGAGAAAGCCCGCCCTGCCAGCTGTCCCTCCACATCCCATCCCCAGCCCCTGGCGACCACGAGTCCCCTTTCTGTCTTCATGAATTTGCCCATTCTGGATGCTTCCTAGACATGAAATCAGACGCTGCGGTGTTCTGTGTCTGGCTGCTTTCATGCAGGACAACGCTTCCGGGCTCCAGCGTGTCCCCGCGGGTGGCAGGGCCTCGCGGCTGTCGCACTGTGCGGGTTTCCACACTTTGCCCCTCCACAGCTGGTAAGGCTCTGGGCAGATTCCGCCTTCTGGCCGCTGTGAGTGACATGCTGTCTCATTCTGTGAGCAGTGCTGTGGAATGGAATGTGCTCAGGACCCTGCAGCACCCTGTGTGCTGAGGCAGCTCTTCTGTCCCAGCCCATCCCTCTATGGACCCCCACCCTTCTGTGGCTTCCCAGCCCCTCCGGTGCCCGGCCCTGACTCCTGACCTTGACTCTGAGAGCAGGGGGCAGGTGTGGAGGCAGATCTCACCTCCTGTGCCCAGGAAGGAGGGGGCTCCCCAATTCTGGGGTGTGGCTCCCTGTGCCCCTGCCCTTCAGCTGCCCCTTGCCTGGCCAAGCTCCTTGTCCAGCACTTGATCCCTGTGCACCTGAGACGGGCCCTTAGGCTCTGGGACTCGTGTCCAGACCAGCAGCATTTGATAGCAACACAAGCCCAGCCCTGCAGGCGGAGCCTGTCCTAGGGCCACGGAGCTCTGTGCCCTGAGCCTGCTCCAGCCTTCAGGACTGCCACACACACCTGCAGGGGCGCCCGCGTCCCAAATATACTCACGCACGCACAAACACGTGGCAATCGGTCACCAAAAGAAAAGCACATTTCAAACCCCATGATGATGATGAAATGTCGATTCCCCTTTTAACACTGTCAAGTATCGTTTTTATCAGTGTTAACGCTGCGTTACTAACTGCTGACCAGGTCAGGGTCACCATGTCATCCTGGTGACTGGGGTCCGTCGTTCTGTACTGTTCCTGATGGTCACACGGCACTCTCAGTTCATGGTATCTGCTCCGTGTTTGCTTTCCCATCATTTCACTTCCAACTCTTCTGTCCCCATGGTTAAGGCTTGTAAACAGCATGTAGCTTAATTTTGCTTGTTAGCCAGTGTGAGAATCTCCATGTTTTAACTGACATATCACATACATTCCTAGTCACATAATTGCTGATGTATTTGGAGTTAGTTGCATGATCTTTTCTGGGCTTTCTACTTACTGCACTTTGCCTTTGCTTGTTTTTCCGTCTTCCCTGATTTTCTTGAGATAGTCTTATTTTTTAAAAAATGAATTATTTCCCCACCTGTATTTTGGAAGTTGGACACTGTTTCTATTGTTTATTTCTGTTTGGAATATGTTGTGTGTGTTCTTTTCCAATTCGTTACATCAATTCTGAAAAGTTATTCTTGTCGACGGCTTTGTGCCTGACTGAGCCATTGACGCTGCCCACCCCGGCGCCTGAGCGCTTCTCCGCAGACACCCCGCTCCTGGGCACAGGTAACAGCAGCACAGAGCAGAGGTGCCTCTGCCCCTCCCACCTGGCCTGCCCCCTCCCTTTCCGCAGGCACCTACCACCCCAGACCCCTGTCAGCCTCTGCTGAACAGATGAGGAAACAGAGGCAGCACCCCGGGGACACAGATGGCAAGTCCCTTGGGTTATTGAGCTGAACTGGTGAAGGGGCCAGTTACAAGCTGTGAGTGGTTTGGGGGAGCAGGAGGGGCGTGGATCCCAGGCTGCTGCTTGCCTTGGCCCAGAGAGTGGCTTTGTGGAGAGGGTCACGCAGCAGCACCAGGGACCCCGAGGGTGACTCCCACCCCAATCCTAGCCAGGCCTGCTATGCTGCACCCAAACAGGAGCTGCCCTGTCACCCACAGCCCTTCCCGTCACGGCCTCCCATGGGAGGGACTCCAACTCCAGCGCCCTGGGAGCGCCCAGCGTCACCAGCAGACACATTTCCCCAGCTTCCTGGCCACCTTTCCCCTTCCCTACTTCCCCTCCCAGTGAGACCCCTCCCCTGGCCTGCTCGCCCCTCCCTCCATCCACTTCCTTGTTTCATTTCCCACTCCTTAGTTTCTGCAGAGACGCCTCGAGAAAGAAAGCATGGCTCACCAGCTTCCTTCTGTTTGGGGAGAGCTCTGAGGGAGGGCCCCTGGCTGCCCCCTGGCCCCTCAAGGACTGAAGTGACAGGTGGCCAGTGCTGCTGTCCGAGAGCCTGTGACGTTTCAGCACTTGGTGCCAGACCGCGCCTGACTGGGTGAAAAGACTGGGGGTCAGTAGGTTCCTGCATGGAGGGCTGGGACGGCTGGGCACAGGGCAAGGGTGCCCCCCCTTGCCCACTCAGAGGGTGCGATGAGGCCCCATCCCTTAGAACCTCACTCACCGGCTGCCTCTGGAAGGGACGCAGTGGGGACCAGGGGAGTGGTGCCTGGGGAGGACGGGCTTGCTGGGCAGGAAGGGTGGTCATGGTGGCCTCTTGCAAAGACGGGTGCTGGGCTGTGCTGGGTGGGCTAAGGGACAGAGCCCCCTCCTCACCCCCCGACACATGCAGGCACCTTCCTCTAGCCGCCGGGCAGGAGGGCCCTGTGGGAGTGCGGACGGGGCAGGCGGGACCCCTCTTCCTTCATTTCCCAGAGCAGCTGGCAGGCCAGAGGGCATGGGGACCTTGCAGGGCTCGCTGACTGCACCGCTGCTCACCCAGGTGGGGAGCGCTCTCAGTGGGGAGCCACGGGGCAGATGGACCCCAACTGCAGCCGTTCAGGCTCAGCCCTGCACTCATAGGGTTGGAGCAGCAGGCTCTCTACCCCAGGATCTTGAGCTGCGTAGAGAAAGTTCTAGTGCTTCCCAGAAGGTCTGACTGCTCTTCCCAGAGCAAGTACTATAGGGGAGCACCCATCTAGGTCCACTTGGGCTCCTCCACAGCCATTGGCCGGGCGGCCTCAGAAGCACCCACCCATTCCTCATGGTTCTGGAGGCCTGAGCCCAGGGACCACACGGGTGGGTTCTGGAGAGGCCCCTCCTGGCTCCTAGCGGGCTGTGTCCTCAAGGAAGGAGCTCCCTGGGGCCTCCTTTGTAGGGACACTATTGCCCCGCTCCACAACCTGATCACCCCCAAAGGCCCACCTCCTGCCACCACGACACTGAGGATAGGATTTCCACACACAAACTTGGGGGAACACAGACATTTAGTTTACAGCAACTCCTCGTGACCAACTTCTGAAGAAAAAGAAAGGACTGGAAAGTGTGGCCTCTAAGTGGCCCAGCCCTTTAATGTCAAATGTCTCATGGACATGAATGGAGACCCCAGGGGTGGGGAGCAGAGGCTGCGCTGTCAGAGCTGCTGGGCAGGGGTCCCGTGTCACTGGGTTCCGCAGAGACCCAAAGACCAGCAGGGGAGAGGGTGATTTTGTGGTGGCAAGGAGGCTCCAGATGCATCCTGATGGGGGCTGGGGGCCTGGGGAGCCTGGGTCAGGGAAGCTCAAGAGGGGTCCGGGGAGCATCTTGCCTTTCTCTGCTGGGCCCTGAGCTGGAAGGAGGAGCAGCCCCCTGGGGAACCAGCAGGCTTTGCCGGCTGTCAAATCACCACAAGGTTGTTTGTGACTTCCCAGGCTGGACCGGCAGGTTCTGAACCCGCGTCCATCTTTATGGATGGTCTGCCGTGTCTGTCTGCGTAGTCAGTCTGTCTGTCCTGGTCTCTTGCAGCCTGAGGGTGGTTTTCTCTGTGGGAGACCAGAAGCAGCTCAGGGGCAGCACCCATGGCTTCCAGCTCTGGAGAGGAAGAAGCGGCCCTGGCCATCCCCCCGCTGAAGCCCAGCGAGAGGTTCCACCTGTTTGTCAGTTACAGCAGCGTGGACAGCACGTGGACTCACGGGCTCATCAGCCGCCTGGAAGCCGACCACGCGGGCCTGAGGGTCTGCCTGCACGAGCGGGACTTCACCCCGGGCAGGAACGTCCTGGAGAACATGGCCGAGTGCATCCATCAGAGCCAGAAGGTGCTGCTGGTGCTGAGCCAGGACTTCGTGCAGAGCCGCTGGTGCCTCCTGGAGGCCGACCTGTCGCTCTTCGGCTACTGCCTGGACAGGAAGCCCGTCATCCCCGTCCTGCTGCGGCCCTGCCAGGTCCCGCTGCACCTCAGCCACCTGACCTACCTGGAGGCCACAGACAGCTGCTTCTACAGCAAGGTGGCGCGGCTCCTGTGCACCCCCGGCCACCGCATGGCGCGCCACCTGCCCAGCCGGCGCGCCGTCCCTTCCCTCTACAGTGGGCAGACTCTCCTGACCCTGAGCTGCATCAGCAGGGCCAGCCTGCCCTCTTGGAGGGTAGGGACCTTCAGCACCCTGGATGTCCCAGGCCCCTTGAGGGAGGTGTTGCAGGACCCCGAGGTGTACAAGAATGCTGTGGGCATCCTGAACGGGGTGCAGTCCCCAAGGTCCTGCCTCCGGTACCTGGGCTTCAGGGTCATGCTCGGCATCTTCCTTCTCCTTCTCTCCGTGGCTTTAGTCGTGGCCTTCCTGTTAGTCTATTTTCCGCACATTCCGCCGGGGCTGCTGTTCCTGCGAATCACCGTCAACGTGTTTCTAAGCCTCCTCCTCATGGTCCTGGCAGTTAACAGCCTGTGTTGGTTCAGAAGGTTTTCTAGGAAGAAGATGCAGGAGCTGGTCCTCAGGGTCGGGGAGGCCAACCTGCTGCTGGCGCCGCACTCGGTGCTGATGGGCTGCGAGACCCAGAACCAGCTGGCCTTCGTGTTCGTGCAGCTGGAGGACTGCAGGCGGGCCTTCCTTGAGGCCCCCGCAGGGGAGGCCCTGTTCCGGGCGGCTCTGCTGCGGTTCTCCTGTGCCTACGCCTGCTGCCTGGTCCAGGCGCACTTCCCCCGCTGCGGGGACGCTGCCACCGCTCGGAGCCACCTGCGGTCTGGCCTGTGTTTCTGCCAGTATGTCTCTGCGGAGCTGGAGGGGACAGGGGGCTAACCCAGGGGACGCCGGGGGGCCCGGGGCACTGTCCCTCCGCCTGCGCCGTGGCGGTCGGGGCTGCCAGGAGGCGCGGCCAGTGCGTGGCCTCTCACCTCTGTGCAGCTGTGCTGGGCGGGGCAGCCCGTGGGCGCCTGACGGCCCGCTCTAGGGCAGAGGTGACTGCCGCCAGCCACCAGGCCTGGTGTCCTGCTCTGGCCTGACAGGTGGGGGAGGGGAACTCTGGTCAAACTACCTGAGAGGAGGCCAGGGAAGGCGTGGGGAGCCCTCGGGTGCCCGGGGACTGGCCTGTGCCTCAGAGGACACAGTCACTGCTCCTGTCTGGATGGCCAGTGGGTGTCCAGGGGCCGAAGGCAGCTCCTGAGCCCCTCGCTGAGCAGCTCCTCCAGGCACTTGCCCCTCGTTCCGGGACATGGAGGCGGGGGCAGGCTCACCCCTAGGGACTTGGGTACAGACACACACACCCACTCTGAGCTCCCACCTTCGGTGCCATAGCCTGTGGGTGCTAAGCGCAGCTGCCCTTGTCTGGAAGCGGGGAGCCCTGAGTAGTTCTCAGCGTGGACACCCCATCAGACTGTGTCTCTGGTCATTGACTCCAGACCAGTGCGCCTGCCTGCTCTGCCCTGGCCCCAGGCCCTGCAAGGAAGACTCCAGCTTGTCTCCGTTCCCCCTCCTGGGGAGGGCGTGCCTGGGCTCAGCACTGCCACCTGGAGTCCTCACTGAGCACGGTGGTGCCAGCACTCTGCCCTCGCTGCTGACTGCGATCATCCCACCAGCACAGGGCGACACCCCCAGGAGGTGACCGAGCACCGATTCTGGATGCTGGGGACAGAGCAGGGAATGGCTACAGGCTGAGTTGTCCCTGAGCTTCATGGCCCCCACCATTCTGTGCCCCCAGAGAGCAAGACCCCACACCTTTGGCCTCACATCTCTCCCCAGAGACCCCCTCAGCTCCAGCCCAAGCACAGGCGGGAGCTTGGAGGTGATGGGTGGTGCTGGAGCTCTGCCCTGGGCCTCAGTTTACCCATCTGTGAATGAGCAGTTGGCTGGCGCTGGGCAGATGGCCCCGGCTCCCCCGGGGAGTCTTGGGTCACGGCCAGGCGCTATGCTGGGGAGTGGCTCAGGTGCTCTGCGGTTTTGCTGCCTTTCACCCACCGTGTTTGGTCTGCAGGGCCCTAAACTGACCCTCGCCCCCACCCCACCCTCGCCTCCCAGACACCAGCCTCTGGTAGCTGCAGGGTCACAGACAAATGGAGGCTCCTCCTATGCCTTCCCAACAGCCCCCGTGGACGCCCTTCCTGGGTGGCCCCGACCTGCGACCCACAGTGTGAACTGCCCAGGCCCACAGGGCCCTGCAGTTCTAGGAGGCTCTGGACCGTGTGGCACAAGCATGAAGTCACCACGGGAACTAGCCTCCTTCTGACTCCTGAGCCCCAGGATCCCTGTTCTTCCTGATGCTCCTGCCCAGGTGCCTGGCGGGGGAGGCCCTGCCCTCTGCTGGGCACTGACAGGTGAGCTGGGACAGCGACCTTGCTGAGGGGCTGTGGTGACTGACTCGAGTGGGGCCTCCAGCTCCTGGATCCTGTCCCTGTGTCCCTAGGCCTGGCTTGCCCTTCGTGTTTGCCTGACGGGCACCTAACCTTGAAAGGACCTTGCGGACAAGGGTGTCTGAGGGCTGTGACTGGCTTCCTGTGACGAGGTGGAGGACGTGACAGGAAGTGGGGGAGGGGAGCGGGGGGTGGCTGGGCAAGCTCAGCTTGTCAGGAACCAGCATGCTGGACATGGTCTGACCCGTAAGGGACGGTCCCCAAGGGCACCCAGACCTGGGCGGCATGAGATGCCCTGGACCGTCCTTGTGCCAGAGACGTGGGGAGCCCTCAGAGTGTGGCGTGTGTCAGCTGTGCCACACAGTGAACATACAAATGAACATCACTAGTTAGAGGTCACGCTGCTCAACAAGACAGGAATCCATGGGTCCCGTCGGTATAAATAAATGACTAAGTAAATAAAGAGGGAGAAAGGCGTGCATTTCCTTCCGTCCTCTAACAGAATGTCAGCTAGTAAGTGTAGAAGAAATGATGGACACAGTGTTACCACTTGGAAACTGCGAGTGATTCAGACAAGAATCAGCACGGGATGTGCAGCGGGGCAGGGCAGGAATGAGACACAGACGAGGCAGGAGGGCGTCCTGAGGGAGGAAACCCCGGAGGTGCCCCAGGGCTGAGACAAAGGACATCGATACCGCGCAGAAACTTTGTTCTTAGACCGGTTTGCCCCGCTTTCTGGAAAAAGCACTGAATCACGGTGAATCATGACTGCACCTGCGTAGAAGACGCTACAGGACCCCTGCTTCATTGTAACAGCGTTATAATAAAGTACCATCCTGGGACCCCCTGCCCCGGTGGGCAACCTGGGAGACCACATGCCCAGTAGCTGAAAAGTAATAGAACTACATGTGTGCGTGCAATAAAAGCTGCCAGAACTAGCCAGAAAACATCTGCCCTATAAGAACCAAATCCCTTCAGCCCGACTTAGTCTCTGCTCAGAGTTGGCTGCACCCATGTTCTGTGCAGTGACTATTGCTCAATAAATCTGCACTCTTTCTGCTACAAACTCTGTGTGTTCAGTTCAATTCTTTGTCTGCAATCACCAGGAACCTGGCCACCTGTGCCCACCTGTGCCATACAGTCTCAAAGCACCTCCGCACAAAGGGCGCATAAATTTAGAAAGGAAAAGCGGTCACTTTCCAGGGAAAAGCCCTGTCAGAGGCGGCCTCAGCCCAGTGATCCAGGCTGACTTCTCCAGGGACAGACACCAGACCCCTTCTGTGTCCCAGTGACATGGGCAGGACACAGTGCATGTCCGGGCTGCAAATCCGAAAACACAGCCTCTCCAGCGGATGGGGACAGTGCATCACACGCCGAGGCCTGTCTGTCGGGTGTCTGTGCACCTAGAACCACCCAGAACCGCCCAGAGCCGCCCAGGCCAGGGCAGCCTGAGCTGTCCCAGAGAAAAGGGGGTGAGAGGCGTCTCAACATGGGTCCTGAGGTGGCTCTTGGGTCAGATTTTTGCCCCTGCAGCAAAGGCCATTACCGGGACCATTAGCAAAATGTTAATAAGGTAGATAGGTTAGATAATAAATAGCACTGTCTCAAATTTCTGATTCTGATGACTGTATGAAAAAGTGTAAGAAAACACCCTTGTTTTCAGGACATCCACACCAAGGTGTTTAAGGGTAAAGAGTCAACTGCCTCTCAAATGGCTCAGAAGAAAGTTTACATACACAGTAGTTCGAGAAATGATACAGGCCAGGTAGACAGACACAGATGATAGATGAACAGATAGATGAATGGGTTGGTATATAATGATAAACACAGGAATAGATAGATGACAGATAATGATGGAGAGACAAAGGGACGGACAGTTGGATAGGAGCCCAGCAGTGAAGGCCACTGGGTGTGACCAAGTCTTCCCTGACCCCTAAGCCCCACCCTCCTCACACCCCGAAGTGTGCTCCCACCTCACTGCCCACCTGGACCTTGGTGTGCCCATGGTTTCCCTCACACACCTACCACCTGGGCACCGCCCACGGGTCATGTATTGTCTAGAACTCCCCAGGCCTGGAGGTGGGCCCCCTACCAGGACCCCAGTAGCTGCCTGTCCCCAGCACCAAGCTCTAGGTCGGACTCACTGATGCTGGCTCTGGATGGGCCCCCTTCACCAGTGAGACCGTCTGGGGCTCTCATCCAGTCATGGGGTCCACATTGGGGCTGGGGGGCTCCCAGAAACCCTGACCCGTGCGTGGTATGCTCACCCGTGTGGCTGGGCACAGCAGCTGTGGCCTCTGGCCCTGTGAGCTGCCCTCTGTCACTCCCAACTCCAAACCCAGCCCTTAGTCCCAAGGCCTCTGCGCTCACCTCCTGCCAGGTGGGGTGTCTGGGACCAGATCAAAGCCATCAGAGGAGGACAGGTACAGGGGACACAGGCCTGGCCCACCCAGGCTGGGGCATTCAGGGACTCCCACAGCTGGAGGCCGAGGGGGCAGTGGGGTGGGGCTGCCATGGGTGGGGGCTGCTAGGTGGATGAGGAAACTCGACAGCCACAGGAGGCCCTGGGGCCCTGAGACCTACCACCTCTTCTCCAAGGCAACGGGAGGCAGGGTGCTGGGGCAGTGTGGGGCCCCCCCAGGCCCCAGGGACGGGTCTCACCCCACCCCCCTGCAGGCCTCACTGCCTCTCAGCTCCTTTCCTCATCCAGTCACTCCTGCCTGCAGGTTGCCAGGCTTGGGGCACAGCTGGGGGTGCTGCCGGAGCCAGAGCAACCACATGCTCCTGCAGGGAGGGAGGGACCAGGCCCAGCCGGGGGGCCAGCGCAGCCGGCTGCGGGGCTGGACAGTCAGGGCTGGACCTCAGACCCCAGGCTCCCCTGAGTGCAGGTGGGGTCCCTGCACTGTAGCCACTGAAACACAGGCCCTGCGCACAGGTGGCTCTGGCCCCAGGCAGACTGCGCAGGGAGCCCCCTCTCTCGCCTGCGTGAACCAAGGTGCCCAGGGCCCAGCTCACATCCCTGCCCCTTTAATCAGGAGGGGTCCGTCCGGAGGGAAGGAAAAGGTCGGCGGACCGAGCATGCTCAGGAGAAACAGGAGGTCAAGTGGATGTGGATGTGAATCTTTACTTAGAGAAAAGCGACAGAGCTAGGGACTCCGGGCGGCGGGCAGCATCGGGGGCCTGGGGACAGGGCACGACCACAAGGCGGGACACCATCGGGAGACGCGGGACAGCGTTGGCGGGGAGGTCACAGGTGCCGCGGTCTGGGTGCTGTGGGGACGCGAGGCGTGAGACCTGCGGAGGGTGCTGCCCCCTGTTCACTTGAAGCACCCCCTCCCGCCCCGGGTCCCAGGGGCCACATGGGGAGACAGCACCCCCAGGTAAGGCTGGTGGGCGGGGTGGGCACCCGGGGGGTGGGCGGTGGTTGGGCAGGAAGGAGGATCCCTGGTTCTGAGTGGTGCCCTTGCCAGAGTCCCGGTCCAGGGCTCACCTGCGGGGCGGTGGCGCGGAGCCCGTCACTGCGGGGCAGGGACGGGGGGCGGCACGCTCCCTTCCGCCTTCACTGCGGGCTCCTTCTCTCCGCCTGCCAAGGGCTTCCCGGGGAGCTCGGTGGCCGTCGTTGTGGCCGCCGGTGGGGCCACGGGCGCCTCCTTGGCGCGGCGGCTGGGCCTCCAGGGCGCGGGCAGCTCGGAGCCCTGCTTGCCGCTTGGCGGGTAGGCGCCCATGGCCGCCAGGATGCGGCGGTGGCGCTCCGGGTCCAGCTCCGAGTAGTACATCTCCAGGGTCAGCGGGGTGCACATCCTGTGCTGCGGGGGGGAGGGCCAGAGGGGCTGGGCCAGGCGCGCGGCGGGGAGCGCCCCTCAGTGCCACCGCTAGGACACGGGAGTCGCGTTTGTGTGCCACACGAGGGACGCCTCACCTGGCCTTCCCGTGCCTTCTGCTCCAAGCAGTTAAGTGATACTGCACACTGTGGCCCTAATACATTTGTGTCTGCCCTGATTTCAAGCCACCAGAAGTCGGCCTCCAATTCAGAAGTGGGGGCTCCATGGAGTCAACCCCTATCAGAACCAGGGTGGTTGCCCCATCTCAGAGGAGAAGGGGAGGGGGCTTCAGAGAACCCGCGGGAACCCCAGAGAGTGGGGGCCTGAACAGCAGATGGGGAGCCCCCGGGGAAATACAGCAAGGCCTCCTAGCCTCTTGGGGGGAACTCGCATCTCAGAAATGCTGGGGTCAGCGTGGAAGGAGCCGAGTTCACTGCTGACGAAGTAGAGGGTTTAGAAAATACACTAAACAATGATTAACACCCTCATTAAAATGAGAAAAAGGAGAAGGGGAAAATATTTGCCGACCACGGAGAAAACGTTCACGTCACTTCACATCGAGGCCCCGCAGAGGTTAGGTTAGCGAGGAGGAGGGAACCTCCATCCAGAGCAGGTGCTGAGCCCGGAAGGGCCGGCCAGCCCCTCACCTCTTACCTTAGGTTTTACTTCTAGATGACAGGATGATAGAATCTCTTGCTATGACACCTTTTCTTTTACTCTTTCAAAAGGCGAACTGAGTGTGTTCTGGGACCGTAACGGGAGCACAGGGAGCTTTGGGGATCAGGCCCCCCTGGAGCGCAACACACTCTGGGCTCACCGAGGCACCGTCCCTGCCCCGCACTCCGCCTGAGGGTCCCCACCCCACCCCGGCGCCAAGCGAGCTGGCCTTACCCGCAACAGGAAGCCGTCTGGGCAGGCGAGCTGATCGTACCAGATGGCCTTGTACATGATCAGGACACAGCCCAGGAGCGCCATGGCGAAGGCGATCATTCGTGCTGCAGGCATCTGTGGGGAGTGGTGGCAGAGAGCGGAACCCAGTGTGGGGGGCACCGAACCCAGCCTGGGCTCCTGGGGCAGCCCTCAGAGCGGGGTTCACAGAGCTGAGTCCCCGACCCCGCTGGCCTGGGGGCAGGGGCACTTCCCTCTCAGAAATAATAGGGGACCAGATTTTACTACTGAAAAATGAAAGGCTTTAGAAGCAGTTCAGGAAAAATGAGAAAACTCATCATTAGGCAAGTGAAGAGCTAAAAGAGGGCGGGAGAAGTGCTTGCCAGCGTGCAGGGCAGGAAAAGGGACCTGGCATGGTGTGCGGCACACCGGCGAGTCCCAGTGGCTGCCACCCCCTGCCCACCAGCCACAGGTCAGCCTGGTGCTGCCCAGCTTAAGTCCCTCAGCAGCCCCTCCCCTGAGCACCCGTCCCCAGGCCCCTAGTCCCCACCCCGCCCCGCCTCTGAGTGGTGCGCTTCCTTGTCCAGCTCCTCTGACAGCAGGAGCCTGAGCGTGGGGGCCCAGCCCTGTGCTGCCTCAGCACCTTGACCCTGGTCTGATGCCCCATGACCGACCCCGGGCAGCACTGGATGGGGAGGGTTCAGTTACCCCACGCCGTTCCTCCGGGTTGTTGCCAGCCAGCTTCTGGGCCTCCGGGTCCGGGAACTTCTTCAGCTGGCCCGCGGAGGCCAGCTCATAATCCGTCTGTGTCTTGATGACCACCTGTGCAAAGAGATGGCCCAGAAGGACCCTGAGTTGGGAGGGCTGGGAAGGGCGGGGGCTGGGGCTCAGCAGCCGGGAGCGGGGTGGGTGCTGACTGCTGCCAGGACTGTCTAGCGGCCGTACTCCAGGGGCTACGAGCTGAGGCCAAGGGAAGGTGTACACTGCAGTCTGCTGGGTCCATGGCAGCCCCGAGGCCAGGCCACAGATGGAGCCCATCCGTCTGCAGATGGCCTTCCGCTCTGATGGTGCCCACTCTCCCCACCAGCAGCTTCCCCTACCATAGCCCCACAGCTCAACCCCTTCTTCCAGGAAGTCGGCTCTGACTTCTCTTCTGGCTCCCAGGGTCCGGAGGGCCCTTCCACAGGGGCATAGGCAGGTGTGGTCCTGAGTCCTGTGTGCTCCCTAGCAGCAAGGACTAGGCCTTCCCATGGTGCCCACTGAGAACTGGGTCCAGAACTGTCGTAGCTGCAGCAGAAGCCCAGATTGCTGGAGAACTTCCCTCGGCCAGTGCTTGGGGGTCAGTGGCCTGTCCTCACGGCCCCCAGCCAATAGCTGTCGGACATGGGTACAGATGGCCACCCACTCGCCCCCAGCTAGGGCAAGTCTGATGCCACTCTTGCTCCTGAGCTTACTCAGGACCAGGTGGGGCTGCACTGAGCTCTGCTTCTCAGGATTCCTGCTGAAAGCTCCCTTCCACCATCACGTGTCCCAGGACCCTGACTCAGGCTTGACCCAAGACACAAGTGTGCCCAGCAGGGGAGGGTGGGAGTTTTGCTTGCTGAGCCCCCGCTGGGTAGCACCATGTGCTGGGTGCTGTCTTCCAGATACTGTGCAACTTCTCAGTCACCTGTGGCCAGGTCACCCGTTTACAGATGAGGAAAATCGGCTCTGGGTGATGAGGGAGCAGATTGCACGCAGTCCTGGGGTTTCCACCCAGATGGCCCTTCCTCTGTCTGATCTCCTGCACCTCACTCCACACCTCTTTGTCCCCAGGGAGGGCTGAGAAGGACCCCTCACTGGCCCAGGCCCCTCACCTGGTCAGAGAACGGTGGCTGGAGCTGGCTGACATCCAGGGGGCTGATCAGAGGGACACTGTCCATGGTCATCCCGTCCTGGGCCCTGGAGTCTTTGCCCAGCTTCCCAGAGAAGCTCCAGCCCAGCTTCACCATGGCGAATGGCGCTCCTTGTCCTGTCCAGAAGCAGACATAGGGTCATTGCCCACTGGCCCCTTGCAGATGTTCATGCCAGCTGGCTCTGGACAGAGAGGGTCCAGAGAGGGCTGGCTCCAAGGTGCCCCACACCAGGGCTGGGATGGGCCATGAGTGGTCAGGCCAAACTCCCTAGGACAACCCAGGCTTCTAGTCCCTTCCAGCTCCCTGGCTCCCTGTGGGTCCCACAGCCATGCAGAGGGTGGCACTTTGGGCCAGTGACTGCCTGGACACACAACAGCGAGAGCATCTTCCACTGGCCAACCTGCTAGAGGACATTCTAAGGGCAGTGATTCTGGTCAACAGAAAACAACCCCCGATAGAAGCCTGAGGGTGGGGTGGCCAGACTTAGTAAATAAAAACACAGGACAGCCTGTTAAATCTGAATCTCGGACAGAAAGGGTGCTTCTTCTTCTCTTTAGTATAAGTTCATCCCATGCAACTTGCAAGATAGGACATACTGACTCTAAAAAGTTATTTGTTGTCTAGTTGAAAGTCAAATCTAACTGGGTGTCCTGTGTTTTATCTGGTCACCCTCCTGGGAATGTAAGAAGGAACAAGAGTCACAGAAGAGGATGCCGGTGAGTCAACCCAGCAACCCAGTGCTAGCTGGACAGAATGTAGAAGCAATGGTGTACAGGCTAGGTACCCCAACAGAAGCTGAGAGTCAGGGGGGCAGGTGGGGATGGTGGAGGGGCCGGCACAGCCTGGAGGAGGGTGAAGGCCCCCTTGCCACTGGTGAGGTCATAAGGATTTCACCTCTCAGTGAAACACAGCAAGTGATTTCCTGGCTGAAATAGTAGAAAAGCAAAATCTACTCAGTCAATCAAAAGAAAAGAAAGGTCCTGTGTCCACCAAGAACTTGACTCAGTTGCAAAAGCCTTCCAACAAAGAATTCCAGGCCCAGACAGCCTCACCACTGAAATCTACCAATCATGTTAAGGAGGAAATAATGCAAATTCCATACAAAACTCTTCCCAAGAGAATGAAGGAACAGCTCATGAGGCCAACATAACTTGGATCTCAGAACCTGACTAAGATGTGTGGGAGGGCGTGGTAGCGGCCTGGAACCCAGCAAGAGGTAGATAACATATCCAAAAAGGTGGACTATGTTCTGGAAATGAGATTTAGTTTAGTATCTGGAAAGCAATTAGTATTTTTCACCAAATGAACAGAATAAAAAAGAAATCATCTCATCGATTTCAGTAGTATGTACTTGAAAAAGTACTTGATAAGGTTCAACATTTGTTTACTAATTTTGTTTGTGTTTTTTAGAGAGAGGGGAAAGGAGGGAGAAAGAGAGGGAGAGAAACATCCTGGCCCACAACCCAGGCACGTGCCCTGACTGGGAATCAAACCAGTGACCTTTTGGTCCACAGGCTGGTGCTTAATCCATGGAGCCATACCAACCAGGACTGTTTACTCTTTTAAAATCTATTAGCACAGAAGGCAATCAAGGTCATCCACAGGAATCTCTGCTCTGACCCTTACCGAATGGGAATGGTGAAAGTTTTGCCTTTAAGATCAGGATGGAGGCAAAAGGGCCCTATACTCTGAGTTCTGCTGACGGTAGTGCTGGAGGTCCCAGCCACTGAGCTGCGGGGCAGGGAGAAGAAAGAAGAGGCGAGGCCAGGACAAGAGGAGGTCATACACACATTATTCACAGAGAAAGCGTCTCCTGTGTGCAGAAAACCCGAGAGAATCTACAGGTAAATTATGAAGACTGAAGTCAGTTCAGCAAGTCGATGGATGCATGGTATTCAGAAATCTGTATTTTTATATATCAGTGACAAAAAAACTAGAAAAAACACTTTGGGGGAAATTTTATTTAAACAGTATCTGAAGGAGCAAGTGCTCAGGAATAGGTCTAATAAGAGATGAGATGGCCTTCCATCTAGAAAACCACGAAAAACTCCGTCGAAAGGTGATGACTGAGACCACATGAGACCTGAATTCCTTAAATAAATGGGGGAAAGAAGCAGTCATGGATTTTGGAAGGTTTCATGTTTTAAAATACCAACTTCCCTTAAAATGTATCTGTAGAATCAATAAACCCCAATCAAAATTCCATGAGGATTTCTTGGTGTGAACCTGATGAGCCCTGTAATTTTATATGAAGTCAGAGGAACAAGAACACACCTGACATCTTGAGGACAGGGGTTTCATGTCAGGCACCCAGCTCATTCCACAGCAGTGGAATCACGCCGTGTGGCACTGATGTGGTAGACAAAGACCCAGGTGACCCCCTACACACACGGATCATGGATCCATGACAGAGATGTGACTGCAAAGCAAGAGGATGGCCACCTTTAGATAAACACACGTCTGTGTGGGAAACGAGCCCAATCCCTACCTCACGCAGCACGCAGAAGCCTGTTCTCGGTATGTCAGCCTCAGTTGGAAAAGCATCTGGAAGATAATACCAAATATTTTCCCGGTCTCATGGAGGGAACAAGCTCTTCAATATGGTAATAAAGCACTAACCATACAGGAAATATGATAAAAGGATTGCATTAACATTATGAACTTCTGCTCATCAAAATGTAGCCTCTAAAGAGTGGGAACAGAAAACAAGGTGTTTGCAACCTGAAAACGATGAAGGGCTTGTTGTGGATTTAATAAGCTCTGTCTGCATCCTGACCCCTGGCACCTGCGAATGTGGCCTTATCAGAAATAAGGTCTTTACAGATTCGACCAAGTTAAGATGAGGTCACACTGGACCGCGGCAGGCCCTGGTCCAGCGACTGGTGTCCTTATGAGAGGGGGGAAATTTGGACACAGACACACAGGGAGGAGGCCATGTGAAGACGGAGGCAGAAATGGAGTGATGCAGCCTGCAGCCAAGGGACCCTGGGGCCAGCAGAGGCTGGAAGAGGCAGGAAGGAGTCTCTCCAGGAGCCTCAAAGGGCGTGCAGATCTGCTGACGCCTTGATTTCCGACTTTCGCCTGCAGATCCCTGAAGGAATCAATGTCTGTTGTTTCAAGCCTTCCAGTTGTGGTCATTTGCTACTCTGGCCCAAGGAAGCCAATGGCCTCTGAACCTGGGCCCTCCTTTGTCCCTGTCTGCACCGCCTGCAAAGACTGCTGTGCCTCTCAATCCCCAAATTCCTGATCTAGGGTGGCCTCACTACCCACAAATGCTGTCCCTGTAACAGCCTCACCAGCACCTGTACCCACCAGGCTCTCGGGTGGCCTCTTTCTCGCGCCCCATTGGGTTCCAGGTGTGGGCAGGCCTGGTGGGAGCAGAGCAGGGCTGCCCATGAGAGAGGCAGAGTGCTGCAGGCGCGGGGCAGGGAGTCCAGGGCTGTGCAGGGCATGTGGGGCGGGGCGGGGGCGGAGAGGGACATTGTAGAGAGGGGCCACCTCCATCCTGCTCCGGGAGGAAAGTTCTCCTAGGGCCCTGAGTCCGGACCCTGAGTGCCCGATCCCGGACTCCGGCTGGGGGTGGGCGGGGCCTGGCCAGGGCTACGCCTAGGAGGGCACGGGCCCCGGAGCCCCTGGCCCAGACTGGTCGGCATTCTCCACGTGGGCCGGGGCCATGCAGCCGAAGTCTGTGCTCGGCGAGGCAGAGGTGGAAACGGAGAAGAACATACAGAGAGATCAGGCCATCCAGTGTGAGGAAGGAATGAGAGCTCCTGCCTAGAGGGAGCCAGGGATGAAGGACCGACGGGAATCTGCAGGGGAAGGTGGGGGCAGCAAATGGCCAGAGACTGAGGGAAGGTTGGGGGGGCTCCAGCCCCCTTCCCCTGGGTGGCCGTCACGGAGCGGACGCCCCATGGCTCAAACACCCTGCCTGCGTCATGATTTGGCCATGCCCGCTGGAAGGCCGAGGGTCACCCCCCATCCCCATAAGGATCTCCACTTCTGCAGTCGGTCGGTCCCTTTTGAGCCAAACCTAAGGTCCAACTCCTCTGACGCAGCATGACGTCCCTATTACTTCGTGGTGGGTTTCCATGGCAACGGAGATGAGCCAGCGATGACTCCTCTTCGTAAAGAAAAGTAGCTATTTGGGGCCCTCTGGGTCCCTCCGAGTCCGGTTCCAGACCCCTTGCCCCAGGCAGAATGCTGCATGTGGGGACACACCCCTCCCCAACATGTCTTTCCTTTGCTGAGTCACGGGACCCACCGGGAAGGCTGACTGAGCTCATTGACGTGACAGACACAGAACTCCATAGGATGGAGGAGGGGGCCGTCCCTACTCCGCCCACAGGCCCCCCTCTCCCTCCGGAGAGCCACCGCGCTGTAGTTGTGTCTTCTCCAGCGGTTCGCCTGCTCCCCACCGCTGTAGGGTCCTGGGGCGGGGCAGGCCTCTTCTCCGAGGCTTGGGGAGGTGGCACAGGATGAGCGGCAAGTCAGTGCTAATGGATGGATGGAGGGACTCGGACCCTTAGGTGAAAGCCCACGAAGCTCCGCTGCAGGTCACGTTACTAACTCGCTTTCGCACCGCCCCCCCCCCCCGCCCCCCGCAGTCGGGATGCTGCGTCAGGAGCGGTGCGCGCCAGCGCGCCTCGGGCGTGCATGTGACTGCGGAGCGTAGGGGGCCTGCTAGCTTTGCTGGAACCCAGCAGAACCCCCCGCCCCCACCCAGGTGCCCCCCGCCCCTCGCCCTACAGGTCCGGCATGCGTTTGGCTCCTACTTCAAGGGCAGGGAGACTGCAGGCTGGCAGCCCAGTCCTCAGAGACCCAAAAGAGGGGGGCGGGGAGCGGAGGCCCAGGGCTCCAAACGGCTTCGGCTTCCCACGCACCAGCCACCTGTGGCCCCGCATCCAGCGCCTGCGTGCGGCAGGTGGTTCTGAAAATGCCCCTCCCTGCCCCTGGCCGTCTCCGGCCTGCCACGCAGCACCCCACCCCCACGCCCCCAACGTTTCTCGGTGCTGTGGTACTTCTGACGCCCCTTCCCCCTCACCCTCCTCTCTCCACAGAGCCGGGGTCCTGGAACCGGCGCCCCCTCCCCATCTCGGGATGCCCAGCTCCCACTGACTCTCCCAGACCTGCAGGGGAGGAGCCGGCTCTCGGGGAGGGGGCTGCAGCCACCGCGGGGGCGACGTCCAGCAGCCCTAACCCACCCGAGCGTCCCCACTCTGCTGAGGATGGGGGTGCATGCGAGGCTGGACAGCGCGGCCCTTCTGGGAGGTCCAGACGGCAGCTCGCCCCGCGGGGGTCACTGCGCAGCTCGGGTCAGCGGAGACCCTGAGGGAGGCCCCCGGCTCGGCCTGCCCGCCATCGGGTCAGCCTCAGCGCCCCCCATACACTCTGCCACCCCTGCACACCCCCCGCCCCCCTTCGCGCCACGGGGAGAAGTGTGGCGATGGCTCACGGGTGGCTCCGACGGGCTGCGGCGGCAGGATGCGGTCTCAGGACTGGGATGCGGTTCCAGACGCTTCGCAGCCGCAGCTGGGGCGGGGCGGGGGAGGGGCTGAGCCCCAGACCGAGGCTACTGTTGCTGGGGAGACGCAGGCTGGGGGAGGGGAGCCCGGCGCCGGCCCCCCACCGGAGCTGCACCCGGGCCCCGCAGCCTTACACCCCCTCCGCCGCGCAGGCGCACACGCCTCACTGCAGGGGACGGACGCCGTGGCCGCGGAGCCCTGGCCGCGCCTCAGCCTGGGCACATCTCGGCTCTCAGGCGTGGCCTGGGCACTCAGACTTGCCCCCTGCCTCCTTTGGTCAACTCGGATGAGGTACAGCTGGGTTTGGCCCCCACCACTCAGAGGAGGGTCTCCTCCTCACGTTGCCATGTCTGAAGCTCCTGGGCTGTCAGCTTTCCCTGGGCAAGTCTGTCATCCTTGGCCACTGTCGGGCCCCAGTGCCAGCTCAGTGTGCACAGAGAGGGCGCTCAGCAGGTGTTTGGTGTCAGGGCAGCCGTGACCCCCCACCCCCACCACACCCAGCTGGAGGACATCAATGGCAGCAGCTCTCAGGGCTCCCCTTTTGCTGTTGAAGAATATCCCGTGTGCACTGTGCCCCTTTTTAGCCACCCAGCCACCCACCTGCACAGGCCCGTGGGCTGTCAGTGTTGCTGTGGATGCTCAGTCCTGAGGGGACCCAGCCTTTCCCTTCTCTGGGGTGAGGGCCTAGGAGTGGAGTTGCCAGGAGGGGTGGGGGTGGGGGTCACATTTTACTTCTGAAGTAAACTTTTTTCCAAGGTGGCTGTACCATGGCCCGTTCCCACCAGCAATGTGTGAAGCTAGTTTCTCCATGCCCTTGTCAGCACTAACTTTTTATTCTGATAGTCACCTCTATGAGGCTGCAAGTCCCACCAGCTGCCCGGCCCCCAGGAGGGGAGAGGGGATGGAGATTGGATCCGTCACTATGGCCAAGGGTTTTATCCATCTTGCCCAGGTAACACAGCCTCCATGGAACCCCCAAGAAGATGGGGTTCAGAGTGTTTCCAGGCTGGTGAGCATGCAGAACTTTGGGGGGGAGTGATGGTCCCAGAGATGACGTGGAAGCCCCGCCCCTTCCCCAGACCGGGTCCTGTGTGTCTCTTCCACCTGGCTGCTCCCGAGTTACATCCTGTTGTAGTAAACTGGTGATCTAGTGAGGAAAACGTTCTGGGTTCTGTGATCTGCTCTAGCAAATCGATCAAACCTAAGGGGGGCATGTTGGAGCCTCCAATTTATAGCAGGTTGGTCAGAAACACAGGTGACAACCTGGACTTGTGACTGGAGTCTGCAGTGGGGCTGGGGTCAGTCCTGTGGGGCTGCACCCTGAACCTGTGGGGTCTGACACCACGGCCAGGTAGACGGTGTCAGAACTGCATTGAATGTCAAGATACCTTGGAAGTGTGGTGGTTGGAGAATCACTGATGGTGTGGGGACCCCCTCAACATTGTTATTGGTGACCAGATTCATTGATGGCCCTGGTGCCAATCCAAAATGGGCAAGAAACTGAGTATTCGTGTCACCAAAGAAAATAGATGGAAGGCAAAAAAAGTGCATGAGAAGACCCTCAACATCAGTCACCTCCAGGAATGAAATCAGAAGGGGAATCACCATCGCCAATGCCCACCCGCCAGCACAGCCGACAGGAAAGACCAGCACCCACAGCTGACAGGACCAGGGTACTGCATGGCTCTCCAGTGCAGATGACATCCAAACATTTAATTGTACCCTGGAAACGTGTGTGGCTTATCATGTGTCAATGAAATGGCAATGGAGCCGCTTAGAGGCCCTTGCGTGGTTGGCAGTGGCCGGGGGTCTGAGGTTAAGCCCTGGAGGTGGTGGCCCAGAGCAGCATCCCTTCCCCAGCCTGAGCCCTGGATCTCCACCCGTGGCCTTGCCAGCCCCCGGGCTCTCTGAGACATCGGGCACCAGCCCCCCACACGGGAGCCGCCCCCAGGCCCTGATGGACAGACAGACCCCCAAGCCCCAGTCACCCCTGCTCCCATGCGCACATGGCTGAGAGGAGATCTGTAGGAAGAGAACCTCAGGGGAGACGCCGGAGTCAGGGCTGCAGCTTGTGGGGATTTCTTCCACCTGGAGACCCAGTCTGAGTGGCTCACAGGCAGCCCACCCCCACGCGCATTTCCCAGGACAGCTCGGGCTCCTGCGTATGCAGTAGGTACTCAGCCACCAGGCTGAGGGGACACAGGCACGGGGCCCAGGGTCACCCTCCCAGAGCCTCCAGACCAGTCCCTGCCACTCGCCCTCCTGCCTTTGCAGCTGCTTTGGTCCCCTCTTTAAGGGCCACTTCGGTGTCTGCAGCCCAAGGGATTGATGCGGAAGCCCCCACTCCACACAGGGCCACCTGGGCAGCCGCTGCGCCACCTTCAGGCCTCCCTGCTGAGTCACCAGGGCCCCCTGCCCAGGCTCCAGGTGCTTGGGTTGAAGCCCCATGAGGGTGTCTACCTGTGTGAGGTCTTGTCTCACACCCAGGACTCCCCAGCTCAG
This sequence comes from Furipterus horrens, assembly GCF_987537825.1. Lineage (NCBI taxonomy): Eukaryota > Metazoa > Chordata > Mammalia > Chiroptera > Furipteridae > Furipterus > Furipterus horrens. The sequence goes on from NW_028327175.1 coordinate 203,077,355, forward strand.
GAGGTTCAAACCTGTAGGGAGGTGGCGGCCTCACTTCCCACCTGGGCTGTACCCGGGGAGCCCGCAGCCTCCCTGCGCTCGGCACAGACAGGACTTCATGAGCGAGAGAGATGCTGCTCTTTAAAACTCTGGGCCGACACGCTGACCGGTCATGACATTTTTCCATTGTTTTTCAGATCAGGAGAAGCCCAGCCCATCAGCAGCCCCCCAGGACCTGTGGCCCGAGCCCTGGGTTGGTGAAGTCTGGGTGCTGCCGGGCCGTCCTGATGCCTCACCAGCCTAGAACAGGTCTTCGGGGGCCAGAACCCCCTTCCTGAGGATGAGGTTTCCGTAAAGCGCTGTCTCCCTGTGTAAGGAGCTGAGGTGAGCACGGGCCAGGCCAGGGTGCCAGTCCCCGCTCCACACCACCAGCTGGACAGCCCAGGTCCTCCATTCCCTGGCGGACATGTCTCAGTGGGGCAGGGGCTGAGAGGAGTGGGGGGGAGCTCTGGGATGGGGAAGGGGAGGGAAGCCACATAGCCCCGCCCCAGTTGGACCCAGCCAGGCCATCAGGACCCCTCAGGACCCAGTGGACAGAGGCAGAACTCACCCAGTTGCTACAACAGCAAAAGCCTTCTTGGCCTCCTGATAAAAGCAAGACCTCTCCATCTTCACCAGGGGCCTCTGGAAGGCAAACCAGTGACGCTGAGGGGACATGCCCAGGGACCCTCATGGGCCCCGCCTCTCTGGTTCTCCAGGCCGGGGTCCCAAGGATGCCTGGCCTACCTGCAAGGACTAGGGACCTGGGGACCTGTGGTGCGTGAGGTGCCTGCTGCACTTGGTGGCCGCCTGCCTGGGGCCCCAGAGTCCCTCTGATCTGCCCCAGGGGTGGGACAGGGGAGCCACTGTCCAGGATGGGAGCTCCAGGCATCCTCTCCTCGGGCAGGCCCTGCCCAAGATCTGCCTGTCCACGGCTCCCAGGAGGACAGGCTCGTCCCCTCGCCAGGTGGCTTGGGGTTGACACACAGAATCAGGCCAGGCCCCTGACAAGATGTGAGCCTGGGGTACCCACGTGGACAGCATGGGGCAGGTGAGGCCCCCAAGCAGACGGGCCAGGACCCTGGGAGGTGGGAGGAGGGGGCAGGGGGTGGCCCTTCCACTGCAGGTGAATAGGCCCTCACACGCCCGCGGGCAGAGTTTGGGGCCAGTCTTTCCTTCCTCCCAGGCTTCCAAGGAGGTGCAAAGGGTCCCCACCCTGTGCTTGGTGGGGACCACAGGCTCACCAAGCAGCCCGCGTCCAGGAGGAGGGACTGGTAGCTCCGCCACACGGGCGTCTGGAGGCCCCGCTCTGAGTCGCTGGGCTCCAGCTCCATGACAGTAGCCTGTGGACAGAGGGGTCAGCTCGCAGCCTACCCGCCCAGCAGCTCGGTGCCCCCAGGCCCCCTGACGGCTAGGGCTCCTCTGATCATGGTGAGAGCCCTTTGGGCACACGCGCCCCCCCTCCCAGGTGGGCCCGCTGAGGTCTGGGAAAAGGGCCTCACCGGGCTCTCCACATAGGTGTCCAGTGGCAGCAGTTTCAGCACAGCCCTCAGGAGCTGCAGGATGCCCAGGCCTGCGGGCAGGGTGCTGGTCTCAGACTCCCGCCCGGCGGGTGCGCCCGGTGGCCCACAGTGCCACATGGCGGCCGCGCCTGGACACACCTTTCACACGGGGCCTCCTGAAAGCTGCAGGGACAGACTTGGGCCCAGGACAGAGGGGCCACAGGCAACTGCTGCCCACCTGGTGACACTCATGGAGGTCACAGTGGTGTCTCCTCACCCCTGGCTGCTGCACCTGTCAGTGGGCCAGCCCTGCCCATCACTGTCACCCTGCAAACACCTGTCCACCAGGAGGGGCACCGGCCACCTCCTTGAGCCCAGAGGCCCGGAGTTGCCACCTATATATAGACTGTGACAAGGCCACAGACAAGGGTCTGGGAAGAGGCATCTCTTGCCCAAGGTGCCCCCAAGCCTGTCCCCCTTGGCCGCCAGGCCCCTGGTCTCCCATAAAGTAGGTTTCTGGTTGTTAAAGTAACACACGCTCATTATACACACCTGGGAAACGCAGACGCTGACGCACAGGAAAGAGGGGCTGTAACCTCCCCCCACGAAGGAAACCCTCTTACCAGCTAAGTGCATTTTCTGCCGCCCTTTCCTCTGCCTTTCTACAGGACTAGACTCTTCTGCACGTTAGACTCTGGACCCTAACTGCTTGTTCTTCACCAACGACCACAGTGTATGTGTGACTTTTGGTCCCTGCACTGTGACTTCCTCAAACACTCTTTATCTCCCAGCACTCTGGCTTTCCCCACGGCCCCCCTGGTCCCACTCTCCTGGAGAGGAGAGCACCTGGGGTCACCTGATCCAGGGCCTAACTGGGGTCTAACGCTGGTTCAGCTCCCTGAGTAGGGGTGGTGGCCAAGGCCATGGGCAGACCTCGGGCAGGCCTCGTACCACTGGCCTATTCTCCGGGGGGGGCTGGGTTTACCCCAAATTTCACATCTCTGTGCCCCAGTGGCCTGAACTCCGCAGAGAGAGTTGTGTTTCTGCCTCATAGCATCTCAAGGGGGGGGGGGAGGGCAGGGGAGGGCCAGGCATGGCCAGGGCCTGGCAGCAGCCCATGCATGGGGTGCGGATGGGGCCCTCACCCCGTTGCTCTCAGTCTGGCTGGGACCTGGGTCAAGGCCCCTCCCAGCCTCACCTCCCACCCACCCCTCAGGGTCAGAAGGTCCCTGAGGTGTGGACACCTGCAGCCCACGAGGCAGATTTTTAAGGTTGAGTATCTGACCTGACCTGGGGAAGAAGGGGCATGCGGCTCAGTCAGCCAAAAAGGCGCCTGAGCTCTGCTTCCCCACTTTCCTGAAGTCGCCCAGTGGTGTCTGACATGGAGCAGGAGGCCCAGGTCACCTCTGGGGGCTGCAGGGAGCACACGGGTCACTGGTGGGTGCTTGGGGAATGGGTGGAGGTGGGGGCAGAGCTGTAGTACTTGGGGAACAGAGCCAGGGCCCCTGCCCACCCTCCACAACGTCCCTGCCCCCGGCAGGAGGGCCCTTGTTCACCGTCCGCGCGGATCTCCTCGGGACCACACTTGCAGATGGAGGAGGTGGGGAAGTTCACGTCTGCAAGAACTGAACAGGCAGCTGTGTTAGACATCCCGGGGTGTTGCATGGGTCACAGATGGACAAGTTAGACCACACCCGCTGCCCTCCACCCGACAGGAAACGGGGGAGCGGTGGGAACTGCAGGTGTTACCAGGATGAGGGCGGAGCAAGGGACTTGCATCCTCGACCCTGAATCCCGCCCACGGCTCCAGGAAAAGAAACAATCCCAGACACTGGCGGAAGTGACCCCTCTGGGCCCATCTGGGAGGGATCTGGAGTATGGGCAGCACAGAGGGCCTATGGCCAGAGAAGGGACCTTGGCCGTCGGGCACCCCCACTCCCCCACACTCGGGCTGGGGGAGGGCCCTGAGCTGCGCCAACACACCCCAGCCCAGGCAGAGGGCCACCGGCCGCGAGACTGCCTGGGGCGGAACTGCAGGGCCTCAGAAAGGAGGTGGAGTCCTACTCTGAGGAGGGACGGAGCAGCCAAAGCAATACCCCCAGCTCAGGACCCGGCTGTTCGGAGCATGGGTAGTTGTGGCCCCCTGGCCCCGGGGACAGTATGGGCCAGGAGCCCCGCCACACCCATGCACGCCTCCCCCGACCTTTGCCCTGAGCGTGGGGATTCGCGAGGGTCTGTCCCCCGTCCCCCGCAGGCTCACCAATCATGTCTCCGTGCCCCATTCGCGCCAGGGCGTAAAGCAGCTCTGGGGACAACAGCGCGGGGATGCCTTTCAGCACCACCATGCTCAGGGCAGGAAGGGACTGCACCGGAGGGTGGGGCGGGGCCTGCGGGCAGGGCGGGCGACGGTGTGGTGCGGGAGGTGGGGCGAAATCCGGTCCAGCCCTGAAGGCACCTCTCAAGGCCTTTGTGCTTCGCTAGGTTCCACACCCGGACACCCACGTGTGTTTCTGGTCGGGGTCCCCACCCCCACCCCCAGCCCGCTCCGTCCCTTGTGTCCTGGGGTGGGGAGACCAGGTGATGGACTTACTCTTCGGGCTTGTCCTGGAGGGGACCTGGGGGCTGGGAGCACCTGGATGGGGCTCTCCCCAGCATCAACCACCAGGCAAGTGAGTGGTGGGTCAGGAGCTACCACCGAGACGCACTGCGGTCTGGCTGGATTCCTGACCCACACAGACTGTCGGAAAGAATAACCACTGTGTTAAACCCCTACATTTCGGGATCATTTGTTATGCAGCATAGCTGACCTATGCAGGTGGCTCCTGAACCCTGCAGACCCTGCCCTCGGCCTCCAGCCCTGTGTCTGCTCTCTCTCTCAGCCTCCTACGCCTGCCGAGGCCGGGGCAGACCCCAAGGCAGGTGTCCCCAAGTGCGCTGTCCTGGTCACACTGTTGCTTAAGAGCTGGCCACCAAACTCACTGCCCAGACTGCAGACAGGCGCTTGCTCAGCCCCAGCCTGCCGAGCTCTGGCTGCTCGAACGTCACTTTGCAGGGCTGCCCTGCTCACCTGGCAGGACACAGCCCAGGCCACCTCCTTTCGGAGCTCACCATCGTCCACTTTGTTTGCAGACAGGCACGGGGCTGTGTGCCAGTGCCGTGGCCATGGCCCGTGGCCCTGTGGAGATGTGACATGCTCAGAGGCCTGGCAGCTCCTGGAAAAGTCCTGCATGTGCAAGACAACAAAGCCACATTGGGAAACCTGAAGAAAACGGAGACATCTCCACATTTTACAGCTTGGTCTTGGGAGCCTCAGCTGGTTGGCGGAGCCAGGTTGGAAACCCAGCCTGGCATCCAGCATGCCCTGAACACAGCCCTGGCCCTGCTGTGCTGGGCAGAGTGGAGTCGGGAACTGCCTGGGGAGGCTGGTCAGCAGGGCCAGCGCCCGGCTCCCTGAAGCCGCCGAATCCACGCAGGTTGAGAGTTGCACCTGAGCAGTTTCTACTCGAAGGTGTAAGTAGAGAGACTTAGAATTAACATTCCCCGAAGCTTTACCTCCTCAGTACAAACATGGGAAGGGAAAGCCGATTTTATCTGGATGAGAAGGAAAGGTTTCAGCTTCAGTAACAAATCAAACCCCCAACACATACGGGGCCAGCGGCCAGTTAAGGGTAGTCTGTGGTCTCCGGACAGTCCCGCTCGGGGTTTGTGAGCAAGGGCGTGAGTCGAAGCAAAGCATGTGGCCACACACTACAGTCCCGAGAGCCAGAGGTCCCAAAACTCGCCCAAGCCCTGGGGCCAGCATGAAGCCTGAGAGGAGGTCCCATTCCACCAGGCCTTGGGGGTGGGCTCCTGTCCCTGCTAATGCTGGAACCCAGATGCTCTGTGGTCACAGACTCTGAGGCACCCAGATTTCATGCCGGGTTCAGTGTGAACCATTCCTGGCTTCTGGCTGAGCACAACCAGAGCCCGCGCAGCTCTGAGAATCTGCTGCTCAAAATCAAAGGATGGAGCCCGATGCCCGTTGCACATGAAAAGTAAAGCAATAAACGGTTTTCTCCATTTTGGGGCCTCCGCCCTGGATACTCAAACCTAGGAGAGCTGACCCCCGGTCACACGTTCAGCTTCAATAAGTGAACACGTCCACAACGACTGCCGTGCAGAAGGCTGGGCCTCTGGGCTCCCCACCCTGCAGGGATGGCCCAGTCCTCGCACCCGCTTCTGCAACAAGCACGCGTCAGCGAAGATCCTGACGCCTGTCTGAAAAGAATGCCTGTCCTCAGCGGCCCCATCAGGACTGTCTGCTCTCAGCACTGGGGAGCGGGCTGATCACTGTCAGACACCACTGCCTCCTCCTCAAACGGCTCTTTCTTGAAGTTTGATCTGGAGTTCATACCACAACACAGGACAACAGACCAGACCTGGTGGAGACCGAAGAGCTAATACCAGTGAGGAAGACAGTTTGCACTGCAAGTCAAACTCGTTTTGGCCGGTGCCCCTCTTTGCTGTGTAAATATAAACAAAACACCAGGGCACGTGATCTAAGGTGTTCAGACAGCTGAAGCTTTGGGGTCATTTCAATTCTTTCTCAAACGCATGTGGGTTTCTCCTTGGTGTTCAACTCAGGTCCTGGGTGGGGAGGTACATGCTCCTGGCCTCATCCACAGAAGTGACCTTAGCCATGTGCCACTCACTGGACTACCTGCCCACATCTAGCTGCAGGAAAGTTAGAGGAAATACTCCTAACAGGTGCTCTTGGGCTTCACTGAGCTGGGGGGACTGTAGGCTACCAGGGAGGAGGCCTCTAAGGCTCAGCTCCCAGGACAGGACAGGTGCGTGTCTTACAGTGGAGTCCTTGCTTTCACAGAGGTCTGCCCTGGCTTTGTTAAGTGGCTCCCACTGTTTCCCTGACAGGTGGGGCCATCTCCACAGAGCAACTTTGATGGGGTAAGACTAGGGTACATCTGGCCAGCAGGGTCCCCCACCTTGGGGGGGAGGGGTCTGAGGATGTTCTGAGGCTTGGGGGCTCTGACTGCAGGCAGTAACTGTCCCCTTTACCCATAGACCCTCCCTGGAGGTAGGAGGACATGGGATTTGTCCCAGCAGGCCCCACCACCTGCATAACTCCCCATGGAAGGTCACTTGAAAGCCTGGCCTAAGATGGAAGGTCCAGAGCCATGAGTCGCACTGTGATGTGAGTCAATTACACAGATGTCCAGTGGGGGCAGGATTGGCTTCCTACGAGGGTCAGTCACCCAGTGTCCCATGCAATGCGGCTGGTCTTCCGAGTCTGAAGTCACCAGGGGGTCCTTGGTGTGTCAACTCTGTCTCTGACAGCCACCAAGGACATTTCTGTTTGGGCACCTCCTACACCACAGCTTCCTGGGTCTCTGTCTGGCTCCGCGCCAGGCTGGGAATGGGATGCAGATGCAAGAGATCCTGACACTGGTCTCGGAGACTCCGCCAGCCCAGCACTGAGAGGGGCCCTGCTGACCCACAGCTCACATTCCCACATGTGCAGGCCCGCTTCTCCGTCTGACACGCTCCACTAATGTGCAATGCTGCACACACACAGCCTGCACCGCAGGGGTATCCACGACAGTTCTGCGAACAAGACACTGGATGCAGTCTAAATACTCAACACTCGGGAAAATGCGAAAGGCAGCATACCAGCATCACAGAACATTTCCGGGCCATTTAAAAGAACGCCAGTAGGAATACTGGTTGGCAATTAAAAGAAACTATTACATGTTACAAGCCTGAAAACATTATACTAAATTCACAGAGACTGAAGTACTGTAGGGAGTGCCAGGGGCTGGTGGGCATGGAGCTGGGTTAATGGGGTCACAGCTTGTTTGGGGTGATAAAACAGTGTGGAGGCGGACAGGGTACTAGCCGTGGGACTCTGAACAAACTTAACGCCACTGAAATGAACATTTTAAAATGGTTAAAAAGGCCCAGTTTATGTTATACATATTTTACCCCGATTCTAGAGTACTAGTTAAACAGGAAACAGGTGCATCGGTGTGACAGACTCAGAAAGGTAATTGGTGCTTTGCGGTCAGGTGAACATGGAACTCCACTTCTGTAAAAAAACGGAACTCTACACACCCGTGTGCATGTGTGAACACGTGTGAGCACAGAAAAATCTCCAGAAAGCTATGTGCCCATTATCAGTGATTCTCCTGGGAGCAGGCCAGGCCTGACTTACTTTAAGGACTTCTGTTCTGTGTGAATGTTGTCACTTATAATGACAAAAGTTTAAAGAACTGACAGAACATTCACCTTGAGGACTGAAGGGGAGGCTGCCGTGACTTGAAGCCGGTCATTTCGTGATCAGCACGTCTCTAAAGGGCCACCAGCAGAGCCTTCCCTGAGTGACTTTCACTGGCTCTCAACGGCATGCAGCCCAGCGGGGACGCGCTCTGCCGAATGTGACGCGCTGCACCAAGGGACAGTGTGGCACTGAAACACCTCTCAGCGCCCGAAGCCCAGCAGGAACGCAAACGCGCTGCGGGCTCAGGAGCGGACCCCCCGACCGAGCAGAGGCGGCGGTGGTGCTCGCCACCGAGAAGAAGCGCACGGCCCCCGCGCCGCCCTTGAACAGAGGGTTTATTTGCTCCTAAAGCTGCATCTCTCCTCCTCCGATGGAGGTTTTAAGGCTGCGGTGGCCACTCTTACTGGTCTTTGAAGTTGGCTTTTCTCTTCTCCACGAACGCTGTCATCCCTTCTCTCCGGTCCTCCTGGTGGGAAAGGGAACACAGCAGAGCTGGACCGCTGGGCGTCACAGGTCCCAGTGGGTCAGGCGCAGATGGGGGGCGGGGAGGGCTCTGTGGCGGGAGCCCCTGGAAACCAGGCAATGGCCTGGGTTCCCTGACCAGGTCGGGCTGGCCTGGGAATAGGTCCTTTCAGTCTTCCCTCCCCTGCCCCAGGGGACGTTTGCTCAGGAACCACAAACGTGTGCCCGATACACTCTCACCTACAGAGAACCTCAGAGGCACATATTGGGGTCACTCACTAAACGTCACCTGAATTTTCAGCAGTACCTTGGGTGTCACAAGGCAGGGATCCAGACTCTACCTCGCATCCTTTCCTGTGTGCGCATGTGTATGCACACGCCTGCACACACATCCTCGCTTCCTCACAATTCAAAGCTGTTTTTTATCTTTATTTTATAGAACACCTAGATACCACCTTCTCCTGAATGACTATTAGAATGATTTTCTTTACGTCCCTGGCAGGAACCCTAGAAAACACTGCTGTAAACCCCGCTTGAAGTGACCGGCGGGGAAACGTGGGACAGGAAACGGGAGTAAACGGCCCACGTTGAAGGACCAGCTCGGAAGACCGCTCCCGACAGGAGGCGCCCTGCCTGTCTGTCCCCTGAACCTGCCCTGCCTGACGGAGCCCGACCCAGCCAGCGGCACCAGCAGCTCTGACCAGAGGGGAGTGGGGTTTGGCAATAGACTGACCAGGAAATTCCCAGCAGCTTCTGCAGCTGCAACATGTGTGATTCCTTATTTGAACGTGTTTACTCACGGTAGCAAAAGTTGAATAAAAGAGTTTCTTCTCCAACTTATTTCCCTCCGTTAATGTCATTTCAAAAGCTGAAAAAGAAACCCTGGTGTTATGAACTGAGAGGAAAGAGTCTCACAGCCCCACGCACTGGCTCCCCACTGAAAACACGGCCCAGGAAGGCCCGACCCCAGCTCTGTCCCTCCCAGAGGGGGAGGGGGGGAGGGCGGTGAGAAGCTCCCTGAACGGTGGCACGCAGATTCTGTCCAAGCACAGAGGACCCGAGGCAGCCATAAAACGGTATTTTAAAGGTATTAAAAAACAATAATAAAAGATGAAAAGCAGAAAGGGGTTGCGGCGGCCCCGGGCCATCTTCCTCTGGCAGCACCAGGACCACGTATCGTCGCGGAGGGAGAGCAGGTGCTTGACCAGGCCATCCCAGCACCCAGCAGCGGCAGCTCCTCTTAGGTGCATCCCTGTGCGGACACCTCACAAGTACCAGGTGACCGAACCCAGGCCGGCAGAACCGCCGAGGTGGCCGCTTCCTGCGGGCGGACAGACTCAGGGCACATGCCTGCCCCAGGCTCCCATCTTCTCAGCAGGCACACCGAGCAAATGGACAATCCCACCCCAGGGTTGAGAGTAAACAGCCACGTTAGAACCCTGCAGCTTCTGGCCCTGGCTGAGTGTGTAGCTCAGCTGGTTAGAGCATCATCTGGATACGCCAAGGTTGCCAGTTTGATCCCTGGTCAGGGCTCATACAATCAACCAATGATGTATCAATAAGTAGAACAATAAATTGCTCTCTCTCTCAAATCAATTAAAAACAAAAACAAAAAAACTCTGGGGATTCTGAGACGGAGCTGCTGCACAGGCGGTGAGAACGGAGTGCAGGGTGACAGCAAGCATGTGGCCTATGTCCCTCCCACGGGGCCCAGGGAGCCCGCGTCCCTTGGGCCGAGCCGCCGGCTATTTGCACAGCCCCATGACCAGCCGAGGAGGAGTCTCTTCACCCAGGCTCCTGGGGGAAACTGTTTCTCAGGAGCCGGCTTATTTCATGCCAGGGACCATCTGGGCCTTCTCCCTGCACACCAGCGCCTGTGCCCACCTGTCCCCTAGGATGACATACTCTTGGTCCCAGTACCAACGGGAGCTCAGAACATTTCAACAGAATTTGTGAGCAAACAACTAGAAACTAGAACCCCACTAGAAATTAGAACCCCACAGAGAGCTAAATTCAAAATTCTGCGGCCCCTAAACACTGTGTCCAGGACGGAGCCCAGTTCAGAGCCCAGGCCCCGCAGCCCCTGCTCCTCCCTGCTCAGCCCCACCCACCTGCATTCACTGACTCTTTGGCCATCGCTGCTACAATTTTAGAATTGCTGGCGATCTTTTCTGCACACTGGATGGCTTCTTCGACCAGTTTCTCAACAGGAAAAACTTTGCTTACGAGACCTAGAACATAGAAAGGTGACCATGAGAAAACAGCACTGGTTACTTTTCTCTCTGGTGATGACGACACTCAGAGAACAGAGGACTTTCAGGGTATAAACAAGGGACTGCAGCCACCTAGGGAAGGTTCCACCCATCCCCAAGGTGGGGCAATGCTCTCAGCTGTGTGCCGTGGTCACTGAGCGGTGGGGACAGCATGTGCCTGCTGGGTCTCAGAGCATCCAATCCCCACTGTGTATGCAGAGCTCCGGGAAACGACATGGTTTAACACCATTCTGTAACCAGTGTGCATGTGTTAGCTACTCTTTTTACAGATGGCATGTCAACAAAGGCAGCGGTCCTCTGGGTTGTCGGGATCCCCGAAAGCCCCGGGAGCCCCAGAGGCAGCCCTCCCCTCTCCAGTGCCCGTGAGGGGCCCCATGCGCCGACCCCGGTTGTACCTGCTTCCTTGGCGTCCTGGGCTGAGATCCGGTCACCAGTGAGAACCATCTCCATGGCCAGAGACTTCCCAACAGCGCGGGTCAGCCTCTGGGTGCCCCCGGCACCTGCAGGGGTGGAAGGCTGCGGGTCACAGCTGGCTCTGCGGCCAGGATAAGCCAAGACGCACACACACTGCGACAAGCTCTGAGGGTCCCGTGACGGGCCTTTCAGGTGGGGTGCGGCCTCCCGCCATAGGGGAGGCAACAGACCGGAGAAACCCTGGGGGGCCTCCTTTCCGTGCTCAGTCCCCTGTATCAGCGCCTCTCCCACGGGAGTCAGAATCCAGAATGAGGCATGGGGTTTGCAGCTCAGGCCTCAGACTGGGCCTGGGGGGTGGCCTCTGACCCCACCTCCTGGGACACTCTGAACGTGCCCTTCTCTCCCCACGCTCTGCTGGTGCCAGCCCACGACACCCGCCTCCACGTGCCTGGGCACCCTCCCACCAGCTGGGAAGGGAGCAGTCCGCCCAGCCATTGCCCCACAGTGAACCACGGCATGAGGGGGAGTCAAGGGGACCCCCGAGGGAGACACCTACAGCGCAGGAGACTCAGGCACTGCCCTGCTGAAGTGGAGGCTTTGGGTGCTAGGATGGGAAGGGTCCAGTGGCCAGCGGGGGAGCTCACAGGGGCCTGCCCTCACCCACAGCCCAAGGGACACACTCTCCTGCCCATCCTGGCCAGCTCAGGAGATGCTCTGGGCTCCAGGCTCTAGATGCAGGGCAGGGATCTCGTGGTGGACCCCAGGGGCAGAGGGTGAACTGCTTGCCCACAGCTCCTGTTGACCTCTGAGTGTGGGGGTCAGATTTCCTGCTCTGCTGAACTTGGGTGAGGCCATAAATTTCCTCTGGTCACTGGAACACAAGCAGACGTCATCCTGGGCACAAGCTCTCAGGACTGGCCCTCATTCACCCTGTTCTAAGCTTGGAACCTACATGGACGCTCAGCCGGTGTGTGGTCAGCCCTTCCTGCCAGCGTCTGACACAGGACCTGGCCGTCACCCAAGGAGCCGCCATGGCTCCGTGACCTCCACGGCCCTCTCTGAGTGCTCCTGTGACACACGTGGTGTGCTGGGGCCAGAGGGAGCATTGCCCATCCAGTGCTCACAGCACAACCCCAAGCCCCTCGTCACGTGGAAAAGCCCTTCAGCCCCTCGAGGTGGGCACACTCTGAGGAGCGACCTGAGGAGCATATGCCGGAGAGGTGACCTATTTACCTGGGATGGTTCCTAGCAGGATCTCTGGCTGGGCAAACTGGGCTTTCTCTCCTGCATAAATGATGTCACACATCATGGCCAGTTCACAGCCGCCACCGAGCTGCAAAACATGAGGTGTCACCAGGGGAACCCAGTCATCAAATCACTCTATGTAAATATTCTATTAAAATGAAACACAGTCTGGGGTACAGCAGAGGTTAACAGCGGTGCAAAGGCGATGAAGTGCTCCCACGGACAACCTACAAATGGCTGCCCAACTCCCTCTGCAAACGCTCTCGGCCTTCTAGGCCCTCTGGTCTCTGCTGTGGGGCTTGAGCAAACCAGTGGGTGTGGTTCTTCCAATAAACTCGACTCGCTGACCCTGGCTGGCCCCAGGGGAGCTTTATGAAAGAGTCACAGATTGAAATGCTCTCATCACTTCTCTCTGACCAGCCCAGCGCCTGAGTGGTCTGCACGCCCGCTGGAGGCTCTAAGACACACAGAGGACACAGCGCTCTCAACAGCAGCCGAAGAGGTTAAAGGTGTAGGCAGGCCAGAAAGTCATTAGAACTGCACAGAAGCCAACACATGGGCCCTTAACGGAGGAGAGGGGAGGACATGCTGGGGAGTCACGGGGCTCATCGTGATCACTGGGGGGCCGCTGTCAAACAGAGATGCCGAAACACCTCCCGCCCCTTCCAGTCCTTGGCCCTTCAGCATCGAGGGGGAAAGGCCTGCTGGCCTGGGGACTGGACCTGGGCCTTTTCAAAATGAGAACCGGCTGTGCAGCGCCCTCACAGGCACGGTTCCATCAGGAGCTCGGGGCGAGGGGAGGCTCGGGCTGACACTCACCGCGTAACCGTTGACAGCGGCTATGACCGGCTTCTTGACCCGGGCGAGTCGGTCCCAGTGGCTCAAGAACCCGCCGGAGTAACAGTCCTGGAACCTTTGGTTCTGCATCTCCTTGATGTCGGCTCCAGCTGGTGGAAACGAGGCCCCGTTACCCGTGCACAGACCGCACCAGGCCGCACTAAGTGCCCACTGTGAGCAGGCCCCGGGGCTCCTGGGGATCCCTGCACATGGTGACACGCAGTGACACGTGTTCACAGGGCTGCTGTGGGAGGACCACAGGACAAGAATGGACTCAGAGAACGCCGGGCTTCTTCATTAGTCACCTGGGCCCTCAGCACACACCACCTGACGGTGCAGGACCTGGATTGCTCTGAATAAACTGACTTGGTGGCAGAGCGGCTCCTCCAAGCAGTTCCCCAGCCCTTTCCACGCCACGTGGAGGTAAACCCCAAGCCGCATGAGCGTTCCTGACCCTGCCGCACAGGTGTGAGTCTGTCCGCAATGCCACACACCACAGGCGCGACCACGGTCAGACCCGGGTCACCTGCCACCGCGCTGCCCAGCGCACCTGCGAACGCCTTCTCCCCGCCTGTGAGCACGATGGCGCCCACGGCCGGATCCTGCTCGAAGGCCTCCAGCGCCTGGTTGAGCTCCCCGATCAGCCCGTTGCAGAGCGCGTTGAGTGCCTTGGGGCGGTTCAGTTGGATGAGCCCCACGTTGCCATCCTTCCCCTTCTTTTCTGTGATGATGTACTCAAAGCGAGCCCCTGAGGCAAGGAGAGAACAGGGGACGTTCTCACTCGAACAGGCGCCAGACCGGGGGGAGGTATCCCCGTCGGTGGGCGGAGTGAGCCTTCCTTCTGAACGCCTGTCAGCAGAGAGCCGGCCAAACAACAGCGGGGACCCGTTCTCTCAACAAACGCTTCCGAGGCGCGGGGCACCAGGCTGCGAGCGACCGGCGTCCTGGCCCTGGAGCGCGGGCGCAGGCGGCTGACACCGCCCGATCGCACGTGGGGACAGCAGCACGGCGCCGGTCACAGCAGGGTGCAGACGTGGGGGTCAAAGCGACACAACTTGGTACTTGGGTCGAGAACCGGGCACAGGGGTGGGGGACGAGGGCCGGGCAGGGCGCGGCGACGCCGCAAGTGGGCGGAGAGAGTCGCGGGCTGGCAGGACAGGACGGCGACCGCCTGCAATTCCAGAAGCTCCACCTGCGCGACGCGGCCCCGACCGAGTCCCCAGGGTCGGCGAGCGTGGTGCTGCGGCGGCCCCACCGCACTCACCCGAGGCGAAGGGGCGCCGCGCCGCGCAGCCGGACGCGGGGAGCAGCGGGCCGCGGGCCCGGGACAGCAGGACGCGCACAGCGGCCATGGCGCTCAGGGACGACTGGCCCCGCCCGCCGCGCCGAGGCATCGCGAGACCAGCCCGGGAGGCGGAAGGGGCGTGGCGAGACGGGGCCGGGCCCCGAGTCCGAGGGCAAGGTCAGAGGAAGAGGGCGCAGGGCGGGGACGAGGGTCTGGGGGACCGGGCGGGCCTGCGGTGTCAGGCCCCGCCCCGGGCCGGCTGCGGGCTGACCGCGAGCGCTCGGAAGGAGCCCTGAGACTTCCGAGCGTGCACCCGTCGAGCCCCGCCCGACAGTGGGGGGCAGTCCTCGGTTTCTTTGGGGGAATGGAAGTGTTCTAAGCTTGACTGTGGCAAATATACTATAAAATGGTGAGCTGTACGATTTAAGCGGGCGAAGTGTGTGAGATTTCTAATCAGTAACGCTGCCTACAAAAAAATGAACAGCCTGCTCTGGTTAAGCCACATGGGCAGCGTCACGAGTAGCGGCAGCCTCAATCACCGCAGGTGGCTCCCGGGCGTCAGGAGAAGCCGTGACTTCGTGCCAGTCAGACTGAAACACGGTGTGTTGGAGCTGCTGCTGTGGCCTGGGGCACAGCAAATGGTCTTGCACTGGCCGGGGCCGCATGAGCCTTCCGCTTTGGAGCCCGTGGCCTGGGGATAACAATGGGGGTCACAGACCCAGCCGCAGGTCGGAGTGCTGGTTGCAGCTGCTGTTTGGTCCAGGCAGTGGCCCCACATTGGGTGGGCAGAAGGGCCTGATGACCCCCCTCGCACCTCCTGGGGCCTCAGGTGCTCCCTCCCAGGTGTCAGAGCTGTTGCCCTCCCTCTGGCCATAAAATCAGCATTTCAGTTGTGTAACTGCTCTCTCTCCAATCACCCCATCCTTGCACCCAAGCCTCCAGTCCAGGCGTGGTCAGGTGTGAGTGGGGCTAGGGCGTTTTTACCTCTTGGCTTGTGTGGGCCACCGTGGGGAGACAGGTGGAGCCCCCAAGCACAGGGTAGTGTCAACCAACAGAAAGAGCCCCGGCTGGCGTGGCTCAGTGGGTCCAGGCGAGATGCTGGCGGGCAGAGGGTGGCCAAGCGAAAACGCTGGGACAAATGTAACAGCCCGCGCCGCCCTGGAAGCTCCCACCCCCTGGTGCCTTCCCGGCTGGACCTCGACGCAGTGTGACGCCAGGGTCTTTGGCGAGTTCCCGCAGAGGAGGGAGGCGTGTGGGGAGTGAGGAACCCACCGGCCCAGCGAGCAGCGCACAAGCCGCCTTCCGCCCTCGCGGTGGTACTGCGACCTGTTTGGTCGCCTGTATGACCAGCTCCAGAAACTGCTCAGGGTCAGGCGCGGGGTCAGCCTGAAGTCTGAGCATTCTGCAGGACTCTTCGGACAGCTCCGGGCACGTGACCACACGTCTGCCAACATCATTCTCTGAAAGTGCACACACCCCTTGTACGCACATTTCACTGGAGAAAACGATGATGTTTATATGTCTGTTTTCTGCCTCTTCCTACTGGCCCCCATGAAAGCTGGGATTTTGTCCAATACTCGGGGCTGGGTCCTCAGCATCTTGAATTATTTGAGTGTGTACCTTTATTCACAGGTTTCGGAAATACCGAGATTCCTAAACTGACATCCTCTTCCAGCCGTCGGCCCCGCCCCCAGCCATAGCCCCGCCCCTTTACCGGCCACGCCCCCGCCACCGGCCCCCGCCCAGCCCTTCCGATCAGCACCTCCTTGCTGCGGGGACGCGCGGGGACTGCTCCGGAAGGCGTGATGGAGTCGAGTGGCGGCAACGCGGAGGCCCCGTGTCGCGGCCCGCGGGTGCTGGTGGTGGGCGGCGGCATCGCTGGGCTGGGCGCGGCGCAGAGACTCTGCAGCCACCCGGCCTTCCCGCACGTGCGGGTCCTGGAGGCCACGGCCCGCGCTGGAGGCCGCATCCGCTCGGAGCGCAACTTTGGTAACGGCCTTTCCTGGAACTCTTTCCCGGATCCCTACCTGTGCCTCCCGACCTCTGCCGCCTCCTGGCCCGCCCTGCACCCAGGGTTAACCAACCCGGAAGCCTTACCTGCCCGAATGAATCCCCGCCGCGCCCCAGTTAATCACCCAAAGTTCAATGGTTCCCTGAAACTCAGCTGCCCGTAGCTAGCAGGGCCGACTCCTGCGGGAAGGTAACCTATGACTATCCACTACAGCCTGCGCGAGCTCCCGTCCGGCCTCTGCACCTGGCCGCCCCTCTAGGGTCCTCCCCAGGCAGGGGCAGGCCAGTGCACACTCTCCTCAGGTGTCCCCTTAAACTAGGTCTGACGAGGCCCGTCAGTGCGGGACTGTGGTCCTCAGAGACCTGTGGCCCTGGGTCTGGTTTCAGAGCATATTTGGGAAGGGCAGAGCTGGCTGTGGTCCATGAGAAGGGCTCAGGGGCTGCCTTTGTGGGGACAGAACCTCAAGGTGTCACTCTGTCCCCTCCCAGGTGGTGTGGTGGAGGTAGGCGCTCACTGGATCCACGGGCCCTCCCAGGGCAACCCCGTCTTCCAGCTGGCTGCCAAGTACGGCCTGCTGGGGGATGAGGAATTGTCAGAGGAGAATCAGCGGATGGAAACCGGAGGTCATGTGGGCCTGCCCTCCGTGTCCTATGCCAGCTCCGGGGGAAGGGTGAGCCTTGAGCTGGTGGCAGAGATGGGCACTCTGTTCTACAGCCTCATAGACCAGTCCCGGGAGTTCCTGCATGCGGCCGAGGCCCCGGTGCCCAGTGTTGGGGAGTACCTCAAGAAGGAGATCAGGCGGCACGTGGCTGGCTGGACAGAGGATGAGGCCAAAAAGCTCAAGCTGGCCATTCTGAACAACTTCTTCAATGTGGAGTGCTGTGTGAGTGGCACCCACAGCATGGACCTGGTGGCTCTGGGGCCCTTCGGGGAGTACACCGTGCTCCCGGGGCTGGACTGCACCGTTCCTGGGTATGCTGCACACACCTAGTTTGCTTTTCATGCTCCCCAGACCCCCTCCATGCACCCACCCAGGCCCCCTACTCTCCCCAGGCCCCCTCTATGCACTCCAGATCCCCTTTATTTACCTAGGGGAGCTTTGGGAGGCTGGGGAGCAGTGGGAGGGACAAGGGGGACCTTTTTCTTCCCTTTCTAGAGAGTTGGTCATTTGTTTCCCTAGTTTTTGCTCATTTAAGAAAAAGGAAATAATTATTTTCAAGGAAAAGTAATTAAAGGGAGGAAACGCATCTTGCAATGCTCTTCCCCCCCATGCCCTGTGTCTACAAGGCCCCTTATGTGCTAAGCACGGTATGAGGGGCCCTCCCCTGTAGTGGGGTGGCTGTCCCCATACCGGGCACTTGGGAGATGCTCCCAGGACTGTCCCGCTCGGCTCTCCCTGGTGTCCCCCCAGGTTCCTACACAGGGAAGGGCCTTTGTGAGTCTGAGTGCTCAGAGGCAGAGCACTGGGCAAACCAGAGGGGCCCTTGCCTGAGACCTTGGGATCTTTGAGTCCATTGTCCATTTATGCACCCCCCACCCCATTAGCCAGAAGACTGATATTAACAGCCCTGTGGTGGGTCAGAAACCACAGGGTGGAGCCTGGCATGAGGTCCCCCTCACGCCCTCCCTGCCCCCTTCCTCTCTTCCTCCCACTGAGCTGGGGGTGGGGAGGAGTGAGCACCAGAGCTGATGCAGCTCCTGGGAGGGCTGTTCCTGGTCTTACCTCCAGGTCAGTGCCCTAATCAGCAACGCCCTGTCTCCCAGGGGCTACCAAGGACTCACAAACTGCATGGTGGCCTCCTTGCCCCAGGATGTGATGGTTTTTAACAAGCCTGTGAAGACTATTCATTGGAACGGGTCCTTCCGGGAAGCTGGGTCCCCTGGGGAGACATTTCCAGTGTTGGTGGAGTGTGAGGACGGAGGCTGCTTCCTGGTACATCATGTGGTCCTCACTGTGCCCTTAGGTAAGGCTGCTTTCTGTGCCAGGTTTTCCTCCCTTCCCCACTCGGCTTTCTCCCAGCCCAGCTACTCTGAGGCTTCCTTGGCTGCTAAGTTGGCATTTTCATTCTAAGTTTTGGAGAGAATTATTCTATTGTGCTTTGTAGCAGTTACATGCTTTGCAAATAGGAGTTTCACTGGGAAAAGGCAAGTCAGCTGTTCTGCTACTTCGCGGGTAACTTAAGGGAAGTTGGGAGTCTACTTGAAGGATCCACGAAGGAGACAGCATGAAAGCTGCATCTCAAGCTTAGGTCCCAGCTATCATCAAGGAAGGAGTCAAGTACATGATCTGTTTAATTCTAGAGCTGATGCTTGAGACAGAGGCTTTTAGTGGGAGCTGGAAACGTGATGAAAGGTGGAGGTGGGAGAAATCAAAGTTTTCCACTGTTACCTCGTTCACGCCCCAGGCAGCCTGAAGACTTACCTGGCCCCATCCCATTTGACAAATGTCAACAGAGATAAGTCACCTAGTTGCCCAAGTGCACAAGCTAGCAGGTGCCAGAACTGAAGCAAGATGAAGTCTCCACTACTTCCCACAAGGGGGATCTTCCAGACACAGGAACGTGTTCTGCTGTTCCGTTTGCCTTTTCTTTCTTCGCCTTCCTTCCTTCCTTCCTTCCTTCCTTTCACTTAATAAATCTTTTTTTTCTTAAGATCTTATTTACTTATGTTTAGAGAGGGGAAGGGAGGGAGAATGAGAGGGAGAGAAACATGGACGTGAGAGAAAAACATCAATCGATTGCCTCTCGCATATGCTCCAGCCAGGGTACCCAGTCTGCAACCCAGGAATTGAACTGGTGACCTTTCACTTTGTGGGACAACTGAGCCACACTGGCCGGGGCTGGCTTAACCTTTCGCCATTTGTTACCATATCAACACATACAGACCCATCACAGTCCCCCTCCCACCCCCATGGCTTTGTTTATTCAGAGTTGCCGGTGCTCCCTGAGCCCCTGCTCTGACCAGTAGGTGCACTGTTATGAATGTCAGGAGCCAGGGCCCCTGTCACACTTGTTAATTACAACCACATTGAGTGTTCTTGTGTGTGGGTGCCATTGCTTAATATTGATTAATATGGATGGCTATGTAGGCTGCTCTTCTTCTGTTTCACACAATGTTTTACATGCATTTGAGAACGTCTGTGTGGATAAACCTGTAGGATAAATTCCAGTAGCAGGACACGTTGAAGGTCTGGACAGTGGGCATGGCTGTGGCAGGTGTGGTGACCCTCCTGGGTCCTCACCGCTGCTCCTGCCTCTGTCCTGTGGGCTGTGCATCCTTTTCTCACTGACTTGCCAGTTACCCGCATCTTAAGAGATTGGCTGGTGCTGTGAATGTTTTATCCTGTTTTTTAAAACTTTGGGCTAAATTTTTTCTCCGGGCAGATTAGTTTTTATGTAGCCCCTTAAGGCCTGTGCCGCTCAGGGCTTCTCCCCACAGATCCTGGGTGGTGTGGTTTGCAGGGGCTGAGGGGCAGCAGGTTCGGACGGGCAAGCCCGTCCCCGCAGAGCATCTGGGGTGGGGCGTGTCCGGCAGCCGTCCACTGCTGGCCTGCCTCTTGTGGGTCCCGTGCAAGCGGTGTGTGTTGGGCAGCCCCTCTGACTTCTGCGGTTGCTGATCCCGTTTAGGAGATTTGTGTGGTTTAAGTTGAATCCAATTACAACTTCCAGGTTTTCTTAAGGAACGTCTGGGCACCTTCTTCGAGCCGCCGCTGCCCGCTGGGAAGGCAGAAGCGGTCAGGAAGATGGGCTTTGGCACCAACAACAAGGTCTTCCTGGAGTTCGAGGAGCCCTTCTGGGAGCCGGGCTGCCAGCACATCCAGCTGGTGTGGGAGGACACGTCGCCCCTGGAGGACGACGCCCCCCCACTGCAGGATGCCTGGGTCCAGAAGCTGGTGGGCTTCTGGGTGCTGCCCCCCTCTGGGTATGTATGCTCCTTGTTTCTCTGCAGAAGCCTCAGGTGTGAGTGTTGAGAGGGGCTGGCTCGGGGCCTCGTGTGGTTGAGGATCCAGCAGTGTGTGATTCGCTGCGAGGGGTCTGGAGGATTGAATAGTAGGGATCCCAAGGGTGCCCTAAAGTGCAGACGGTAGACAGACGCTCTGGGCCTCACCCCTGCAGGACAGACGGGCGCACACCGTGTGCGGCTTTCAGGATCGCCAGGGCCAGAACGTGTGGTGGACAGAAGGCTCACTCAGTGCTGAAGTTCTCGGGAAGTGGGGCTAGCGGGTTACCGAAGTCTGACACGTGGGTGTGGCTGCAGCTGGGAGGAGCACTTAAACCCGATGCAATAACTGAGCAAAACCTCCTCATAAGTCACGGGATCACAGACCCTCAGGTGAGGGGCTGGGTTGTGAGGCCCGACACGCAGCACGAATAAAGCAGAGAATGTGGGCTTGGTGCCAACCCAGGAGTAAGGATGCGAATCATGAGGGAGGGACTGATTTTTCTGGCAAGGTTAAAAGCCGCAGGTAGCCTGTGTGGCCACTCGGCAGATATGATCCCAGGTTTCCAAGCAGAGACTCGGGGCAAGAAGGGAAGAGGAGGCTCCCCCCTGGCAGCCATAAGAGTGGGATGCTGCTCCATCCTGCGAGGGGGCCCTGTGTATCTCCTTTGCATTGAAGATCAAGCTGACATCTGGGGCTTGGACATGTGCCCGGGGCTGTGCTCCAGGCCCAGCCCCGCAGCTGCACTCTGTCATCAGGACGTCATGGGGACGGTCCCGGTGACCCTGGGGGGTCTTTGTGGGACACTTTGTGGCCCAGGGCAGTGGCTCTCATGCTTTGTGGTCTCAGGACCCCCTTTTATACTCTTAGAGATTATTAAGGATCCTAAAGAGCATTTGTTCCTGCAGGTCATAGCTACACATTTACCACATTAGAAATTAAAACTGAGAAGTTTCAAAATGCTCATTCTTTACAAAGACAGTAAACCTATTTCATATTAGCATAAATACTGTTTTTTAATGAAAAGTAACTGCATTTCTAAATCAAAGCAGTGAGTTGAGGACCACGGCTCTGATGGCTTCGTGCGTCCGGTGCAGTCCACTTGGGCGGGGGCGGGAAGAGGGTCCGCGCTTGCGCAGACCTGTGGGGAAAGAGTGACATTTAAATGTCTTCGGGTAACTGTGGGTCTTCTTGGATGTGGCACCAGAACTCAGCCATTGTCTCGCGAAGGCTGGCTGTGGGGTGGGATCTGAGATTTTTCACTCTGTTCCACTAAAACCCAGTCACCGGTCTCACACTCACAGATCTCTTACCTGTCCGCACTTTGGGTCACTCCGAAGCGGTGGTCATGTTGTCTTGCACACGTCAGTGCACTTCACTGTACAACTTCAGGAAACCAGATTAATGCCACTGCTGATCTCAGAAAGGTCTCAGTATTGAGACTGCACACGTATGGTGGGGAACGCGGCTGTTGCGGCCCCAGTGCTGCTTGGGGTCAGCAGGTTGCCCATTGCTGCTCTTACACGCAGGCGCTGTCCAGTGTGACGGCAGGACCCTGGAGTCTGTGGCCCTCACCTGCAGCACCCTGACTTGGGGAAAGCCCCCCCGGGACACTGTGTGTGGGTGCTGTTGGCTTCCTGCCCGGTGGCTGGATCCTCGCTGCGAGACCCCATGACAGCGGAGGGCGGGGCCCAGGGTGGTCTCTCAGCTGGTGTGCTTCACGCAGGTCTGCCCACGTCCTCTGCGGGTTCATCGCCGGACTCGAGTCTGAGTTCATGGAGACGCTGTCGGAGGAAGAGGTGCTTCTGTCTCTGACCCGTGCGCTTCGCAGGGTGACAGGTACTCACTGGGTGCGGCCCCGGCTCTGCCTGTGCTCCTGTGGGCTGACCTGTGGTCTTCCCAACAGTGAAGAACTGGGTTTGCCTCTGTGAACCCCCAGGGATGACCCTTCCTCATATCAGTGGGGCTGCTTCGCTGCATTCTTGTTTCTGAGGAACTGAAATGGCTTTGCAAACACTTTCCACTTCTTTCCTCTAAATTACGCCACCAAAATAAATCCAGCTGTCCTTGACCAGGGCTGTACAGACCAGGCCGCAGAGGCTGGAAAGCACAGTGGCCACAGCAGTCACGTCGCAGGGTGCAGATGCAGTTGCCATGCGTGGTGGCGTCCTGAGTGGGGCAGAGTGGATAGGGCACGTCACGTCTCTCATTCACACACGCCAGGGCTGGCTTTCTTCCCGGATAGTTTCTTCCACTTGAAACTGTCAGTCTTGAAAATGAAGGCCTGAATGCAGACGTGCAGGCAAGAGTCCCGGGTTCACATGTGGCATCTCTGTGGTTCAGGGAATCCACAGCTTCCTGCGCCCAAGAGCGTACTGAGGACTCGCTGGCACAGCGCCCCGTTCTCCAGAGGCTCCTACAGTTACGTGGCTGTGGGTAGCACCGGGGACGACATTGACCTGCTGGCTCAGCCCCTCCCTGCGGACACAGAGAAGGCCCAGGTATGATGTGACCCTGGGTGGTCCATGTGCCCGGGAGCCACTGGGGCACGAGGAAGTGTGGGTGGGGCTGGGACCCCTGAGACTCAGAATCCCTTTTCTTTTTGAAATTAAGGATAATTTTAAAATGTATTATTTTCACCAGAATTATACACACACATAGGTGAAGGCACCAAAGAATTCTAGAGCCATCTAACACAATATCAAAATTTAGGAGCTTGGTGGTTGGTGCCCCAGACCATTCTAGCTGACTGATCTCTAAACTTACCATATCTAAGGAGCAGGTGTCTGCCACCACTTCTTTAGAAATCCTCACCCAAGGATATTTTTATTGATTTTAGAGAGAGGAAGCGGGGAAAGAGAGACAGAGAGAGAGAGAGGAAGAAAGAGAGGAAGAGAGAGAGAGGAAGAGAGACATCCATTGGTTGCCTCCTGCATGTGCCCTGACTGGGGATCAAACCCGTAACATTTTGGTGTATGGGACAGACCTGACCCACCTAGCCAGGGCTGCCACCACTTCTTATAAAACATTTAATCATGGAAAACTTCAAAGGTTTACAAAAGTAGGCTGAACCTTTGGGTTCCCAGTGAGGCTCTCCCTCTGCCCATGTTGCTGTTCAGCTTGTCCCATGGTGACACTTTATTTGCATATGTTTCATCTCTAAAAGGTAAAGGACAGCCTCTTAAAATGTGTAACTCAACACTGTTATCACACTTTAAACAAACACTTTAGCAATTAAAACGAACACGGGACCCACACTCAGTGCTGTTTTCCGAGCGCTGTGTTACCACTGTCAGTCTGCCCGACGGGCAGCGTCACCATGGACCTCCAGTTCTGGCACTGCCGCCCAGCTTCTCACGCTGGCACCTGAGCGTGTAGGTTTTTTCCACCGTCTGCCCGGACAGTGCTCGGATGGGGACTTTCAGCGAGACCACTACTCAGTATTCGCATTACCTTGTTTGCTCCGGGCACCACCCACAGCCAACCTGCCGCTGGGTGGTTTCTCTCCCTGCCCGTTGGCAGATGTCAGTGTGTGGGTGTGTGTATGTTCATGTGAGATGAGTGAACATGAATACACATGTGTGCGTGAGAGTCTGAGTGTGAGCCAGTGTGTCCATGTGAGTGTGTACCTGTATGTGTGTGAGTGAGCATTTGCAGGGCTGTTTTCTGAGCACTTCTTTGTCTGGGCTCTGCCAGCTGTCCATGTCCACTCAGACCCTGGTGACTGTCAGCTTCGGCTCCTGAGCCGGAGCCGGAGTCTGTTCCCTTCTGCTCTGCATCCTGCCTGCCCTGCACCCCTCCTGCCCTGCCCTGCCTGCCCCTCCTGCCCGGTGCCCTGCCTGCCCCTATCCCACCTGCCCTGAACCCTGACTAGCTCATGCTTTGTCTACCCCATGCCCTCTGTGCCCACCTGGGCCCCACCGGGCACTGTCTTCCACCACCATCACCTGGCACTCCCTGTGTCTCTCTCCTGCTTTGGACCCTGCCTCCTGTGTTCTGCAGCATCTCTTGGTCTGCTCCTCTACTTTGTTGGGCCATTTAGTCTAGCAGCTTCCTGAAAAGGGGTGCGTGGAAGGTAAACTTTAAGAGAACATTAGCCTCTGTGAAAACGCCTTTTTTCTATCCTAATAGTTCAGGTGTTCAGTCTTGATCACTACATAACCAACCAGCTCAGCAGTGGGAATGACAGATTTCGTGGGTGGGCACTGTGGGGTGGCTCGTTTCTGCCCCGTGGTGTCTGGGGTCTCAGCGGGAAGACTTGACCCACAGGGGGTGACTTAGGGCCCTAGGCTGGGGTGACTTGAAGGCTCAGCTTGCCCGGGACACTGACTGGAGTTCCTTGCTTGGCCTCTCTTTGTGGCTTGGGCTTTTTTGTAGCATGGTGGCCCCGGGACACTTGCATTGCCTCCTGTGACCAAACTTGGGAGTCGGAAGGAGCCACTCTGCCCAGATTCCAGGGGCAGGACACAGGCCCTGCCTTTCTGTGGGAGGAGTCCCCAAGCATTCCCAGCCTCCTAAAAGCCCACTTGGTGCATAAAACCCTGGTTTGAGAGTCATGCCCTTCAGGGTCTGGAACCTTCTCCAGTGTTGCTGTTGGGAAGGCCAAAGCCATTTGGAGTTCCTCCTTCCTTGCGTCCAGACTCTTAGGAAGCTTGAAAGAGCCGTAGGCTCCCATACCCACTGAGTTCGGGGACGCACCACCCGCGGCACGTGCCCCCTCACCTAACATGGCTCACCTGGGAAGTTCTCGTGAACTATGTCAGCTCCTATCTGCTTTTGTTCTTTTATCTTTTTCTCAGATTAGTGCTGTTTGGATGGGGGACTTCTGCACCGGCCTGCAAATGTCCTTTTTCTCTCCTGATTTCCATCTTTTTTTTCGGGCTGCATGTAGGGAGATGTTCTCAATGCTGTCCTCCAGACCCTCGGTTGTGTCTTCCATTTGGCGGTCATGCTCAGTCCCGAGTGCCTACTCTCTGAGGCTGGTTTCCATGAGCAGCACCTGCTCCAGTTTTATGGGCACATCAAGGGTGGGGTGGGGTGAATAACAAAACCACACCCTCACGTCAGCTCTGTAGCCGCGTGGACCAGCTCAACCCCTGGCAACCTACTCTAACCCCTCCCTTCTCTGCAGCTCCAGGTGCTGTTCGCAGGAGAAGCCACGCATCGAACATTTTACTCCACCACACACGGGGCTCTGCTGTCGGGCTGGAGGGAGGCCGACCGGCTCATCGCTCTGTGGGACCCCCAGGCGCAGCCACCTGGGCCCAAGCTCTGAGCCTGCCCACTCGTTCAGTGCCGGGGGCGGTTGTCACCATCCTTTCCCTATTCAGCCTCGGTGGACACTTGGGATATACTGTAACCGGGGTCAGCGCTCTCATTTGTCATGACTGTTGCTGGGTCTGGCCAGGGCTGAACTGGAGCCGAGAGGGAGGTCTTCCTGGGGAAGTGAGCCTCCGGAGCGCTGGCTGTGGATGCTGACGGCCGCACATAAAACATCTTAAAGCCTCTGTGTCCAGAGTCCCTCACACCCAGGGCTGCAGCATCCGTGGCTTCTGTCCTTGACTTGCTCCAGGCCCTGGTCGTTGCAGGGCTCTGTGCCCCCTGGACTCTGGGTGCTGTGGTTGCCCCTTGTCCGGGGCATCTTCAAGTGTTCCCGAGTTCTCACCAGCAGCTGCTCGGTGGGCTGGACGGGGGCCAGTGAGTGGGAAGACGCGAGGGCACGGAAGGCATTTTGTCCTGAGGATTTCTGGGGTAAGAGAATAAACAATGAAGCCTCAAGAGTTCAGAGGGACAGCGTAGCTGTGTGTTTCAGGGGGAACTCGGGGAATGTGTTGGGGGAGCACTGGGCGGTGTTGGGGTGAGTGTGTTGGCACAGCCTTATCTTTCTTGTCTTGGGTCAAATGGCCCCTCCAAGAGGTCTTCGTGGCCTGGAAGATGTGTGACCACTGCTTTGTGTCACTGAACTAGTTCTGCTTGGACAGCTGCCGGAGAGCAGTGACAGGAATCCAGAATTAGATTTACGGTCCTAGAGCTACGGACCAATGCGGTTCCCGTCGGGTGCGTGGGTCTGTGTTGTTGCCCACGGTTGCATCAAGCCAGGCACCCTGGGGAGATATTTCTGAATCCCAAGAGGCAAAGGTAGGACTGAGGGCTGGGTCCTCAAGGGTGTCCGACTCATCAGGAGGCTGGAAGTCACCTGGCAGGGCTTGTCTCCTGTGGCGAGCACTCGCTTCAACCCCAAGAACGTTTAGCGCTGAGTGTTAGGAGGTTTAAGACCATTAAGCCCACTGTAATGATGTCTTCGTGCTGAGAACCCGAGGCGTTGAAGTTTAGGAGCTTGTTCAAAGATTCCATTCGAGGAATAGCCTTGTGACCCACCTCCTGGCTCTTTGTGTAGCAAGAGCAGCCAGTACTTGTGGAGGGTTTGTTTGTTACATTAAAATCTGGTGTACTTGAAAAAGGATTAAAATACATTTATACGGTCAATTTAAAAATATTTGAAAAATTTAACCAAGTTGTAAAAAAAAGGGACCAAACAGGCCTGCGAAAGTCCCGGATTGCCCCGCCCCGCCCCGCCCCGCCCCGCCCCGCCCGGCCCGAAGCCCCGCCCCGTGAGCTCCGCCCGCCCCGAAGCCCCGCCCCGTGAGCTCCGCCCGCCCCGAAGCCCCGCCCCGTGAGCTCCGCCCGCCCGCCCGCCCACCCCGAAGCCCCGCCCCGTGAGCTCTGCCCCCCGCCCGAGGCGGCGTGGTGCGCACGCGCGCGCTGTGCGGAACCTCGGAGTGCCGGAACCTTCGGGAGGGGACGTTGGCGGGGCGGAGAGGTCCGTAGAGGGAGCAGGTCCGTAGGGGGAGCGGCTACCCGCACTGCGCGGCGCCGGGGGACGGGGCGACATGAAGCTGACTCCACGCGCGCTGTGCAGCGCCACCCGGGCCGCCTGGCGGGAGAGCTTCCCCTTGGGCGGCCGCGACGTGGCTCGCTGGTTTCCGGGCCACATGGCCAAAGGTGAGGCCCTGGCGGGAGGGGGCGGCGTCCCGGCTCCCGGCTCCTCTCGGGTCGCCCGCGAGCGCGTCGGGATGTGGCGGGGCTGGCCCGGGATGACCTGATCCCTGATTCCCAGCAAGGCCCTTCTGCCACCTCGTTCCCCGAAGCCTCAGTTTCCACACCTGTCTGTAAGAAGAAGCCGTAGTCCTGGGTGGTGCTCTGAGGACTGAAAGTACTCGGGGTAGGGAAGCGCTTTCCCCGCCGTGCTCAGTTACTGTCCCCGTAGCACCTGAAAACGTGGAGTCGCTTCTGTCCTCTCTCTAAACTTCTCTGGGAGTTTCTCAGTGTTTGGCCCTAAGAGCGCCCGCCCAGCCCTTGTCCGCGTCCTGCCCCAGCTCCCGGGGTCGCTCAGATTCACGCCAGATAGGGACCCAGTGCTGGCCCTGCCAGGCTCCTGCGCGGTGCTGCGCCCTCGGGTTCCCAGGGGACGGCAGGGGTGGGGTGTTCGAGGGTGTGCGTGCGTGACAGGGCCGGCGGTGAGGGGGCCGAGCGGCTGGGGGGCGGGGCGGGGCGGAGGGGCTTTGTTACTTCGCGCTGGTGTTCCCCGTCAGAGGTCGGTTCTTACGGCGGCATCTCCGCACAGTGTGGAGGCCTAAGGAGCTGGCTAGTTGGCGTTTTCTGTTTTACAGCCCAGATGAAGACCCGCAGAGGTTAACTCTCCCTCTCGGGGGCACCGAAACATCGGGTGGTGGAGACAGAGCTGGCTGCCCTTCAGGCAGGGCACCTGCGTGAACTTGAAGGCAGGGTCCAGCAGATGGTTATCAGTTGTCGTTACATAGAGCACGTCACTCAGACACACTCGTTCTAGGGTGTTGGTGGTGTATCATTCCTGACAGACGAGCTTAAACGAACCAGCTCTCTGGAAAAGCTGGGGACCCCTGGCCTTAGGTGTTCTCTTTTCCAGGGCTGAAGAAGATGCAGAGCAGCCTGAAGCTGGTGGACTGTATCATCGAGGTCCACGATGCCCGGATATCCTTTGCTGGTGGTGATACTGTGATTTATAGTAAGAAGTACAAATTAGGCCTTGGTCCCCATTCCTGGCACGGAGCTCCGGAAAAAAAAACCTTTGGAGTTTCCTAGGTGTTGAGAGATCAGGGTGTCTTTTATGTTAATGAGGCGACTTTTGGAAAGCCCCTTAGGATGGGGCTGGTGTCAGGGATCCCACCTGATATGGGGGTGTTGGAACTTGCAGTGCCCACCCCCCGGCCCCCAGGAGGGGAGAGGGGCTGGAGGTTGAATCTGTCACCATGGTCAACGATTTTATCCATCTTGCCCAGGTAACGAAGCCTCCGTGGAACTCCAAGAGGACAGGGTTCAGTGACTGTGTGGAAGTTGGGAGGGGGGTGATGGTCCCAGAGATGACATGGAAGCCCTGCTGCTTCCCCAGACCTGGTCCTGTGTGTCTCTTCCACCTGGTTGCTCCTGAGTTACATCCTGTTGTAGTAAAGTGGCGACCTAGCAAGGACGCCATCCTCTGAGTTCTGTGAGCCACTCTGGCAACTCGCTGGAATCCAAGGTGGGGCCATTGGGATGTCCCACTTAGAGCAGAGCTTTCGGCTGGAGTCTGCAGTGGGGCCGGGGGCGGTCTTGGGGGACTGAGCCCTGAACCTGTGGGGTCTGATGCCGTGTCCAGGTGGAGTGGAGTTGAGTGGTGGGACAGCTAACTGGCATTGGAGGATTGCTTGTGGTGTGGGGACCCTTTGGGATTGGGTGCAGAACCTAGTGGTGCTGGGAGACCCGTTCCTGGGTCGGGGGGTGCTTGAGGCTTGACACCCTGTTTCCACTCACCTCTGCTGCTGGGTCACTTTCTGGTCCAGTCAGCCACCACGGTGGCCAGGGCCTCACCTGCTGCAGCCACGGGCATTTCAGGCAGTGGCTCTCGTTCCTTGTGACATGGCGACATTCCCGCGGAGGCTTTTTAGGAGGACTGGCCTGGGCCCCCTGCAGACCCGTTAATCAAACTTGCTTCCCATCGATGCATCGGTGGCAGCATCTGTCTGGGGCTTCTGCTGTCAGGCCCAAGCCTGGGGGTGGCGGGGGGTGGGGTGCAGATTACGAAACCTGTTCCCACTGTTGCTCAAGGTACGAATCAGTGAGAAGTGATGCTCTTGTTCATTAAGGAGTTCAGTTTTCAGACCCCATTTTTGTTCTGTTTGAGCTACGTTTAGATTCTCCTCAAATGGTGAAGGTTTTAGTTTGAGACTTAGTACATTACTATCTCTAGATTGGAAGATGATTTCAAAGGCTTGTGGAAACTTTGTAATAAAGTATCGAGCTTCCTTATTGTAGGTAAACACATCAGTTTGTATACTACCTCCTGCCGGTCAGAAGTGCTTACTGGTCATTGTGTGTGTGGTTATAGTAAAACTTGTAGCTGCTGTTGAGTACACGGCGATGGGAAATCACGTCCTCCATCTCCAGGCACTCTGCTTCCCTCCTATGGGACACAGCAAGAGCCCTGGCTTCCAAGACCCTGTGACGTGGTATTTCGCGTCAGCACAGGATTGCTTAACCGTGAGGGAAGGATCGGCTGACGGACAGTCCCTTTGTTGTGAGGATGAGGACACTGGGCAGTGATGTGCCTGGACCCCAGGCGTGCTGGCTTCGGCCACAGATGAAGCACCAGGAAGGCACTGATTGCTCAGAAGATAAAGCCAAGGTCCCCTGTCCTGCCTGTGCCAGTGTCACATGGGGTTGGACCCTGCAGCGGCCCAGGGGTCCCAGGCTGGGCGGAAAAGTGGTCTGGCAATGGCAGGAAAGAGGTGGAACCTTCAGTGGTGGTCTCCATGGGGGGACCCTATGTCCTCAGTGGTCACCAGAGGTTGCAATGGTGGTTTGAGAAGAGACACACCACTGAGGACTTCCTGGGTGGCACTTTTCCAAGTTGTCAGATTGTTCCTTTTGAACTTCTCTATATTGGCAAACAGGGATCTAATTACAAAACGTTCCACTGAGCTTTGTTTTTTGTTCTTGTCACCATCCTTCCCGTGAGAAGCCCTGTGAGAGCCACTGCCATGCCCGTGGCCTCTTGTCCACAGGAAGTGGTGTTAGTGGCTCCGTGGCCGCCAGGTGTGGGCAGCACAGGTTGGAGTCACGGCTGCAGGAACACAAGGCTGTGTGTGTGCTCGTGGGGACTGGGCGTTGGTTCCTTCTAAAGATTTCCCTCTGGGCAAGAAGACCAAATACATTAATTGGCTGGTAAAAGCTCTGAAGGAATTTTTGCCTTAATTTTGCCACATCCCACTTTCAGGCCGAAACCCACTGTTTCAGGAAACCCTCGGGATTAAGCCTCACCTGCTCATCCTCAACAAAATGGACTTGGCGGATCTGAAGGAGCAGCAGGTGAGGCCCCGCTCAGGCCCCTGCCCTGGGCTTGCTTGGCTCCGACAACGTTCGCAGCTGGGATGGACTCGCACGCACGTGCCAGGCAGTTGCGCTTTGGCACTCGCCTCGGTCTGCACGCTTCCCCTGGTTAATGTACGGTCCCAGTCATCAGACGCGCGCCGCCCAGGGGCAGTGGCCAGGATGTGTTGCGGGAGCCCAGGCCCCCGTGGTGGCCTCTGGCTCGTGTGATGCTCAGCACTTGGAAGGTGGCTCCTGTGGCTGCGGAACTGGCCTTCGCCTTTTATTTCATTTTAATTAGTTTAAGTTTCAGTGGTTGCATGAGGCTGTTGGCTGCATGCCTGGAGGTCCCCCCCAGGTGTCCGCACGCACCCATTGCACAGCCTCCCAGACCCCTGGCCTGGCCTGTGGGTTGCCTTCTGCCCACCGTGTGATCCGGAATGGGGGGAAGCCCTGAGTAGTGAGCAGATTTCTCCGAAGCCTGGCAGGGCTGGGGGACACAGGTGACCGAGTGCAGGCCATTTCCTGTGGGTCCCAGATGTGGAGAGACAGGGTTCTGGGGTGCTCTGTGTGAGTGTGCACCTCCACTCTCGCTCTGTTGTCAGGCCCTTTGCACAGTCTTTTGAGGTCCTTTTTTTCAGGGGGTTAGTGGTGCAGAGAGCTTCCTCTCATTGCGGCAATGAAAATGCATTTCAGTTGCTTAAACCCCCACCGCAGCCTCTGCCACAGGTTTCCAGGGGAACATCACGGGCCGAACCACAGAGGTGTTTGTTTGTTCACGAGAATCCCACGCGGGCGCCCGCCCACTCACGGCCCTGCCGATCGCCCCGTCTGTCCTGCTGAGCGAAGGCTCCCCGTGGCTCCCTCAGCTGAGACATCTTACCAGCGATTGCGTCTGCCCTGAGATGCTCATGGTTGCAGCGTGCCGGGCACACCAGGGCCCCCAGCCCGGGACGCAGCGCTGTGTTCGCTCTCAGGGGAGAGGAGAGGCCCCCAGTGTGGCCCTCTGTGCACTGGGTGGGGCATCCGTGTGGCTTTATAGACTTCATAGCACGGCTTCAGATACGTCTGCTTTGGCCTCTACCTTAATCTGCATAATTAAAATGAGTCACTGAAATGCAGAACGAAAACTTACTAAGTGTGACTTTTTCTTCATTTAAGTGCAGCCGTGTTTGGGCTGAACTGTACAATTCCAGTTTTAACACGTGATTGATTCATGGGCTAGTTTCACTTACTGTTAGGACTGGTAAACTCATAGCCTTAGTTTACTTTTGGACTTCTAAAGTATTCCATGTACTCTGTAATCAGATTGGGTTCAAGCCTCTAAGTGGAGTTTGTTTTGTGTGAGATCGTCAGAATATGCGGGAGCGAGGAGAATACCAAATGAAGAGGGAACCGTGTATTTCAGTGCTGGATGTGGCCTCAGAATAACTTAGTTTAGCCTCATCTCATAAGAAGACCAGGAGTCCCCAGCGGCGGGCCGTGTCTGCTGAGGGCTCGTCCCTGCGGAGCCTGGAGCCCTCGGACGGAGACCTGCACTTCCTGTCCTCACGCAGCCAGCTCCTCTCGGCCACGGCGGGACCAGGCCGCCCTCCCCAGACCCCTCCCATAGTGTGCACTGCCCACGGCACCCCGTCTGCTCCGCATGAGCCCACTCCTCCCTGCGTCCCCACCCCAGTGGCTCCTAGCCCAGGCACGTGCCTGGTAACCTGAGGTCCTTGGGCTTCCGTGTGTTGCCTGCCCTGATTTTCATTTGGAATTTAAAATGGAGCCCTGTCTGGTGTGGCTCAGTGGATTGAGTGCCGGTTCGATTCCCGGTCAGGGCACAGGCCTGGGTTGTGGGCCAGGCCCCCCAGTTGGGGGCGTGTGAGAGGCAACCAATCGATGTTTCTCTCTCACATCAATGTTTTTCTCCCTCTCTCCCTCCCTTTCTCTCTCTTTAAAAGTAAATAAGTAAAATTTAAAATAAAAATGAAATGTAAATGTTTCTTTCAGAAAATTATACAACACTTGGAAGGACAAGGCCTAAAAAATGTCATTTTTACCAACTGTGTCAAGGACGAAAACATCAAACAGGTGGGCTTTTCTGTTGCACACTTGAGTGCTTCTGCTGAAGGACATTCAGGAAACACTATACAGCATTCTCTGCTTCCATAAGAGGCAGAGTTTGGGGGACAGTCCATGGATTTTCCGGGGTTCCTGAGCTCACTCATTTCCTGGTGCCCAGAGCAGATGGGCCCAGACAGCCTGAGGCCTGAAGAAGCAGAGCCAGGCTGCAAAGTACATGCTGGGTTATAAGGAGGAACAGCCTTTTGGGAGTCTAGAGCCTTCTTTTTGCTGGTTGTATTTGGAGAATTTCACTGGGTGACGTGCATCTTTGTTAGAAGGGGTTGTTGTCACCCTCCCGGGGGGCTGTCCTGCTCGTTCATGGTGGAGGATGGTGGTCTCCCCACTGTAGTGTCGTCTGCGTCCGATGTGGGCAGAGCCCGGGGGAGCACTGACTGCCCTGTGAGAACTCCTGTGTGTCTGTTTGCTACAGGTCGTCCCAGCGGTCACGGAGTTGGTTGGGCGCAGCTACCGCTATCACCGAGGAGAGGTTGGTGGGGGCCCCTTTGCTGGCCTTGGGACAGTCCCTCCTGGTCAGGAGCCCAAGGCTCCCCTGCTAAAGAGCTGGACCCAGCTGAGCCCTTGGCACTAACATGAAGCCTGCACCTCGGTGCTCTGCGTCAGGAAGGGTGGGGGGCCATCACGGCGGGCAGGGCCTCAGCAGTGCCCTTCCTTTCCCCTCAGCTAGCCTGGGCTCCTGGGTCCTGATGTGGGCCGTGCGGGGGTCGGGGTGCCCCTGACAGCGGCTCTCCTGCCTCTGCAGAATGTGGAGTTCTGCATCATGGTGATTGGTGTCCCCAACGTGGGCAAGTCCTCGCTCATCAACTCGCTCAGGAGACAGCACCTCAAGAAAGGTACTGCGGCAGCGCCCGCCCACGTCGCGCCCCCCTCGCCTGTCCTCGGGCACGGCCCTCGGGCTGATCTTTCTGCCACAGGGCCCAGCTGGCCGCCCGAGGCACAGGGCACGGTGAGCCCATCCTCCCGGTGACGCCTCGCACTGCACTGTCCTCTCTGTTTAGTGTGCAGATGGCCTTTCCAAACCTCGGCGATTTCAGCTTTTCACTTATTTAACCTTTGGATCCATTGTACCCAAAGCCTGATAGAGTCGGCAGGGTCTGCCATCGGGAGCCCCTGGTGCCTCCTCGCTTCGCGCTGGCTCTCCGGTTTGGAGGCACACAGGAGCGCCCACAGTCCTCTCATTGTGCCCTGCCCTTTTTTTTTGTTAAGTATTTTAAAGTTTAAAACCATGTCTGCGTTGGTGTCACCCCTGCGTCCACCTGTGGTCTTCGTGAGCACTGCTCCCTGTGCCTAGCCCAAGGCTGTGAACTGTGTGGAGCTGTGATAGGCAGGCGCTCGCCGGACCATGGTCACGGCCATCAGTTCTTTAAAGTTTGTTTTTCTTTCATTGTGGCTTAAAAAGGTGGGAGGCATTAAGTTCTGTGACTGAACTGCTCCCTGTCCCTCAGCCCCAGGGACCCTGAATATCCTTCCTGTCTCTGCACCTCCTGTGAGTGGGATCCCAGGCAGCTGTCCCTCTGTGACTGGCTGATGCCACTGAGTACAGTGTCCTTC
The DNA here is from genome assembly GCF_987537825.1 of Furipterus horrens. NCBI lineage: Eukaryota > Metazoa > Chordata > Mammalia > Chiroptera > Furipteridae > Furipterus > Furipterus horrens. The sequence goes on from NW_028327175.1 coordinate 203,111,677, forward strand.
AGGCCCGTCCACATCGTGGCAGGAGTCAGCACTTCACTCCTCTTACAGCTGAATTACACTGCGTTGTGTGGATGCGCCATGTGCTCCCATTCGTCCCCCAGTGGACACGTGTCCCTTTACGCTCCAGATAGCTCGATGGGGTACAGGGTCTGCCTGGGACACAGCCTGGGCAGCTGGTGTTCAGAGCACAGGCTGATCCCTTGGTGAGGTCAGTCCCACAGCTGGGCCTGCCCTTGGCGGAGCCATGCGGCAGATGCGAAGGCTGCAGGTTTGGCAGGGCTGTCCAAGGTCAAGTCCAGCAGGGAGGCAGGTGACTGCTGACCGTCACAGTCAGGCCCTTCCTGTCTGTCCCTCAGTGGGTGTTGGAGTGCCTTTCCAGGCTGGGAGGGAAATGCTGGTTGAAAAGGTTGTTGCAGTGAGCGGATTTGGGCTAAACTGCACACAGGCTCATTGGTACTCACAGGTTTGCGTGTGCTTCATTGCTGCCTCTGCACCTGATGTGCCAGGTCTGTTTAGTGTATATTTGACAGGCCCTTTCTGCCCTGCAGGAAAAGCCACCAGGGTGGGCGGCGAGCCAGGGATCACGAGAGCTGTGATGTCCAGAATCCAGGTAGGGCCTCAGCTGCTGGGCCCGGGCTCCACACACACAGACGAGGGGTGTGCCTGCCTGCCTCTGTCCTTTCCCTTAGTCCCGCTCCCACAGAGCGCTTGCCACATGCCAGGCTCCGCACCAGCCTCACACCAGAGCTGTGGGGAGGGCACGCTTATCCCCATTTTCATTTGAGCAAGCCAAGGCACAGAGGAGTTGTGCCATCTGTCCAAGGTCACACAGCAGTCAGACCGGAGCCAGGCTGTGCTCCTCGTCTCAGCCACAGCTCAGCGTCCCCACGTGTTCCCCTCCCTGGAGGAGAGAGAGGGGCTGCGGGGACGTGAGAGCTGGTGAACATGGCCCCACCAGGGGAGGTGCCCGGCGTCTCCTGCTCGAGGGGCTGTCCAGCAGAAGGCCTGGTGGGAGGGGCTGCTCGAGGCTTCCTGAGCAGTGAGCTGACCTCCCTGTGCCCACAGGTGTGTGAGCGGCCGCTGATGTTCCTGCTGGACACTCCTGGGGTGCTGGCTCCTCGGATCGAGAGCGTGGAGACGGGCCTAAAGCTGGCCCTGTGTGGTGAGCCGCCCTCAGGGCCCCACCTGTGGCCTGGCGCGGCGCCAGTCCCATGGGTTGTGGCGCACCAGCGCCCTAGCCACGCAAACCCTTAGCGCCGTCCCTTGCACAGACGGGCGGAGTGGTCAGGTTTGGGGCAGGCCTTCTTGCAGCCTTTGGCTGAGACAGAGGGCATGTACTCACCCGCTGCCTGTTTCCAGGAACTGTGTTGGACCACCTGGTGGGGGAAGAGACCCTGGCTGACTACCTTCTCTACACCCTCAACAGGCACCAGCTGTTCGGGTGAGTGTGGGCCGGGGCCGGCAGGCCCACCCTCTCCTCCAGACGTAGTTTAAGAAGTGGCACAGTTAGGGTACTGCAGACAAACAGCTGTCCGCCTGTCGTTCCAGGTGTGTCACGTGATACGTTCTCACACACGAGTCCACCTGTGAAGGTGCTTTGTAATCCTGCCCCCACCCACACCCAGGCCCGTCTGCCTCCTGCCCTTTTCTGGAGCTTCCTATAAGCGGGTCGTATGGCGCCGATTGTTCCAGACGCGTGTGTGTTGTGACATGTGGGGGTCATCCCGGGCCGTGGCCAGCAGCAGTTCACGGTGTAGACACAGCTGTTTACTGTCACCTGTGAGTGGGACGTGAGCCCTGTCCTTCGTCACCCTGAGGACAGGAGTCAGTTTTGCTGACTTTCCCCCAAGACCAGCTTTTGGTTTCAGCAACGTCTCTTGTCTTCTGTTTTCACGCCATCAGTTCCCGTTCTGTCGTCATTTCTGTACTCTTGCTTTGCTGGTGTCTGTTTCCGACCCGGTTTCGAGTGAGGGCCCCGATGTCCCTAAGGAAGCCTGGTTTGTCTGTTTTCCATGCAGCGCGTCACCTCCTGCCCCGCTGTCAAGTGCAGAAACAGTCCCCTGGTGAGGTCCTCTCACCAGTTTGATGCCTGTGTCATTGATGTGACCTTGTTTACCCTTCAGAACGTTCTCTGTCCTGAGGGCTGCTTCTCCAATACCAGCGTCACCACTGCAGCTGGGGCCATTGCTGGGCCTTTCCCTGGGAGCATTTGTGTCTTCATTCCAAACCCATGGGGCTCTGTCTCTGCCTCTTTTTGGCTGTTGTTTTAGATTAATTGCCCACTTCTTAGGGTTTCACTTTATTTGGAGCAGGTGCCTTGTGGTTCTCAGACGCTCTGAGTGATGTCATCACAGGCCGTGTGCAGAGCAGCCGTCTCACGAGTCTGTTTCTGTCCTGACCTTCGGGCCGCTGTCCTGGGTCTCACTGCTGTGCACCGGGTGCGCGGGGACTGCGCTCGCTGATACAGACACTTAGAGGCAAGGAGGGAATGCGCGGCTGGCGCATCGCCGTGCCGTGTGGCCTCCCTGTCCCGCGGTGGGTGCAGGGTTCTATCTGGTGCTGCTTCCGACGGAAGGTTTCCTTCACCATTTAGCCTAACGCTGGTGATGATTCTTCTGGAGTTTGGTTGTCTGAAGGTGACATAATTTCATCTTCGTTTCTGCAAGATGTTTGCCCTGTGTGTGGCGTTCCGGGGTGACAGTTCCTTTCATCCTGGGGAGGTGCTGCCCCCCCGCCCCCACATTTCTGACAAGAGGCCTCCTGTCATGGTGTCTGTCGTTAGGTTCCCTGTTGAGCGCACTCCTGCGCAGTCGGACGGGGCCTGGGGCTTTCCTGTGGCTCGTTGGCTCCTGGACCCTGTCTGGCTTTTTGGTTTCCGTCAGATGTGGGTCATTGGCAGCCACTGATGTCCGAGTTGTTCTGTCTGCTCAGGACGGCAGTGGCCACGTGTTGGCGCAGCGCTGTCCCCGCCCAGCATGCTGCACAGCGCTCTGCCTGGAACTGCGATGTGCGTCATTTTGTATCTCGTGTGTCTCCACCTTGTGAGCATGTCTCTGTGGTCAGAGTGACAGTTTAACCTCTTTGTCCACGGAGCCTGATGTCTGCTTGAGTTCCTCACCGTGAGTCTGTTTTCCTGCTCCCTGAGTCTGACCGTTTTTCTTGCCTGGGTAGAGGGCATTTTGAATTTTAACCTTTTTGGTGACGGGTATCTTTATACTCTTGTAGAGTCCTTGGACTTTGTTCTGGGACAGGTGTTCAGAGACAGTGTGCCACTTTGGCCTGTGGGTCTGGATTGGCAGCCCCTCTGCAGCATGCGTGGGGCCCGAGGCCACTGTCTGCGCCCCTGCCCTCCAGCCTGGGGCAGCTCCTCTCTGCTGACCCTCCTCTGCTGACCAGTTCGGGTGGCTTGCAGGTTTCTGGATTCTCTGGTTCTCTTGTGTGGCCGTTAGCCACCACGGGCTTGCAGGGTCCCCAGGTTCTGAGCTGGGCTGTCATGTGTGTCTACGTTCTTCATGCACTCACGTCTGGTGCCTTGAAAACCATCGTTTTGTGTATTTTGGTGGGTTCCTTGCTTTTTGGTTGTTTTGGATGGGGCTTATTGCAGTCTCTCTTACTCTATTTTGCATGGAAGAGGAATTTCAAATGTAATTTTTTGCTTTATTTTTGGGGACGTCAGTTAGGGCCTCTGCAGCTCTGCCGGTTTCTGGACAGTGCAGCAGCTGCGGTCCCACAGGTGGCAGGCCTTGGGGTGCGGCAGAGGCGGCCCTGGGGCCTGTGGTCTCTGGGGAAGGCGTCTTGGAATGGGGGGGCAGGGGCTGTTGGCTGCTGCTCTCGGGTCAGGGCATTCCTGTGGGATCTGTGTTCCTCAGGCTCTAGCCGGTGCTCACTTGGGTCTGGCCTGTGGTGGGGGCCGTGGGCAGCTCTCACTGGGTGGGTGCCCCGTTGCCTGTGCTGTGGGCTCTAGGATGTGCTAGGGAGACAGCTGGCGGGTGGAAGTGCAGGGGCCCTGCTGTCCCGGCCCTCATGGCTGCTGGAGCCACCGCATAGCCTGAGTGTGGAGTGGCTGCTGCGCTGACCACGGGCTACTCGGAGGGTGGGGGTGGGGGCCACAGCTAGGACAGCAAGTGTTCTGCAGCCCAGGGCTCCAGTGGGGGAGCCAGCCACAGCCACGGATGTCAGCAACTCTACAGTGGGCCCTTGTGAGGTCCAGCCTCCCCCCAGTACCGCGGTTACCCACACCCACACGGGTTCCTGTGGCGCGGGTGGGACCCCGTGGCAGCCCTGGTCCCGGCTGGCTGACGGCTGCCTGTGCAGGTACGTGCAGCACTACGGCCTGGGCGTGGCCTGCGACGACGTGGCCAGTGTGCTGAAGCGCGTGGCCGTGAGGCTGGGGAGGACGCAGAAGGTGAAGGTGCTCACAGGCACAGGTGAGACACGAGGATTCGGGGGATCGGCGCCCCGGGCAGTCCTGGCTCTCTGGGGGAGGCCATGGTGGGGACGTGCATCAGCCCTGGGAATGAGGGTTCGGGGGGTGCGGGGCTCTCGTGCAGCCCCCCAGTTGTGGACTCAGGTGGTGCTGGGAGCCCTGTGTGTCCAGCCCTGCCCTGCAGCCTCGGGAGGGTCACTGTTTTCTTTCTGAGTAGACCGTGGTGCCCAAGCTCCGGCAGATGCCCACTTAGGGGGCCCCCGTCCCAGAGGGCTAGCGGGGTGGGGTGTGGGGCCCACCCTGTGTGGCGGCCCCTCCCTCACCAGACCCTCCTGGGCCGTCCAGGCGACGTAAACGTCACGCAGCCCAACTACAGCGCGGCAGCCCGTGACTTCCTCCGGACCTTCCGCAGCGGGCTGCTGGGCCCCGTGATGCTGGACCGGGACCTCCTGCAGGGCGCCCCCCAGTAGGCCCTGCCCGGCCCTGGGCCCAGCACGCTGCGTCCCCAAGTTTGACGCTCAGGGCTCCGTTTTCCAGAGGCTCTGCCAGTCGCTGTGCACTCAGGTCTCTGCTCCAGGCGGGGGCTGCGCCCTCCCGCCGCTCACAGCCAGGCCAGCTCTTGCTTCCGGGGGCTGGTGCCCGGGGTGTGGCTGCCAGCCCTGCGCACCTTGCCTGGCGAGGACACTCGCTCGTGCTCACCGTCTCATACGGAGAAGCTGGCGGCCTGGAAGGAGTGGAACTACAATCTGGCATTTAAACATGTTGAACTCAAAGCCCCATCTTCGTTGTTGCCCCGTTCACTGTGGCCCCGCGGCACCTTGGGCCCCTGTCACTGGGGAGAGGTGGGAGGCCAGCCGGTTAGCAGCTGAGCGCTGCAGTGTCGTCCCGGGTCCTGGAGTGAGGAGGAGTCATTGCCAGCAGAGCATTTATTTCACAACACGACTGAAACGCACACGCAAACATGAACAGGAGGTCCAAGGTCTGGCCTATCCCCTTGGCATCGTGTACTGGCCGGGAGGGTCTCTGGTGTGGTCAGCGGGGACCTGGGCTCCCACTGCCTCTGAGCACCTTCTAGCTAATGGGACAGTGGCGCTTCCTAGATGCACCTCCTGGCACTTGTCACTGCTCCTGAAGGGGCCCAGGGGGGCAGAAAATGGGGAGAGGAAGGAGGGGTGGGGTGGGGTCTTCCCCTGCCCCGTAGCCCAGCTGTTCTGTCTGGGGGTGGCCTGACCTTCCCGGAGCTGCCAGAGACCTCCTTCCTGCAGGTGCCTCTCTAGGTCCTGCTACCCGTGTGGCTTCCCCACACCCCACAAACTAACCCTCCCAAGATGACCCACCCTGAGCACCCTCTGCCTCCTGTTGGAACCCTGAGCCCATGGCAGGCAGGGACTCAGATTCAGGGTTGTGCCAAGTGCCAGACGCGTGCCCAGAGTCTGGGGTGAAATGAGCTGTTGGCCTGAGTGTGGCATCTCCTCACCCCAGAGCAGGCCGACAGCTGGGCCACACAGCCCATCATCTGGGGGGCATCTGAGCACAGCCAGGCTGGGCCCTCAGGAGAACAGCTTGCCCCAGGAGCTGAGTGAGCTGCCCTCATGGATCTCCCTGTGCAGACTCAACACCACTGCCACCTGTGTACAAAGTGGCATGGTGGGCACTGCCTCTGTGGCCCTGGCTCACTTGTCTTTGGTAGCATCGAGCTTTGTATGGAATGGATGGGGGGGCAGCTGGGGTCGCTGCACCCTGTGAATCCTGGCAGTGTGGACACAGGAGGCCACCAGGCGCTTCATCCTGCAGCATGGCGCTCCCAACTTTGGAAGAAAACCCTTGGTCCGGAGTCCTGCCAAGAGCCTAGAGAAGTCCTCCCTCGACCAGAGTCCCCGTGACAGAGTAGCGGTGGCAGGCTCCTGGCGAGGCCCTGGTCTCAGCACTGCTGTTCCTCAGCTGAGTCCAAAGGCTCTGTGGTGTGGGCAGCGAGGGTGCCTTCTGGGCAGTGCCTGCCGAGCACCAAGCAGGTGAAGTCCCAAGGAGCCAGGCCTGGGAAGCTGTTCTGCCTCAGGATACAGTGGAATCAGGGCTGGGGACGTGGCAAAGAGCCAAACCCCCAGGCTGAGCTCACGGACAGGCTGGTGGCTTGAGGGAAATGGGCCATTGGCTGCCCAAGAGGCTAAGGGCTGGCCTTGCACATGGGGGTACTGGGTGCCGTAGGCAAACCCTGTGTTTCCCTAGAAGCTCCTTGGCGTTGGTCATGTCCTCAGAACCTCGGGTGTTCAGATGTCCAGGTGATGTCGGAGATCTACCCCCGGGGTGCTTTCTTCCGAGCAAAGCTCTCAGGCCCCTGTGTTGGCGGGGTGCTGGGCCCGCCCCCTGTGCCTTCCTCCAGCACCTGCCTGTGGCCGTGTGGGTCCTGGGCCTGACTAGGTTCCCAGCCTCCTCCATTTGCACCACAGCCTCACCTTCCGAGGGGTGCTGCCCACTGGGGGTGCTGCTGCCTGTCTGCCAGGGCCACAGCCGGCTGGGCCAGGGCGGGCTCCCTGGTGGGAGCAGCAGTTACAGTCGCTGAGCGCAGGCCAGGGCTCTGAGGATGGAAAACGCCTGAAGCTTAGACACAATGTTCTTTCCCGAGTGGGTCCCGAGAAGAGTTAAATGACTTGTTTCAAGTCCGAGCACAGTGGCTCCAAGGCAGGCAGTCCCTGGCAGTAGGTCCCAGAGTCCGCACCAAGTGGGGACCCAGCCCTTGACCCGGGGACAGGTGTGTTCTCCTGGGAAACCATCCACAGGGCCACGATGGGGCCAGACCCACAGGTGGCGTCAGCACCAGACATGCTCCACGTGGCAGCCTGTGAGCAAAACCTCTCCCCCGTGGGTCCTCAATTCCTCGGTCCATTCTGGCAGCTTCTGTGGGGGAGGCCATAACAGGCCTCAGTGTGCGCCCCTGCCTGCTGGTCAGCACCATCCACACTCCTCAGGTGTCCGGGGGGGGGGGGGTCAGAGGAGACAGTGGACTGAAGAGCCCGGGCTCGGCACCTGTTGGGGGGCTCCAGAGACACACAAGGCTCACTGGCCAGGCTGGTCCAGGAGCCCCAGGACACCTGCCTTTCAGGCTGGGGAGGACCCTCACCTGTGAATGTTGGGTGGGGCGTCCTGGAGCTGATGGGGCCCTGGTCCCCTGATCAGGTGGGAGTGGGGAGGCTCGAGAGGGGCTTGGGCAGGATGGTGAACAGGAGGTGGCACCTGGGTCCCCATAAGGGCCTGCAGAGCCGACTGGGACAGGCAGAGTCAGCCAGGCACCCTCTCCGGGCTTGAGGACCGCGCGGGCTGGGGGACGATCCAGCCCGGAGCCCAGCCGGGCCTAGGGCTGCAGCAGCCCCAGGACGCCGAGTGCGCCGCCCAGCAGCAGGCAGAGGCGCAGCTGGCACGCGGGCCCCGCGTCCGACGTCCACGCCCGGTAGCTGTAGACGCCGGTCCTGTTGCCTTCGGGAGCCGCGTTCTCGTCCTCCAGGCCGCGCTCCCGGGGCCCCAGGACCCTCCTCCCTCCCGAGCCCGCTGCCAGGCCCGCAGCGGCCCCGGCGGCCGCCCCCGCCGCCCCCATGCGCAGAGAGGAGCCTGAGTAGCGGGGTGCCGGCCTCACGCGCGCCCTGGGACCCCCGCGTACACCCCCGCGCAGCCCACCGCGGGCGCTGCCACGAGCCCCTCCACGGCCGCCCTTGGCCTCGCCGCTGTCGCACAGGAAGGTGGTGGCGAGCAGCAGAGCCCAGCAGGTCGCTGCCACCCAGTTCATGTTCCTGGGGCTCGCCCTGTGGGGAGACAGAGGAAGGGACCTCAGCTCCCGAGGACTAAGGGGCCCAGTGCCCGGGGCCAGGGCACTCGGTCTGTGAGGACTGCACTCTCAGGGCAGGAGGAAGGGTTTGGGGGCCCGTGGATTGGGGACTCAGGCCTGGGGAGGGGGTGGGGGTCTTCTTAGTAGCTAGGAAGGGGCGGGCGGGGGGCTAAGGGTTCAGCACCTGGGAGTTACTTGTGTCCGGGTGTGGCAGGGGGCAAAGCTGGGGGCGGTGAGCCCCCCACGGCGGAGGTTGTGAGGCCTGCATCTTGGGCGGCTCGGGGAGGACCCGCCCAGGCCCGCGCTGCGGTGGGAGTTGTGCTTGGAGGCCGCAGTCTCAGGGGCCGAGGGTCCCCAAGGACCCAGATCGGAATCTAGAGAAAGGACCCCCGTGCCTTTGCTCGGCTCTCCCGGACCCTTCCGGCGGCAAGCATCGGGCGCGGGGCCAGAATCAGGGAGGACGCGCGGCAGGTGGCACGGTGCAGACTCCGCCTCTGCAGGCGGGGATCCAGGGGACGGCGAGACCCTGCCTCTGCCCGCGCTCCACCCCTCCTTCGACCCCTGGGCCCGCGGCTGGGACGGGAGACTGGGACCTGGACTGGACGCAGGCCAGGTTTCTGGAGCACCGGTCTGGGCGGCGGCTCGACCCTCCCGGGCCCTGCGAGCCCCTCGTGGCACCTCCATTCCCGGCCTCGCGGTCGCCTGCCTCAGCCCCGGGCCCGTGCCCGGATCCGGCCGACCGGCCTTACCTTCCACCGGCTTCGGTCAGAACCGCGGGCTGGCGTGGCCGCTCCAAGGGCTGCAGCCGAGCGGAAGGACGCGGGCTGTGGCGGAGACCCTCCGAGCGAGCGCCGAGCTGTGGAGCCGGGATTCTGTGCGAGGCCTCCGCCCTCGGACTGGGGGCGGGCGACGCGGACGTCGTCCCTCAGGAGTCGGGGAGGGAGGAGATAAAGGCTGGTTTCGGCAGCGCGCAGACCCATTCCCTTCCCAGCACCGCCATCCTCGCGGCACCGCGTCCTCCCTCCCAGCCACCCCCGCCTCCCCCAGCAGTCCCCTTGAATCCCACGTTCCCCAGGCGTCTGGGTCTCCATTCCCGCAGGCACTGTGCCCGCGTCTGTCCTCACTTCACCCTCTCTCCGAATCCCTCATCCCCGTCCCTGCCCTAGGCGAGCGTCCCAGACTTGGGGACCACAGACGCCGCGCACACCCTGAGCTCCAGGTCCTGGTGCCCAGGCCCAACAGCGGCGGCACTGCCAAGACAGCGCACCCAGGGCTGGGAAAGGGGACGTGGCCCCTCGTTCCCCCTGCAGTGCACACTGTTGAGACCCCTCCCGGTGGCCACCCACTGGGCCCCCTTCCACTCCCACCTCAGACAGCAGGGTCTCACCCCAGCCACCGGCCTGGCGCTTGGGGAGGGGGCAGGTGTGGGACCTCGGCTGCTGCATCTCTCTCGGCTCCTGATCCCGAAGGCTCAGAACCGCCACTAAGCTCCCCGGCAGTCTCACTTCCTCTCGGCTTCAGATGCCACCTGGGCCAGTGGCAGGGCCTGGCCAGAGGCCTCTGCTGCAGCGCAGGGTCAGCCGGTGCCTGCCTGCCAGGTGTCTCCCAGAACAGCCACCGGGGAGTGCCCAGCAAGCATCGGATGAATAGGTGAATCAATATTCACCTCGAATAAGTGTCTTCTAACTTGCTGAATGATTTAGAAGGAAACATTATGGGAATAAAAACCGAGCGTATTCTTTTACATCGTAAGTGCTGTTGAGGATTGGTGCGGTGAGGCTGCTCCTTGTATCTTAGCCATTCAGCCCTTCTGGGTGAGGTGGGAAAACAAGGTGTTTGACCCCTGGCCAGTAAGGGCCAGCCCCCTCCCGCTCCTTTCTCTTCCGAGACCTGATGGGAATCACAGGAAAGAAATTAGCAAGGAGAGCAGAGGGGCCCCTCAGGAGGTTTTCATCTGTTTCTGGGCTAGAAGGTGGGAGGAGTGCTGCTGTCTAATCAGCGCAGGAGGACACCCACCTGGGATCGAGGGGGCAGCCCCACGATGGGGGCGGGAGCGGGGAGTGTGGCAGGAACCCGAGGCAGCAGGTGAGAGCCGTGGACACAGAGAAGGCCAGGAAGCCGCCCACCCAGGCACCGAGGGCCAGGTGCAGGCAGAGCCTTGAGTCCATGGTGGCCAGGTAGTGCAGGGGTGACAGGTGGCCAGGTACTGGTCACAGGCCATGGTGGCCAGGAGGAAGCACTCAGAGGAGCTGAGCCAGAGGAAGAGGAACAGCTGGGTGAGGCATCCGGAGAAGGAGCCGGTCCTGGGCGGTGCCAGGTCATGGCTGCAGACGGTGACCGAGATGTGGAGTCTTCAGAACCGACATGTTGGCCGGGAAGAGTACATGGGTGTGTGCAGTTGACAGCTGGTTTGGATGGCCACCGTGATGACAGGTTCTCCAGGACGGTCACCATGGAGATAGTGAGGAGTGACCCAAACAGCAGCGCTCAGTGGTGGTGCAGCTCCAGGAAGCCCAGCAGATGGACTTGGTCAGCAGGGTCTCGGTCGGGGTGCTCACAGCCCCACGGCCGGCAGGGCCGCCACAAGAAAAACGTGGAGCAGTGTCATCATTCCCCAAGTTCCCTACCCTGTCCCTTTGTAGGTTAAGCCTTTTCCCCATCAAAAGTCAGAAGTCCTTATGATTTTGACTTTTCCCGAGTATCTTATGAATAGTATGAAAAGAATATGCGGCTGTTTGCCTCTGGCTAGCATTTGAGGTTCGTCTGTGTTGTATCTGGTGCCGGCACCGTAATATTCCTGTTGCGTGGAGAGACCACAATCTGCCCACACCCCCCACCTTGAGGGACATTCAGGTTTCCAGTTTTTGTCGATTATGAATGAAGTTACTATGAACATTTGCACATAGTTTTATGGCGGAATGTAAGTCCTGGGTTATATGGTAAGTGTATGTTTAACTTATAAGAAGCTGTTAAGTATTTTCAAAAGCTGTACCAGTTTGCACTGGGTATTTATTGACAGTTGTTGGAAAATGTTACTCAAAATGTTTGTAGTGTTATCTTTTTGTGGTTTAAATTTGCATTTCCCACCCTGGCCGGTGTGGCTCTCTGAGTTGGGCCTCATTTGGTGTCTGGCTTCTGTCACCTCAGTGTCTCACATGGAACGGTGTCAGGAGAAGCCCCATTTAACAGCACATGCATGTTTTCATTTTGCTTTTTCAAAGCAAAACGTTGCTGCAGGAGCATCTGTCTCCATTACACTGGGTCGCAAGAATGAAACCCCTCCCCTCGTGGGTGCTCCGCACCCTGCGCACAGCAGCACGCCCTCCCCGGGGGCAGGAGTAGCTCCCATTACAGGGAAAGGGGGCTGGAGAGGGGGCAGCAGCCTGCAGGGGGCCAGGCCTGCAGAGGGCCTGGGTGACACTGGTCCCGTTGTCCCAATCAGGTCCTGGGCCCCCATGTCTTGAGTGGTCTTGTCAGTGGGAATGAAGGATTGGGACTGCCCTTCATTTATCAAGGAAATTATCAGAAACATGGAAAAAACTTTTGGTCAACTTGTTTTAAGAGCATTAGTTACAGCAAGGGGATCGCAGGTCCTGCTGTCCTGCATGGGGTGGGGGAGGTGAGGACAGCCAATGTGCAGAATCGCAGGCCATGCCAGCTGTGTGATGCTGTCAGAGGCTGGCCGGTGCTGCCTTAAACGCTGGTGTCACACCAACATGAGGGGACTTGAGAGGTGGCGGAGAAGTTGGTGGTGAGGGTTACATGGTGCACACTTACCTTCAAACCACCAACAGGTAGACATTAAGCGTGTGCAGCTCTGTTGCATGTCAGCCATACCTGCAATAATCCGATAAAAGAAACAAGCTTAGGAATGGGTCCTGGTGTGAGCCCCGGAAGTCTCTGGGGAAACGCACCCAAGGAACGGAAGACGCAACTCCCAGAATCTTCACTTCCAATGAGCTCCCAATGGAGGCGTCCAGGTGCCTGTGCGGCAGTGGCTGGGAGTCCCCAGGCCAGTGTGAGCCTCGGGTCCGTGTGTGGCCGTCCAGCTGGGGCACGTTCCCACCGCCTCCTTGGAGCCCCGCTCCAGGCAGCCAGGTCCCTGTGACTGACTGCGTGCCGCCCTGCCTGGGACTGGGAGCCCCCAGGTGTGCCTTGCAGGTGGTCTCCTAAGCTGTCCTCTGCTCCGTAGCCTGAGGTCAGTGCTAGCAGAGCCTAGAGGGTGGGCTCTCATCCAAAGCCTCCTGGCCAAGAACAGCTCCTCCTTTGTCACAGCTTCTACCTGTCCAACTGGGCTGGGGTCCCCACCTACGGGAGCATCCTGGAGGGGCCAGGCAGGAAACAGCCCCCACCTTGGCTCTTGCTGGAGCAGATCTTTCTGGAAGGCTTGGGTGGGGGTGGGGTGGGGACACCAACCTGTCCAGGCAGTACAGGGGCTGTGAGATGTCATCACCCCATTTAACAGAGGGGACCCCGCGGCCCAGAGCACCTGCCCAGAGCTCCCAGGGCCTAGCGTGCAGCCAGCCTGTGCCTCCCTCAGCACTTCCACTGTGGGTGCCATGCAGGGCGGGCTCCTGGAAGACAGGCCCATGGGAGGCTGCGTCCCGGGCAAAGGCAGCTGAGCAGTGGGAAGGAAGAGGGGTCAGGTGCAGCCCAGGGGCAGGAGGACTCTCAGGAAGTGGGGTGCTGCCTGGAATCACTCTTGGACCCCTCCGCAGACCCCAGGGCCTGGGGCTTGCCAGCTGCATAATCAGCAAAGGGGGGAGGAGGGCAGGAGTAACTGAGCGCTGGGGGCTCACCCTCTGCCATCCCCATGGGTGGGTGTGCAGGCGGGGCTGCCTGGGTGGGGGATCCCCTCACTGCCCAGCAGCACGTGTTGTCTGGGCTCCTGGCCAGCGTGTTTAGCCAATGGCCAGTGGTGCTTGGTGGAGGTGCTGCTGGCAGCTCGGGCCCCCCTCCTGCGAAGATGGGGCAGCAGGCGCAGCGTGGCCAGTGTGAGATGAGGAGCAGGACTGCAGCAAAGGCGCCTCCCCTGGAGGCAGGAGCCGGACAGCCTCCCTGCCAGGGCCCTGGGATTGCGCCAGGCTGAGCCAGTGCTGGGCACTGCGTGACCAGGGTTGGGGCACTAGGGCAGTGGGCTGAGGGCTGCACTCGGGCCCAGTGTCAGGTCAAGGGCAGCTGAAGTCCCCCTCCAGGGACGTGCTGGGGCAGCACGTGCTCCAGAGCAGCCTGCGAACCCAGACTCTTTTCTCACCAGGCAGGGGGCAGCAGAAAGCAAGTGACTCATCCACAAGGGGACCCTCATCGGCAAGTCAGAGGGTCAGCTTGGAGAGAGGCCCTGCCTGGAGGGTCCTCGGTCACCACTTGGTCTCAGGCTGCGTCAGGAGGACACATCCTGGAGCCTGCTCAGACCCCGTGAGTAACCCCCAGTCATGCTTCATCCCCACAAGCTGACCTGGGTGAGTGAATTCTCCCGCTCACCCCACCCATGAGGAGGGGGGCTGCCTGGGGGCCACAGTGGGTTCAGGGTAAGACCCCTGCCATTCAGCCCCATGTTCCCCTCTGAGCCTCTGAGTGCCCTCGCCCTGCCCAGCCGGGAGCTCCTGACTGGTCCACACACAAGCACTGGGTGTGTGTGGAGGGCGGGGGTCGACCGCCCCCACCTCCTGGGCTCAGGGGAGATATGCGTGGAACGTGGGGGGTTGGTGGAGCCCCAGACAGAGCGGGCCTTGCCGAGGCTCCTCTTCTCTCCCTGTGGTCCCTGCACTGGTAACTGTCAACAGAAGACGTGTGTCTACAGGAGAGGCTTGACCCGGCATCAGGGCTGAGGGAGCAGCGCCGGTGCCCTGGGTCGGGGGGCTGAGGGAGCCGAGGCCCCAGCGGCCACCTGGCCTCCTGGTGTCTGGCATTTCCTGCAAAGAGGGGGCTGCCCCCCTGGGTCTGACGGGTCCTGCAGGCCACACGTGGGCCTCTGTGCACGGCCCTGGCCCCGGCTGGGCCATGACAGCTTACAGAGAGGCAGCCAGGGCCGTCTAGGGGACACGGTTCCTGCACATCTCCCACGCCGCGGCCCCCAGACGCCCAGCACTGCAGCCTGCTGCGCAGTGGCGGCCCTCCCCAGGCCGCGTTCCGGCACCATGGGCCTCGGGCTGCGGAGACGTCTCCCCTTTTGTTGATGTCTTTGGCATGTGGTCGATGTTCTTAATGGGGACTCAGCATCCGTGGGCAGCCCTGTGGATGCTGATGGAGGTGCTGGTGCCCCAACCTCCCACTTCCTGGGGCCCTGCACCCCCACCCAGCTCAACCCCCTTCCCACAGACCCCGCCTCCCATCGCCTGAGCGTCCCCTCCAGGCCCAGGCGCAGATTAAGGTCCTGCCATTTCCCGTCACTACCAAAGGACCCCTCGTCCCCTCTGTGACCGCCCCCCACTCCCAGGGTCAGCGCCCCCAGTGCCTGCAGAGCCCCCCACCTCCGTGCCTGCAGTAGCACTGCCATCCTGGCCTGTTCCCCGCAGGCCCCCAAGGGGCGCCCCTTCTCGGAACACCAGCCAGGGCGGGCACCACTTCCTGCCTTTTCTGCAGCGACCTTATCTCTCCAGCTCCTCGGGCCTCCTGCCCACCCCCAGGACCCTTCCGCATCCTTCTCTCCTGGCTTCTAACATCCGCCTGGGAACAGGCTTTAGCCTCCTGTCTTATAAACAAAAGGGAAGGAAACCCCCCACGCTCTCTGCCCCATGGTAGCCAGCATCTCCGCCCACTGGGCAGGGCACCTCCAAACTCCTGTAACCTGGGACGCGGTCTCTGCCATCCTTCCATCCCACACTCCCAGCCGACACGCTCCCAACACACTCCATGTTAATCCACGTGGGGCTTTCGGTCCTGTCTATGGACTGGATGGCTGCCACGCCCACCTGCATTTCCCGGTGAACTTCATAGTCATTAGCCTGGCCCAGTCCCTCCCTCAACAGCGTCCAGCTGGGCGGATGGAGTCTTCCGGCCCATGAACGCTGTGCATTTCCCCGTTTACTTAACCTCCCTCTAATGCCTCTCAGCTTTCTGCCCGAAGGTCTTCCACACCTTTTGTTGTTATTCCCAGATACTTAATATTTGTGTTACTTTTAAAATAGCTAGTTATTTAGCCCCGGATGGGGTGACTCAGTGAATTGAGTGCTGGCCTGTGGATTGAAAGGTCGCCAGTTGATTCCAGGTCAGGGCACAGGCCTGGGTTGCAGACCAGGTCCCTAACTGGGGTTGTGCAAGAGGCAGCTGATCAATGTATCTCTCCCTCCTTTCTCCTCTCTAAAAAATATAAATAAATAAAAATTTTAAAAAACTTTAAGAGTAGCTAGCTATTTAAAAGAGTGCATTTCCTGTTTATTGCCTGTATGTAGAAAAACAAGTCACTCTCACTTATTGACTGTACTCAGTGAGTGTGCTAAACTTTCTTATGAATGTTTACTAACTTAGCTGTAGAATCTTCTGGATTTTTTACATCCCCAGTGGCACTGTCTGTGAGTAATGGCGATCCCCGACCTCTCTGCTCCTAAGTCACCACCCTGGTTGAGGCCTCCAGGGCCAAGTCCCGGTGAGAGGGGGCCCCCCGTGCTGTTTCCGATTTCAAAAAGTAGGACACTGGGTGTGGGTTATGTTTGATGATACTCGTTATTAGATTAAGGAAGTTCTCTGCCATTTCTACTTTGTAAAGACTTTATCATCATGATCCCTTCATGATGAAGGGATATTGAAATTTATATAAATTCTTTGCACCTTTTAATATGATAATGTGATTTTTCTACCTCAGTATTTTTTAAGTGTATTTTACTATGTTGTTACAGTAGTCCCAATTTTTTCCCCTTTGCTCCCCTCTTCCCAGTACCCCACTTCCCTCCAGCAATCCCACCTCCTTTAGTTCATGTCCCTTGGTTGTGCATATAAGTACTTTGGCTTCATCCTTTCCTATGTTATTCTTAACTTCCCCCTGTCTATTCTGTACCAACCGATTATGATTCTTAGTCCCTGCACCATTTCCCCATTTCTCCCCTTTCCCCCTCCCAGCTGATAACTCTTCAAATGATCCCCATACCTATGATTCTGTTCCTGTTCTGGTTGTTTGGTTAGTTTGTTTTTGTTTTTATTTCTTAGATTCAGTTGTTGATAGTTGTCAGTTTGTTGTCATTTTAAAGTTCATAATTTTGATCTTCTTTTTCTTAAGTAAGTCCCTTTAACATTTCATCTAATAATGGCTTGGTGATGATGAGCTCCTTTATCTTTACCTTGTCTGGGAAGCACTTTATCTGCCTGTCCATTCTAAATGGTAGCTTTGCTTGATAAAGTAATCTGGGTTGTAGGTCCTTGTTTTTCATCACCTTGAATACTTCTTGCCTGCAAAGTTTCTTTTGAAAACCAGCTGACAGTCTTATAGGCACCCCTTTTTAGGTGACTCTCTTCTTTTCTCTTGCTGCTTTTAAGATTCTCTTTATCTTTCACCTTTGGCATTTTAATGATGATGTGTCTTGGTGTGGTCCTCCTTGGGTCCAGCTTGTTTGGGATTCTCTGTGCTTCCTGGACTTGTATGTCTATTTCCTTTGCCAAATTTGGGGGATTTTCCTTCATTATTTTTTTATATAAGCTTTCAATTTCTTGCTCTTTCTCTTCTCCTTCTGGTTCCCCTATGATTCAGATGTTGGCACATTTAAAGTTGTCCCAGAGGTTCCTAAGCCTCTCCTCATTTTTTTCAATTCTTGTTTCCTCATTCTGCACTGGTTGACTGTTTTTTTCTTCCTTATGTTCCAAATCATTGATCTGAACCCTAGTTTCCTTCTCATCATCATTGGTGTTGTGTTGATTTTCCTTTGTTTCATTTAGCATAGCCTTCGCTTCTTCCCTTGTGCATTTGCCACACTGAAGCATATCTGTCAAACGTGTGAGCATCTTTATCACCAGTGTTTTGAACTCTGCATCTGTTAGGTTGGCTATCATCTCCTCATCACTTAGTTCTCCTATTGGAACCTTGATCCGTTCCCTCTTCTGGGCCATACTTCTCTGTCTCCTCATCTTGACAGGCTTCTTTGTTTGTTTGCCTCTGTGTCTTAGGCAGAGCTGTCGCTCCTGTTACGTTGTAAAGGGTGGAACCTTAGGGATTCATCAGTACAGGGCGACCTGTTTCACCACGTTGTGGTGCTGTGTGGGGAAGGGGTCAGAGAGGGAACAATGCTGCTTGCTCAGCACTTGCCCCTTTTCCAGGCACCTCTCCCACTTCCGAAGGTGATTAGCACCCCTCTAGCTGCTGCCCTGGTCATTGTTCCCAGAGTGGGTGGGTCTGTGGCCATTCTAGGGCCATGGGGGCCCTTTAAACAAGTGGACTCTGCTGAGAGATCGGCAGTTTCTGCCTCTGCCCTAACCCGCACTGATTTGCACAGTCAGAAGCAATGAGGCTTGATTTTTCTGGCGCTGGGACCATGAGCCACGTGATCTGGTCTGGTGCTGGGAACGCTCCCCAGGTGTCCCTCCTGACTTTAAAACGCGTGACTGAGCTTTCCTCTGGCCTGCTGCCGCTGCTGCCACCACACCATGTCCTCTCCGCCCCGGCTTTGCCCCTCCTACCTGTCTGGGTGAGCATTTCTTCTTTATATCTTTGTTTGCTGGACTTCCATGCAGCTTGATTTTCTGGAACTTCTGGTTGTCTCTAGTTGTGAGGTATTTGTGTTCCTGCTTAGCTGTGGAGGGAGATACAGCGTGTCTGTCCAGGCCTCCATCTTGGCCGGAATTCTACCTCAGTATTTTAATGTCACAAGTTACAGTGATTGACTTTCTACTGTTAAACCAACTTTGCGCTTTTGGAGAAAAGCCAGCTTGGGCAGAGTTGGTGCGCTTGTGCATGCCGCTGACCCGGCTGGCTCTGGGCCTGGCTTCTCTGCGCAGGAGGTTTACCTTTACTTACAAACCTTTTTTCCTTCCTCTGACTGGCTTATCTCACTAAGCACCATGTCTTCTAGTTCCATCCCTGCTGTTGCAAAGGGTAAGATTTCACTCTTTTTTTTAGAGCCGAGCAGTGTTCCGTTGTATATATGTACCACCCTTTTCTGTCCACTCACCTCCTGATGGGCACTGGGCTGCTCCCACAGCTTGGCTGCTGTAAGTAATGCTGCAATGAACACAGGGGTGCCGATGTTCTTCTGAGTCAGGGTTTCAGGCTTCTCAGGATAAATCCCCACATGTGGAACTGCTGGGTCATAAGGCAGTCCCAGCTGTAATTTATTGAGGTATCTCCATACTGTTTTCCACAGCAGCGGCCCCAGTCTGCATTCCCACCAGCATTGCACCGGGGTTCCCGTTCTCCACATCCTCACCAGCACTTGTTGTTCGATGCTTTATGATGATGCCATTCTGACCCGTGTGAGGTGGTATCTCATTGTGGTTTTAATTTGCATCTCTCTGAGGCTAGCGATGTTGAGCATCTTTTCATATGTCTGTTGGATATTGTTTCATTAATTTTCTCTATGTTCTCCTGTTTTCAATTTCATTGAGTTATGCTTTTATAATTCTTGTTTCCTCTGGCTTCATCATGTAGCTCTTCTTTTTTCATCTTTTTGAGATATCCTTTTTGTTATGGAACCATTTAGCGTCACTTTAGCTACACCCCACAGATTTTAACATGTTGTATTTTCATTTTCATTCAGTTTTTTGTACTTTTAAAATTTCCTTTGATACTTCATCTTTGACCCATGGATTATTTAGAAGTGTGTTTCATTTCTACTGTTCGCAGATTTTTCTCTTGTCTCGCATGATTTCTTTTTGGATCCTAGTATGGTCAGAAAATATGCTCTGAATGATTTCAAGTATTTTAAATTTGTTGAGGTTTGTTTTATAATCTAGAATACAGTCAATCTGGTGAATGTTCCATGTATGTATGAAGCAAATAATCTACTCTTGTGCATGGAGTGTTCTGTAAACATCCATCAGGTCCTTCTGGTTGGTGATGGTGCTCAGTTCTTCCAGCGGCTTCTCCGTACAGTAGGTCTGTGGGCTGCGGGTGTGTTGAAGACTATTCCTCCCTTCAGCTCTATCTGTTTTTGCTTCATGTATTTTGATGCTCTGTGGTTTGGTGCGTTCACATTTAGGCTTCCTCTTTTTTAGGCGGATTGGTCTTTTAACCATTAGATAGTGTCCTCCTTTCTCCCTAGTAGTTTTCTCCTATCTGAAGTCTATCTCTGATATTAATATACCTTGTAAATTACTGTTTCCGTGAGGTATCTTTTCCTACTTTATTTTCAATCTACCTATGTTGTGTTTAAAGAGAGTTTCTTATAAATAACACATATTTGGGTCACAGCTTTTCCCCCCCTTTATTCACTCTGCCAATACCTGTCTTTTGATTTGTATATTTAGAGCATTCACATTAAAGTATTATTGATACATTAGGGCTTAAGTCTCCCATGTCATTTTTTGTTTTTTATTTGTTACCACTGTTTTTCGTGCCTCTGTTTTTCTTTTCATGTCTCCCCGTGCGTTGTGTGAACATTTTTAGAGTTCCATTTTGATGTGTTCAGAACGTTTTTGAGGTTTGTGTAGTTTTTGTATTGATTGCCCTAGATATTAAATACATACATAACTTATCACAGCCTAATAGTGCTGACATGTTACTACCCCTCCTAACATTTAGGTTCTTTACCCTCTCACTTCAAAGTTGTCATTGTCCTAAGTGTTTCCTCCACGGACACTGGGCACCACCTGGGGCCATGGTGTTGCTGCTTCAAACCTCACGCTTGACGGGGAGACTTGCGCAGTGAAGGACAGTCCGGGCTGGGTGCTGCTGCCACCCACTGCCCCGCGCGCGCTCCTCCTTCCTTTCTGGAAGCTCCGCCTCACTCCTAGCATTTCCTTCTGCTTGGAGGCTTTTCTTTAACCATCCCTCGAAGGGGATGCCTGCTAGGGACACATTCTCTTAGCTTTCCTTTCCTCAAAGATGTCTTTATTTTCCCTTCCTTTCTGTAGGGCAGTTTCCAGACCTAAGACTCAGGCTTGAACGTTTTCCTTCACCACTTAACCCCGTAGCTCCGTGACCTGCGGGCCTCCTCACGTCGGGCCAACTGGTTTTCCTTCGTAGATCACGTGCTGTTTTTCTCTGGCTGTTTTTAGGGCCCTTTCCTTGGTTTCTGGTTTTTAAAAGTTGAATTATAATGGTTTCAATGTGAATTTCTTTGTGTGGGGTTCAGCTTCCTGAATTGTAAGTTTATGTCTTCCATCAAATTTGGAAAGTTTTAAGCCATTTTTTTTTTTTCAAATTCTTTCTCAGTCCCACACTCAGTCCTCTTTTTCCCAGATCTCCAGTGATAGAATATGAGATTTTCTGTGACTGTCCCAGGGGTCTCTGCTGCTATATCAATTTTTAAATTTTTCTCTCTGTTGTTTACATTGAGTAAAGTCTGTTGGTTTGTCTTCAATTCATTGATGCTGTCTTAGTCATTTCCATTTTACTGCCGAGTCTATTCAGTGAATTAAAAACATTTCAGTTATTGTATTTTCAGCTCTATAATATCCATGTGGTTCTTTAAAAAACAACAGCTTTAGACATGATTCATATACCACAAAATGCATCCTTTACAAATGTGTAATCCAGTGACTTTTAGCGTATTTGGAATCATGTAACAATCACCACTAGCTACTTTCAGGATGTTTCATCACCCCCAGAAGACACTCTGTGCTGATTAGCAGTCATTTTCCACATCTGCCTCCTTCCAGCCCCAGCAACTACTAACCCACTTACTGTGTCTTTGTATTTGCCTATTTAGGACATTTTATGTAAATGGATCATATTCGTGGTCTTCTGTGTCTGACATTTTTCACTCAGCATCGTGTGTTCAAGGTAGGTTCATACCATTGCAAACTGTGTGCACAGCCCCACCCCAGTCAGTGGGATGGATACACTGTGTTTATCGGTCCACTCATCAATTGGTTGTTTTTAATTGTTTGGTTATTATGACTAATTCTGCTATGAACATCTATGCACAGGCTTTTGTGTGGACCCAACTTTTCACTTCTCTTTGATGAACATCCAGGAGTGGAAGCACCAGGTGTAGGTGCCTCTGCATTTCACTTCCGAGGAATTGTCGACCGTTTTCCAAAGCGGTTGCGCTGTTTCCGGCCCTGCTGGCCACGTGTAGGGTTCTGGTTTCCCCACATCCTTGCCATATGTTCATTGTATAACTTCTACTTATAGGCTGAAATTTTCTATGTTTTCCATTTGCTTCAGAAGATTCTGCAGTTTATGTTGGAAACATTTAATGAACACAGTTAAAAATCCTTGTCGGGTCATCCCAGCCTCGTCTACCTTGGTGCTGGCATCACTGTCTTTTACCATCAAATCGCATTCCTTGTGTGATGAGAGATTTTCACTTGTACCCTGGACCTTTCAGTCATGATGTCAGGATACTCCTGATTTTTAAAAAAATGTTATTTCAGCAGGGGGTCACCTGTGGCGTAGGGTAAAAGTTTTGGCCTTTTGTGGACTTTGGTTCCAATGACAGTTTAGTTTTCAAAGCCCTTTCAAAACTATCCTGGCCTGTCTCTTGCGGTGCTGCAGGGCCTCTGCTCAGTCCCTGCTGGTCCCCAGGACATCTGGTGTCACTCTGTCCCTGTCCATGGTGGGGAGCTAAAGCCACTAGGCTTGGTTTTTTAATTTTTAATTTTAATTTTTTTTTGAGAGAGAAAGAGGAAGGGGCAGAGAGAGAGTGAGAGAGAGAGAGAGAGAGAGAGAGAGAGACAGACAGACAGACATCAACTTGTTGTTCCACATACTGATGCTCTCATTGGTTGATTCTTGTATGTGCCCTGACCAGGGATCGAACCTGCACCCTTGGCGTGTTATGGGGATGACACTCTAGCCAGCTGAGCTACTTGGCCAGGGCGAGGCTGGGTTTTTGCTGCTGCTGTGGCAGAGGGCGGGCCGGACCACCTGCCTGATCATGGTCTGAGCAGCCCCATCAGCAGTTATCAGCATGAGCGGAAACCCACAGTCGGGGCCCCTTGCGCATGTCGGGCAAAGCTCAGAGCGGCTGAGGCCATTGGCTGCTCCGCTCACAGACCGAGAGTAGGGGCCACTGAGGTGCTCTGGAAAGGCTCTCACGTTCATTCGTTCTTGGAGGCTGTTGGAAGCCCCCACTTTGGCGTGTGTGACTCTGGAGTGCCAACTCCGCCGTTGCCCCAGCTGAGTGGCAGGTGGTGGCTCAGGCCCCAGGGGCCAAGGGGCCATGAGGGCGGCTCTCTGGGCCTTGGGAGCTGGGTCCCTTCTCTTTACTCTCTGGGCCGTCCCCATCGGTAAGTTTCTTCGTACAGCCACTGAATGTTCCGGAAACGGCCTTGCTCAGCCCATAGGTGGGTGAGACATCCTGGGGCATCCAAGGTGTGGATTCCTGGAGACTCCTGTTCCCATCCGGAGCAGGTCCAGTCCCAGGGTGAGCCTAGGACCCCCACCCCACTGCTCAGAGCCTGGGTGTGGGCCAGGTGGGAGCATGGGTGGAATGAGGGGACGTGGCTGGCATCCCGTCCCAATGACCCAGACCCACAGGAGCGGGGGTGGGAATCTGCGGCCAGGGCCGTGGGGGGGTGCAAGGATGTGGGCTGGCTGTGGAGGGTCCTGGCTGTGTTAGGGGTGCGGACACCGGGCAGTGAGTGGTGGACCACCCTGGGGGGGTCTGAGGTGCCCAGCTGGGACGACTCAGCCCACCCATGGAGCTGTCACCGAACTGCTGTTTCACTTCCCTGCACTGACTCCGGACTGAGGCGGGAGGGTCAAGGGGCTGCAATGAGGTGGGTGCCAGGGGCTGAGCGAAAGACTGGGGTACAGAGGCCTAGACAGGGTGTATTGGGGGCAGCTCCCACGGTCTCGGAGGGGCCCCTGACAGATGCAGATGCCATCACTGTGCCACTCATGCTGCAGCTACCCCCGCCTGGCACTGGGTGTTGCGACGCCTCTGAGGCCCCTGTCCCCCCGCAGGCGGGCCAGGTGGCCTGAGGCTGGCAAACAGACACAGTGCATGTGACGGAGTAGTGCTGGTCCAACAGGAGGGCCAGTGGGGACACGTGTGCAACCGGGAGTGGACGCTGGCAGAGGCATCCGTGGTCTGCAGGCAGCTGGGCTGCGGCCAGGCTGTGGGCGCCCCCAAGTACGTGCCGCTGCCCGGGGAGAAGGTGCCGGCCTTGCTCCACAACGTGTCCTGCACGGGCGGTGAGGCCTCCCTCTGGGAGTGCAGCCTCGGGGCGTGGATGCAGCGCCCGTGCCCCCACGAGTGGATGGTGGTCGTGCTGTGCTCCAGTAAGTCAGCGCGGGGGCGCGGGGGTGTGTGACGCGGGCAGGTGTGTGGGCACCTGCCCTGAGATGGTCCAGCCTCTGGTCATTGCTCCTTCCGCCTGTGCCAGGCGTCCTTCCTTTTCATCTAGCGCGCATCCCTGAGGCCACCGTTCAGGCGTTGGGGAGGCAACTGGGAACAACCCGGCCACTCCTGCTGCGTGGGGCCTGGGCTCCCCCGGAAGGGACAAAGTAACAGAGGCAGCAGTAACACAGCGGCTGAGTGGCGGGGAGCAGAAAGGGCATAGAGTGGGGGAGGGGGACCACCTGGCCTTCTGGACGCTTCAGGAGGCTTGAGGGGCCACCGTGGGTTTCTAACCAGGATTTTCTTAATCAAAGGACAGGGAGGTCTTCAGCTTCCTGTGGGCACTTGTGTGACCGAGAGCCCCTGTGGCGTCTCCGCGCGCCATCCTGAAGCGGACCCTCTGCTTGAGCTGTGGGGTGCAGGCGCCCTTTTCGAAAACCATTCAAGTTGTCAAGAGCATGGCTGCAGTGCGTCACACCGGCCCTCTGAGTGGGGCCCTTCTGTGACCCTCAGTCAGAGAGGCGCTCTCAGGGGGAGGCCCAGAGGAGGGAGCAGGGCGTGTCTCTGTGGCTGCAACCCCTGGCCTGGGGTGGAGGCCTGGAAGGAGCTGCCATGCCTGCGTGGAAACATCTGGTTGCCAGCACATGCTGCCTCCTCTGAGTGTGGCTTGTGCTTTGCAGATGGTACTTTTCGGGAGATCCGGCTGGTGAAGGGCCGAAGCCCCTGCTCGGGTCTCCCCGAGATCAGGAATGCGAATGGCATGGATCGCCTCTGCGGTCTGCACCAGGAGGAGGCCACGGTGTTCTGCCAGGAACTCGGGTGCGGCCCCGCGCTCCAGGCCTCCCGCCAAGACGTGGGCAGTGGCGAGAAGTACATGACCTGCCAGGGCACCGAGCCGACCATCCGGAACTGCAGGCTCAATAACAGACTCCGCAGCGGCTGTGACTTCCAGCAGGACAGTGACGTGGTCTGCTCAGGTGAGGCCGCCTCCGCGCCCGGCTCCCTTCCCCTGGCGGGCACCTGTGCCGCTGGCTGCTTCAGAGGAAGTGCGGCAGGTGACCCTAACCTCTGGACTTGGGGAAGCAACCAGGGACCTCTGCTCTGTTCTGCGAGCAGAGCAGATGGGCCTCTGCCTGCCAGCCCAGGTGCAGAGGACCTCCGGCTGGAGCCTCCTGTTGACCTGAGAACACCGACCCCCACCTGAGAGTTTGTCTCCTCCCCCAGGACACACTGAGGCCCGGCTGGTGGGCGGCGAGCACCCCTGTGCTGGGCGCCTGGAGGTGAGGCGTGGTCTGACCTGGGGCACCGTCTGCGATGATGACCTGGACGAGGCCACGGCCCACGTGGTGTGTCGGGAGCTGCAGTGCGGCTCGGCAGTGTCCACACCACGGGGCGCCCACTTTGGCCAGGGCTCTGGGCCCGTGTGGACGGAGGCCTTCCGCTGTGTGGGCAACGAGAGCCTGCTGTTCCACTGCCCGCGGGGGCTCGGGCGCCAGTGTGGGCACAGCCGGGATGCTGGGCTCAGGTGCTCAGGTGAGGCCGGCAGGGTGGGCACTGAGGCTCGGCCCTGCCTCCTCCCTCTGGGACTCTGCCAGGTGCCCTGCCCCAGCTCAGGAAGCTCCCAGCAGCAGGGGTCTGTGCCGGCAGGGGAGGTGCTGCTGCTGTGGGTTGAGGGAAGAAGGGACAGAGTGCGAGGCGGGAGTCTGGTCCCAGGGGAGCATCCGCTCTCCCTGCCCCAGTGCCAGACCGTGGAGTTTGGACTCCTCTAAACCGATGTGTGAGCCGATGCTGGCCGGAGGGGGCCGAGCTGGGAAGAGCCAGGCTGCGGCTCTGTGGCCGCCACACGGGGGAGGCAGAGGGAGAAATTGCCCCTTGCTGGATCTTCAGGTCAAAGGGAGCAATGCTGGCGCCCTCTCTCCCCACCGCAGAGTTCCGGCTGGTCAACGGCAGCAGCAGCTGTGAGGGGCGCGTGGAGTTTCAGGTTCAGGGGGCCTGGGCACCCCTCTGTGCCACCCACTGGGACTTAGCAGATGCCACCGTCCTCTGCCACCAGCTCAACTGTGGTGGCGCTGTGGCCACACCTGGAGGAGGCCACTTCGGGCACGGGGACGCTCCCATCTGGCCCGACAGGTTTCACTGTGTTGGGACGGAGCCCTATTTGTGGAATTGCCCAGTGAGCACCCTGGGGGCCCCCGCCTGTGCCCTGGGGAACTCGGCCGCTGTGGTCTGCTCAGGTGGGTCAGCAAGAAGGGTGGCCCGGGGGGCTGAGGGCGATGGGCCCTGAGAAGGCGGTGGTCCTCGCCCCGTCACAGGCCCAGGGTCCCTCCCGCTCACACCCTGCTTGCTCCTGTCACCGGCCGCCTCTCCCCAGGTCTCCCTCACGCCCTGCGGCTGCTGGACGGCCAGAGCCGCTGTGACGGCCGCGTGGAGGTGGCCCTGGACGGCGTGTGGGGCCGCGTCCTGGACGACACGTGGGACCTGCACGGCGCGGGTGTCGCGTGCCGGCAGCTGGGGTGCGGAGAGGCCGAGCGAGCCTATGACGCGCCTCCGCCAGCGCGTGGGGCCGGCAGGGTGGGGCTGAGCCGCGTGCGCTGCCTGGGCAACGAGACCCGCCTGAGCCAGTGCAACGTGTCTGCGTCCCTGCTGGAGCCTGCGGGGGCTTCGAGGGACGTGGGCGTCGTGTGCTCTGGTGAGTGAGGACCCCGCGCCTCCCTCTATCCACGCGGTGGGCCGGTCCGCGCTGACGCGATCTCTCCGCAGGGAGCCTCCGGGTGCGGCTGGCGGCGGGGCCCGGCCGCTGTGCGGGGCGCGTGGAGGTGCTGCACGGCGGCACGTGGGGCACCGTGTGCGATGACGGCTGGGACCTGCGGGATGCGCACGTGGTCTGCCGGCAGCTGGGCTGTGGTCGCGCCCTCAGCGCCCTGGGGGCCGCTCCCTTCGGGGCCGGGGCCGGACGCATCTGGCTGGACGAGCTGGGCTGCGAGGGCCGTGAGGCTGCGCTGTGGCAGTGCCCGTCGCGGGGCTGGGGCCGGCACGACTGTGGGCACAAGGAGGACGCCGGCGCCTTCTGCTCTGGTGGGTCCCGTTAGCTGGGTCCCTTCACGGGGCAGCTGGGTGTCCCCGGTCGAGCTGTCTTTGTGGGGAACAGTGCCTGCCCGCTCTTCGCAAGTTCGCTCTTCTCTCCGGGTCCCGCTTTTCCAGACTGAGAGCTCCACGGTGGGTCCCGTCACTGTCCACTGGCCCCGGCGATGCGGCAGGACGGAGCGCCTCCCCTTCTGGGCGGGGGCGGGGGCGGGGCACGGTCTCTCCCCC
Organism: Furipterus horrens; assembly: GCF_987537825.1. Taxonomy (NCBI): domain Eukaryota; kingdom Metazoa; phylum Chordata; class Mammalia; order Chiroptera; family Furipteridae; genus Furipterus; species Furipterus horrens. The sequence goes on from NW_028327175.1 coordinate 203,138,603, forward strand.
CCAGCCTCTCACTGCCGCTCCGGGTGTCCCTGGGCCAGGCTTCCCTGCCGCCCGGTTTAGCTGCAGGACTTTCCTAGAGTAATTTTTAAGGTTCTCAGCTCGTACGTGTCTGAGGCTCTCCCTGTGCTTCCTGTCTGGGTGTCACTGTCGTTGAGTGACAGAAGTTCGTCCGTGGTCGGGGGTGAGCCTGGGAGGTGTCTCAGGGCGCTGTCGGGGTCACCCCTCACCAATCTGGGCTCAGGAATGTTTTCAGCTACGTCTGAGATGTGCGCCTCTGTTTCAGTCCTTGTGTTTCTTTTTACGTGACACCGAGGGCCACTGTCTTCCGCGCCCCTTCTGCTCGCTGGAGGTGTGTCCCTGGGTGCTGTCCGTCTCATTGATTTGCTGGTTCATCAGTTCTGGTCCATGATCTCGGCTGTGCCCTTCAATTTGTCCTTGTGTTTTAATGTCCTGCAGTTCTTCCTCCCTCTGTGCACTGTTGCTGGGGACCGGCCGTTGGCAGGAGCGGAGATGCTCTTTTTCTTGGGACCAAGCCTGGCGCAGGGTCCCACAGGCCGGGGCCCAGGCGGGGATCCAGCCACTCTGCCCGTTGGTTCAGCTGCCGCGGACCTGAGGGCAGCCCAGACGGGGCGGGCGGGGAACAGGCTCATCGCAAGGGGCACGGACACGGCAGAGCCGTGTGGCCACTTTCGTCACCTGTCATGGGTGTATTTTCTTCCTGTGTTTTTTTCTAAGCTGCTTTTAAATACGTACGACCCTATCATATGCAATTCACATACAGCTTTCTCCATGGACCCTGGTTTAGGGGTTTCTGATGTGTACAGGCCCTCATAACATCAGTGTGAAGGATCGTCTAAAACTGACGTGTGGCAGTGTTTTGGTTTTCTTAATGCGTCTCTCCGGTGAGACTCCACTGGTCAAGGGTATGATGACCGACCATTGACACGGGCCAGCCTGGACTGCTGCTGTATCTGGACATGGTGCTCTGGCCTAATTCCTTTTTTTTAATTAAAAAAAATTATAATCATTGCTAAATTGATTATCTTATGCCGGTAGATTATTCTGTATTTCAAGTAATTCCCAAGGAGGGGTTGCTGGGCCAGCAGCCGGCACGCCTGCTGAGACGTTACAGTGGGGACGGGCGTTGGAGCCCTGTGCGCACCTGCTGCCCCCGTCCTGGGCGGGGGTGGCTGTGGGGACGCAGGTCAATACAGGGCCTCCCCAGGGCAGGGGCCTCGAGTGGCAGCCGTCTCAGTGCCAGGGCCCCTCGTGGTGGCCTCCTCCTTCCGAGACGTCCCCTGGCCTGACCCTGCTTGTCTTCCAGGCTCAGTGGCCCTGAGGGTGAGAGGTGGCCCCCAGCACTGTGCCGGCTGGCTGGACGTCTTCTACAACGGCACGTGGGGCGCTGTGTGCAGTAACGCGCTGAAGGACGCCTCCTTGTCCATCCTGTGCAAGCAGCTGGGCTGTGGGGAGCAGGGCTGGCTGGAGAACAGGCCCGTCCACACTGACCTGGGCATCTCCTGGGTGGACAACATTGAGTGCCGCCAGCTGCGGAACTCCACGCTGTGGCAGTGCCCCTCAGCCCCGTGGAACCCGCAGTCCTGTGCCCGTGGAGAGGAGGTCTGGATCACCTGTTCAGGTAGGGCCCTGGTGGTCTCTGGGTGGGGGGCTGGAGGGGCTTGCATATCCTGACAGGTTGTCCACAGGGGCTGCCACGGACCCATGGCTGGGGGCCTGGGGATCCCTTGGGCTCCAGCAACTGCACTCTGAAGTTCTCCAGGGCATTTACTCTGAGACAGCCACTGTTTAACCCAATAGGGTTGTCAGAGAGAATGAACCAGGATTCCGGGGAGATGCTTAACTGCTCATCCACCCACAGCTGCCCAGGTATGGCTCTGTCCATCGGTCTGTCCACTCCTCAGCCCGGTCCCGCCCCGCAGTGACCACAGACCCCTTTGCAGAGGACGGTGCGGTGCGCGTGCGCGGGGGCGAGGACCGCTGCTCCGGCCGCGTGGAGCTGTGGCACGCCGGCTCCTGGGGCACCGTGTGCGACGACTCCTGGGACCTGGCGGACGCGGAGGTCGTGTGCCGCCAACTGGGCTGTGGCGGGGCCGTGAGCGCCCTGGCGGGGGCCGCCTTTGGCCCAGGCTCAGGGCCCGTGTGGCTGGACGAGGTGGGCTGCCGGGGCAGCGAGGCGTCCCTGCAGGGCTGTGCGACGGGGCCGTGGGGAGGCGCGGACTGCGGGCACAAGGAGGACGCCGGCGTGCGCTGCTCCCGTGAGTGGGTGGGGGGCAAGAGGGCTGCTGTTGGGGGCTGGGGAAGGGGATCTCAGGAGGGCTGCTCTGGGGTGTTCCCTCACTGTGGCTGCTCCCGACCTGGCCCTGAGGCTGCCCGTGCGCTGGGGCCCTCTGGGTGGTGGGGCACAGGCTGCCTCCATGGGGGTCCCGTGACAGGACAGGCTCCGGCTGAGGGGGCTGGGACGTTGCTCGGAGGAGCTGGGCTGCTTAGGGCTGTGGCTGCCTCTTTTCCGCACCCCAAGTTTCGGCCCCTTTCTCCTTCAGGTGACAGGGGGACCACGGCCCTGGCGCCAGCACAGGGTAGGCGTGTGCTTCCTCAGGCCTCAGTTCACACCCTCCAGTCTGGCCCTGACCCAGTGCAGCCCTGTAATGGGGTGGCATGGAGGGGCGCCCTGGGGCCTCCCGTGCCTCCTTCCGGGGGGGCTGAGGTCCACAGGAACAGGGCTGGGGACACCCTGCTCCCGGAGGCACACTGCTGTCTGTCCCAGGCCAGCAGGCAGAGGGCCATGGGGCCTGCGCAGCCGCTGCTCTGGGCTCTTTCCTGTGCCAGTGGGGCAGGCGTGGCTCCGGGACACTGCGGCCTCGCGGACACGGTGGCTGTGTCCAAAACGTAGTGGAGGGCGGGGGGCTGCCCTCCTGCCCTCACCTTGGTCCTCAGCCGTGTGACCTGGGGGCCACCTCTGGGGGAGGAGCAGCACAGAGCCCCCTCCCCTCGGGGTGCCCCTCCCCCTCCCGTGAGGCTCAGGGGGCCCAGGCCCCAGGTCACAATCCCCAGGCAGTGCAGGTGCTCAGCCATGACCCGCTTCCCACTGTGCCCTCAGGCCCCACCCTGGCCCCACCACCTGCCCTCAAGGCTGGGACTCTGCCTATGACCTTCTGCCTCATCCTGGGCACCCTCCTGGGCATCGTCTCCCTGCTCCTGGGGGTGCAGTGGTGCCGCAGAGGAGCCTGCAGGGGTAGGTGGTGGGCACGGCCGGCGAGGGGGGCACAGGCCCTGCTCTTGGGGAGGGACGCCCTCTGTCCCAGTCACTGCTCTGCGTCCTGGGTCCCACCAGACTCCCTTGTGTTGATGTGTCAGTGGCCCATGACTTGTTGGGGACGGGGGACCCTGCGCCCTGCTCTGCTTCTGAGAGGGTCTGGGGGTGAGGGTCCCCATTCCTGTGAGCTGTGCTCAGGGGCCGGCAAACCCCTGTCCCTGGGTGTTTGGGGAAGGGTGCCCTCCTGGGTGGGGGGATGTTGCTCCTGGTGGGGGACAGAGGCTCCTGGCAGGTATGAGAGGCCCCAAGGGGGCCCGGCAGCTGTGGGCTTGGGCAGAGAGAGTTTCAGGACTAGAGGTTCTGGTGTGGCCATTGCAGGTTCCGGAATGTTGGGGAATCTGCCCTCGGAGGGTGTTTATGAGGACATCGGTGTAGTCCCCATGGGGGAGAAGGTGGAGGGACCTGGTGTGTCCCACGGCCCGGTGCTGGAGGAGGACTATGACGACGCCTGGGAGCCGGAGTGCAGCAGCGAGGAGCAGGGGCAGGAGGAGCAGAAACAGCAGCAGGAGGAACAGCAGGAGCAGGAGGAGCGGCCACCCCTGAGCCCCGCGGGTGTGCACCTGTGCGCCCTGCTGTCTGTCGTGCTTGCGCTGATGTACTGGTCCTACGTCCAGGCCTCGGCCCTGGCTGGCGCCTACATTTAAAGACCCCGAGAGCCCCTCACTGTGTGTCCGGAGCCCTCAGTCCTGCCACCACGCAGTCCCCTCAGAGTTACTTGTTACAATGGAACCTACGGGCAGGCGTGGAGCTGAGGGAGGACCCTTGATTTTTATTTGGGTTTCTTTTCATGGCTGTGCAGAGTCCAGACAGCTTCCTGGGGCCTGAGCAGATGCTGGGAGGTGGCACGGGGTGGGTACCACATGGTCCTTGCCCCAGCTCACTGTCCAGTCCAGGTCGGGCCCTCTGGCTTTGAGGGGCACTGACCCTGGGGGCTCTGAGGAGCTGCTGAGGGCCCAATGCGCGTCTCTCTCCTTGAACACAGGTGGGCTCCTTGCAGCACGGGCCGCAGAGCCCAGGAAGGGACAGAAGACCACGCTGGCCCCTGTTGCAGAATGTGGTGACCGTGAGCTGGCCATGGTGGACACCAGCGAGACTCCCAGGGACTTTCATTTCCTCATTTCTAAATAGGACATCATTACACACCCCTTGAACTCATTCATCCACCCATTAATTCATCTCAGAACATCCCTCAGACGCCCACCATGGCCCAGGCTCTGTGTTGGGCCCCCTCCCTGCCTCACCCGGGTTGGATGTGGATGTGGGTATTTCCACCTGTCCTCGCCTCGCCCCCAGCCTCCTGCCCAGGTGCTCCAGGGCGTGGGGTGGGGCTCCCTGTGAGCCAGTTCCCGGCCACCCTCCTTCCACGGGCGGACCGCTCTCCACCCGGGTAAGGGGCTGTGCCCAAGTCCCCACCATGTGAAGCTGCCCTGCTCCGATGACCCCACCAGGCCCCCAGTGACTGCGCCTCCCAGACCACAGCGCTCTGCACCCCTGCTGGGCAATGTTTCTGTGTATCCTCTCCCCTGGGTGGGTCTGGGATAGGTTTGCAAATGGCCACACGTTCAAGTCTCTCTTGACTCCCACTCCTCTGTCAGCAACCTGGGAAGGACCAGGACCCTCATCTATAGGGTCTCCCAGTGACGGCAGCGAGTGCCACCCACCTCTCAGTGGGCTGTTGCCTGCTGGGGACTCTCTGGGCACCGCCTCCCATGCCCAGGGCTGCAAGGGGCCCAGCTTGTGGTGTCAAGAACTAAAAGGTCCCTTTTAGGCAGGAAGCTGCGATGAACGAGATGGGGTGACATCCAGCGAGGCTGGGCGCCTGCCCCTGACAGAGCCTCGGAGGACGAGAAGGGGTGTCCTGGATGATTGAGCACACACAGGGCCCCTGTGGCCTCGAGAGGTGGCCCTTCTGGCTCGTGTGCACATGCTGAACGACCCCAAGGCCCAGGCCAGGAGCGTGGCCAAGCACATGGCCGGGTTGCGCCTCGGGAGGAGCTGGAGCCTCAGCACAGAGGGTCCGGCTGACAGGGTCCTCCCTGGAGACCCATGCTGGTGGGAAGGCCCAAGCCGCCCTCTGGAAGTGCTTCTCTGGGAAGCCTTTTGGAAAGTAACCGTCACTGATGTTATTCTGATTAGAAAAAATACACATTACTGTAGACTGTGAAACTCATAGGACCAAGAAAGGAAATGAAATACACTTCTGTCTCTTGGAAATGGGTACCTCCACAGCCTGGTTTCTGTCCACGGAGCGTGTTTCTTTGAACAGATGCACAGATACACACATGAGCTACAGCAGCACTTTGGGCCCGCTTCCCGCTCCCTGTGCGCGTCACACCTCGAACATGCAGCCAGCCGGGCCCTCGCCCATGTGGCCATTTTAAACGTCTTCCACCAAGTACTTGCTCCCCTTCTTCGGGGCATTAGGCCACTTTTCCAGGACTCCATCGTCCCAGAGAGTGCTGTTTGCATGTTTTCCTATTGCTGGTCATGGTCATGTCCGTTTTTAACGTCTTTGATCAAATTGCTGTGTCTTTTATACACGTGGGAGCGGCGTCGTTTGTCAGTGCACCTTCTGTGTGAGGCAGAGGAAGGTGCATCTCCCACAGAGCCCATCCCTGGCCCTGAGGTGGTGCTCGTCCACGAGGCTCCCACCTGGGTCTGCAGGAAGCCCAGCCCCGGCCGCACCACAAGCAGCCGGCACCGCCTGGGTTGAGGCCTGGTGGGTGAGCCCCTGCTCCGCGTGACAGATGACACCTCTGATATGCTGGGGAGGAGGTGGGGTTCCCGCTTGTTTCTCAGAACGGCTGAGCACTGAGCTGGAGTCTGCCTGCCGCTCTTGGCGGGCACATTCTCCTGGGCCTGGGGCGCACAGTGGCAGAGGTGACCAGGGATGCCGTTGTCCCCTCTTGGGCTGGGGCCCCTCCTGCTGGCCTGCTGGACCCTCTCTGCAGGTGGGTGTGGCTGTGCTGAGCGCTGGGCTCTGAGGGGGTCCACCCGGGAGGGTCCCAGGCCTGGCCCCAGAGGGAGGGGCTGTCTCAGCCCTTGGCAGGCAAGTGACAGTGACCCATGGGTATGTCAGAGGCCAAGCCCCCAACTCCGTGATTTCCCAGAAAATGTCTATAGAGATTTTACTTCATACATGCCATGAACATCGTCAAAAGAAAGTGTGAGAAACCTGAGGGAACTGAAATTAAGGGTACACGTTAGGGTGGAAGGTGAAAATCAGATTTCTAATTTTTGAAAATTCTGGACAAAACTTCTTGGGCACATCTTTGCCATGAGCGCCCTCCTCGTGTTCTTGCCGAAGGCCCCGCTGCGCAGCCGGAGCCGGAGCCGGAGCCGGAGCCGGAGTCGGTGGCTCTGCTGAGAGGCGGGAGCCCCTGCGAAGGCCTGGTGCGCGTGCAGCTGGGCGGGCAGCGCGGCGCGGTGTGCGGGGACCGCTGGGGCCTGCGAGAGGCCGAGGTCGTGTGCCGGCAGCTGGGCTGCGGCGGCGCCCACGTCGCGCCCACGTACGTCGTGTGGCCCCAGGAGCAGCACCAGTCCGTGCTGCAGGGCGTGCAGTGCGGGGGCACGGAGGCCTCGCTCTGGGACTGCGCCCGTGGAACGTGGACGCCGCTGGGGGCCTGCGCGTGCGAGTGCGTCAGCGCCGCCCACTGCTTAGGTATGCGCCCTGGGAGTTGGCGGCGAGCCCAAGGGAGCCCCCAGGGGAAGCCTCGGACAGCGGGACTGTGGCGCTCACACCCCATGGCTGTGCTATGGCCCCACAATAGCGGAGGTGGGTGGCACGGAAGGGGAGCGCCTGCGCTTTCGCTACACGGGTCGCACACGCCAGGCAGTCTTTTCTGGGTTCCATTGGCTCCTCCGCCAAATGGTCAGGCAATGAGCCCATGGGTGACGCACGACCTTCTGAAGTGAAGGGACCCTGTCTTCCTCTCCCACGGCCCTTCTGCTCCGGCTTGGGCTCCGCGTGGGCAGAAGCCCAGTGCTTAGCGTTCATTCCTGCATCCACTCCTGGAGGCCTTCTGGGTGGGACTGGGCAGTGGGGATGGGAAGCAGTAGACAAACCGTGGGCTCTACACCCCAGAAAGCCAACCTCTCAATCTGGGAGCCACTGTGTGCGGAGTGGGGTGCAAGCCCTAGACCAGCAGGGCTCAGGTGAACAGCAGGGCGGGCCCTGTGCTGCCCGCAGGTGGGAACCTGGGGAGAGCGGCCCTCAGCGGAGGAGGCAGCCCCTGTGCAGGGACCTTTGAGACCAGATTGAGTCAAAGCTCTGTCCTGAGGTGTGGCTTGCACATGGAGGAGGCGAGTGTCTTCTGCAGGAGTCTGGGGTGTGGCTCAGCCCTCCACGTGTCTGGACCCCACCTTTCGGGGGGCTCCAAGGGCCAGGGACCTAAGGTCGTGACCTGCCAGGGGACAGAGTCCAGCATCTTCAACTGCCGGTTCAACCTGAACTTTCTGGACCAGTGCAGCCTTCTGACAGATGCCCAGGTCGTGTGTTCAGGTACGGACACCCCGCCTCTGAGAGGGAGGCGTCCTCTCACAGCTGTGCCGGGGACTGAAGGGGCCGTCCACTGCCTGGAGGAGAGGCGAAGGAGTCTGTCCACCCTCTGCCCACCAGCCTGCATCCTGCCCCGGGAGGGACAGCAACTTGGAGCCTCCTGGTGGCCCAGTAGCCTGGGACATGGCCCCCTCCCGTGTCAGATGCGGCACAGGCTCTGACCACGTGGTCTTTTAGAAACTGAAGTGCTGGCCAGAAATGCAGTTCAAGTGGGGACAGGGATAACACCGAGTTGGGGACCCTGGGCCCTTGGGGTGCAGGGCCGACAGGGAGGGGAATGAGTGTTTGCTGTAGACTCTTGAGTGAGTTGCCCAGGGATCCAGGGATGGGAAGGTCATCCTAGCCTGCAGGTCCCCAGGAATCCAGTGCCCACCTCGAGGTCCCTAGGGGCTGTGCCAGACCTGGTGGTCCTGGTCCTCCTCCAGTCCCATGGGACTGGCGGGTGGGTGGCACAAATGGGTCACTTTGCCAGTGGCGTGCAGATCTTGTGCCAGTCCCTGAGGGGCTGTTTCAGTCCAGTGTCTCCCCCAGGACACATCGAGGCCCGGCTGGTGGGCGACGAGCACCCCTGTGCTGGGCGCCTGGAGGTGAGGCATGGTCTGACCTGGGGCACCGTCTGCGATGATGACCTGGACGAGGCCACGGCCCACGTGGTGTGTCGGGAGCTGCAGTGCGGCTCGGCAGTGTCCACGCCACGGGACGCCCACTTTGGCCAGGGCTCTGGGCCCGTGTGGACGGAGGCCTTCCGCTGTGTGGGCAACGAGAGCCTGCTGTTCCACTGCCCGCGGGGGCTCGGGCGCCAGTGTGGGCACAGCCGCGATGCTGGGCTCAGGTGCTCAGGGGAAAGTAAGTGTTTATGTGACTATAAAGCAAATTATTCTCTTAATTTCCTTTTTAAAAATATATGTTTTATTGATTATGCTATTACAGTTGTCCCAATATTTCTCTGTCTCTTCATCTTGACAGGTTCCTGTGTTTGTTTGCCCCTGTGTCTTAGGTAGAGCTGTTGCACCTGTTACGTTGTAAGGGGCAGAGCCTTAGGGATTCATCAGTGCAGGGCAATCAGTTTCACCACGTTGTGGCGCTGTTTGTGGGGGAGGGGTCTGAGAGGGAACAATGCCACCTGCTTAGCACTCGCCCCCCTCTCCAGGCACTTCTCCCACTTCCGTATGGGACTGGAGCCTCTCCAGCTATTGCTCTGGCTGTTGTTCCCAGAGTGAGTGGATCTGCAGACATTCCAGGACCATGGGGGCCCTTAAAACAAGCTGAGAGACCGGAAGCCTCCCCCTCCACCCCAACCCCCACTGGCCTGCACAGTCAGAAACAATGAAGCTCCATTTTCCCAGGCGCTGGGACCGTGAACTGCTCCGCCCAGCCCGGCACTGGGGTAGCTTCACAGGTGTCCCTCCTAACTCTTTAAAGTGTGTGACTGTGCTTTCTGCCAGGCCACTGCTGCCACCGCTGCCCCTGCTGCCACCACAGCTGCCGCCACCACACCATGCTCTCTCCACCCCAGCTCTGCCCCTTCCTCCCATCTGGATGAGTATTTTTCCTTTATATTTTTGTTTGTTGGACTGCCATGCAGCTCAATTTTCTGAAACTTCTGGTTGTCTCTAGTTTTGAGGTAGTTGTATTCCTTCTTAGTTGTGGAGGGAGATGCAGTGTGTCTGTCTAGGGCTCCATTTTGGCCAAAAGTCCTAGTCACCAGTGTTTTGAACTCTGCATCTGATAGGTTGGTTATCGCCATTACATTAGCTCTTTTCCTGGAGTTTTGTTCTGTTCTTTCATTTGGGCTGTGTTTCTTTGTTTCTTCATTTTGGCAGCCCTCCTGTCTTTGTTCCTGTGTATTAGGTAGAACTGCTTTGACTCCCTGTCTTAGTAGCGTGGCCTGTTGTAGAAAAGTGCACCTCTTAAGTTGTATGGGGCGGAGCCTTAGGTAATCGCCAGAGTGGGGCAGCCTGTCACCGCTCTGGCTCTGTGTGGGGCAGGGCTCGCAGAGGGGATAATGCTGCTACCTGGCTGCTGGAATTTTGCCTGGGAGGAAGCTGTATCCCCAATTGCACTTCACTTTCTTTCCATTTGCCACCGATGCCCTTCCAGCTGATGCCCTGGTGCTGGATCCCAGAGGGAGTGGGTTTGCGTGAGACCTAAGTCTGTTTTGAGCGCTTTAAGAGGATGCAGTTTCCTCCACTGTCCCAACCCCCACTGGTTTCTACAGCCAGAAGTTACGGGGCCTTATCTTGCTGGTGTTGGGACTCTGAGCTGGGGCTGGGATTCCTCGCTCCCGAGGTCTCCCTCCCATTTTTCATTCACCATACCTGTTCCTGTTTCCACACCTCTCACCCGTCTGGATAAGTGTGGCTTCTTTAAATCCTTGGTTGTCGGACTTCCACACAATTTTCTGACAGTTCTGGATGAAATTTGTTTTGTAGTCTAGTTGTGTTTTTGAAGATAGCATATTATTGGACTAAGTTTTAAAAAATTCATTCTCTTACCCTCTGCCTTTTTATTAGACAGTTTAATTCTTTTACTTTTAAAGTAATAGTGAAGGAATATTTCCTTCTGTCATTTTGCTATTTGTTTTCTATATGTCATGTATTGTCCTCAGTTCCTCTATTACTTCCCATTCTTGTGTGCTTAATTGACTTCTGTAGTGTACCAGTTTGATTTCCTTATCATGTGTGGGGGGTATATTTTAAAGTTTTTTTCTCTAGTGGCTAACCTGGCAATTATAACTAATACCTTAAATTTTTAAAACTCTATTTGGAATTAAAGCCAACTTAGCTTTAATGGTACATACAATTTCTGGTCCTATACTTTTATGGTCATAAGTTACATCTTTATACATTGTGTGTCCACTAGCATAGATTTATAATTATTGTGTTTTGCATTTGTTTTTTGAGTCATATAGAAAAAATAGAGAGTAACAAACCCAAAATACAATAATGCCGGGTTGTGTTTTTCTATGCAATTACTTTTATCAGTGTTCTTTATTTAGTTATGTGGCTTTGCTTATTGTCTCTGTCCCTTCATTTCAGCCTGAAGTACTCCCTTCAGCATTTCCTCTAGGACAGTCTACTACCAGTGAATCTCCCCAGCTCTGTTTTAATTTTCCCTTCATTTTTGAAGACTAGCTGTGCTGGATGTATAAATTGGGGTAACGTTTTTGTCTCTCACGCTTTAGCTATGTCATCTTGCTGCCTCGTGGTTTCCATGGTTTCTGATGAGAAATCAGCTGTTCAAGCTGTTGAGGGTCATTGTACCTGTCAAGTTACTTTTCCTTTGCTGCTCTCGGGGCTCTCTTTGTATTTGGTGTTTTGACAGTTTGATTGTAATGTGTCTCAGGGAAGATCTTCTCGAGTATTGTTTACTTAGAGTTTGTTGAGCTTCTTAATGTTTAGATTCATGTCTTTCATGAAACCCAGAGAAATGTTTCCATTATTTCTTCAAATATTTTCTCTACCACTTTTTCTCTCCTCTCTTTATAGCACTCTTTCTAGGGCTACATGTGTATGTTGGTACTCTTGATGGTGCCCCACTGGTTTTTTTTCTTTCTTTCTTTCTTTCTTTTTTTTTTTTTTTTTTTTTTTTTTTGAGTCTATTCACTTTCTCTCATCCTTGTTTTCCTGCATTACAGACTGGATCATCCCAAAGAGCTTATCTTCATGTTCATTGGTTCTTTCTTTGCCCTGCTCAAACCTTCTGTTAGCCCACCTACTCATTTTTTCAGTTCCATTATTGTACTTTTAAGTTCAAGAAATTCTCTTTAGTTCCTTTAAAAATAATTTATATCTCTTTATTGCAATTCCCTATGTGACAAGATATTATTAGACTGGTTTTCTTCAGCTCTCTGTGCATATTTGAGACACTGATTTGAGGTGTTTCTCTAGTAAGTATAATGACTAGGTGTCCTCAGGGGCAGTTTCTGTTTATTTTCATGTGAATGTGTCATACTTTCTTGATACTTTGCATGTATCTTATATTTTGTTGAGAACCAGACATTGTTCAATTATTACAATACGGCTTCTCTGAAAACCAGGTTCTCTCCCCACCCCAGGATCTGTTGTTGCTAATTCTTGTGGGCTACAGCTGTTTTTCTAGCGACTTTCCCAACTCCTTTTTGTAAAGACTATTCTTTCTCATTTGTGACCAGTAGGTCTCTTGTTTGCTATCTTTGTAGTGAGACGGAAATTTACCAGAGATTTTTTTAAATGCTTGCAGCCAACAATGAACAAACCCTGAAAGTCTTTTGGTCTTTGCATATCAGCTCTTTGTTGGAGAATCCCTTCAGGTGGAGGAGGCCATTGTCCACCTCTGCCTAGTGCTCACTTCTTGCGTGGCAGAGCCAAATTGCCAACCTCCTGCTTCATTAAGTGTTTCTCAGGTGTAAGTTTTTGAGTAGATACTGGAGTTCCAAAACAGTTTTAGAAGCCTCAATATTATTTAGAGGAGAGATGGAGTGTGGGGGTTCCCTCCTCTACCATGTCTCAGGCATTCCTGCCCTATTGCAGGGCAGGGGGTATGTTGAGGCTCACTGATCAGGGGCTGGAGAGACAGGCCATGAGGAGTGGCTCCGCAGAGGAGCAGAGCTCACTTCCTGCTGCATGAAGATGACATTCCACTCCACTTCTCATTCTGGCTCCTTGTTTTTGCTTACAGTTGAGATTACCAAAGAAGCTGATTTTGCCTGTTTTCCCCAGCTTAACCGTTACTGTAGTGTAGGGGTGCACTTCGATATTCTGTATCTGTAATTTACGATATCATTCCTCAAAGATGTTGACTTGCTCTCGGTGTGTCCATCCAAGTGCAGGAGTGGGCTGCTTGACAATACTCACTTTAAGGATGGGGTCTGCAGGGTCCGGGAGCAATGCTGACACCCCCTCCCCCCACCCCAGGGTTCCGGCTGGTCAACGGCAGCAGCAGCTGTGAGGGGCGCGTGGAGTTTCAGGTTCAGGGGGCCTGGGCACCCCTCTGTGCCACCCACTGGGACTTAGCAGATGCCACCGTCCTCTGCCACCAGCTCAACTGTGGTGGCGCTGTGGCCACACCTGGAGGAGGCCACTTCGGGCACGGGGACGCTCCCATCTGGCCCGACAGGTTTCACTGTGTTGGGACGGAGCCCTATTTGTGGAATTGCCCAGTGAGCACCCTGGGGGCCCCCGCCTGTGCCCTGGGGAACTCGGCCGCTGTGGTCTGCTCAGGTGGGTCAGCAAGAAGGGTGGCCCGGGGGGCTGAGGGCGATGGGCCCTGAGAAGGCGGTGGTCCTCGCCCCGTCACAGGCCCAGGGTCCCTCCCGCTCACACCCTGCTTGCTCCTGTCACCGGCTGCCTCTCCCCAGGTCTCCCCCACGCCCTGCGACTGCTGGACGGCCAGAGCCGCTGTGACGGCCGCGTGGAGGTGGCCCTGGACGGCGTGTGGGGCCGCGTCCTGGACGACACGTGGGACCTGCACGGCGCGGGTGTCGCGTGCCGGCAGCTGGGGTGCGGAGAGGCCGAGCGAGCCTATGACGCGCCTCCGCCAGCGCGTGGGGCCGGCAGGGTGGGGCTGAGCCGCGTGCGCTGCCTGGGCAACGAGACCCGCCTGAGCCAGTGCAACGTGTCTGCGTCCCTGCTGGAGCCTGCGGGGGCTTCGAGGGACGTGGGCGTCGTGTGCTCTGGTGAGTGAGGACCCCGCGCCTCCCTCTATCCACGCGGTGGGCCGGTCCGCGCTGACGCGATCTCTCCGCAGGGAGCCTCCGGGTGCGGCTGGCGGCGGGGCCCGGCCGCTGTGCGGGGCGCGTGGAGGTGCTGCACGGCGGCACGTGGGGCACCGTGTGCGATGACGGCTGGGACCTGCGGGACGCGCACGTGGTCTGCCGGCAGCTGGGCTGTGGTCGCGCCCTCAGCGCCCTGGGGGCCGCTCCCTTCGGGGCCGGGGCCGGACGCATCTGGCTGGACGAGCTTGGCTGCGAGGGCCGTGAGGCTGCGCTGTGGCAGTGCCCGTCGCGGGGCTGGGGCCGGCACGACTGTGGGCACAAGGAGGACGCCGGCGCCTTCTGCTCCGGTGGGTGCAGCGGCCGCGACCTGCCAGCTCAGGACGGCGATGGAGCGGCTTCGCTGACCGCCTCTCTCTCCACAGGGCTCACAGGTCTGAGGCTGCAGGATAGCAGCCAGCGCTGCGCCGGGCGCCTGGAAGTTCTCTACAACGGGACCTGGGGCGGTGTCTGCCGGAGCCTGAGCCCCGCCTCTCTGGGAGTCCTGTGCGCGCAGCTGGGCTGTGGGCCCCAGGGGCAGCTCCACGTTGGGGCCGGGACTCGCAAGGCCCCCGGGGCCCTGTGGGTGACCTCCATTCAGTGCCGGGACAGGCACGATAGGTCCCTCTGGCAGTGCCCGTCAGCGCCCTGGGACCAGCATTCTTGCTCCGGCCAGGAGGAAGCCTGGATCGTGTGTGCAGGTGAGGGGGGCTGGGTGTGTGTTGGGGTCTCTGAGGGCCGTGCCCCAGGGCTCCCCCACAGGGACTCATTGTAGAGATCACGGTTCTGAGGATGAAACTGCCGCCTTCACTTCACCGTACAATCCCGCGGTTTGCTGGTCTGAAGGTCCACCCCCCGCAGTGAGGACAGCAGCAGCCCTGGTCCCCGCAGGCTTCCCGGAGGCAGACGTCAGCTCGGGGATGCACGGGGCAGTGTGTGCTGCCCGAGCCTGGGAGTTGCCTGTGGCTGAATGCGCAGGCGTTTTCCCTCCTTAAGCAGAAATTCCTGGTGGTGGGAAGAGAAAAGGGAAAACGTGTTCCACAGAATTTGAGGCTGCTAACCTTGCAAATACCCGACGCGTCCTAATTCCCTACACAGGAGAGGCAGGAGGAACTCTACAGGACCTCGGGGAGACCCTCAACTGCTCAGCCAGTCAGACCTGCCCAGGTGTGTGCCTGTCCCCCGTCCCCGTGCGGCCTGCCCTGTGCCTGCTGATCCGGGCCCTTGTGTTTGCAGAGGACGGTGCGGTGCGCGTGCGCGGGGGCGAGGACCGCTGCTCCGGCCGCGTGGAGCTGTGGCACGCCGGCTCCTGGGGCACCGTGTGCGACGACTCCTGGGACCTGGCGGACGCGGAGGTCGTGTGCCGCCAACTGGGCTGTGGCGGGGCCGTGAGCGCCCTGGCGGGGGCCGCCTTTGGCCCAGGCTCAGGGCCCGTGTGGCTGGACGAGGTGGGCTGCCGGGGCAGCGAGGCGTCCCTGCAGGGCTGTGCGACGGGGCCGTGGGGAGGCGCGGACTGCGGGCACAAGGAGGACGCCGGCGTGCGCTGCTCCCGTGAGTGGGTGGGTCTGTGCCAGGCGGTGGGAAGGCTCCTCCTGCAGTCTGTTGTGATAAGCTGCTTCCTCGTGGTTTCCATGAAAAGTTTGGGGACCTCTCATGTGTTTTCCCCTCAATCCATGTTCGCTGCTGAGGAGGGGGTCACCTCTAGGTTCTGCACCTCGTTCTGCGTGCGGAGGCCAGAAACGACCGTAGGCACAATTCTCGCAGTGTCCTTGCCTGGGTCTTTCACGGAGTGGGAGTAGCTCCCTGTGCGTCACCATCACCGGATGGGGCTGCTCAGGAGCCTCTGTTTTGGGAGCACGATAGTCACTGTTTTACCAAAGGGGGGGAAACAGCCCATGAAAGCAGAAACCTTGAGCCCTCACCAGGGATTTTGGAGTGCTTTACCCAGCAGGACCCAGTGGATGCTCCCCACACCCCTGAATCCCCATGGTGGCCTGTGAGGATGAAGGTGTGGGCCCTGGGGGCCACCTTTTCTCACGGAGGCTGCATTCAGGGTCTTTCCTTCCGCAGAGCCTGGCGCCCACCCCCTGCCAGCCCCAGATGCCTGCTGGGTGCTCAGGGCTGTGGGCACCGTGCTGGGGTTGCTGCTTGGCCTTCTCCTGGGCCTCCTGGTCCTGCGGGTTCTGCTCCGACTGACACGTGCCAAGCGCAAAGGTATGAACACCCACTCAGGTCTTGCAGCCCACGTGGGAGAGACCAGCAGATACTCAAAACTGGTGTTGGAGTCCTCACATGGTTTTGCTTACAGTGAGTGGCCTTTTACTGGCCAAACACAGAGGCTTAGACATTGGTTGGCCTCGTGTCCCTGGGCCTCTGAGCTGAACCACCTGGACACCATGCTGAGGCTCACTGGGCAGCAGCACCAGGCTCGCCTGATGGCGAGGGGATGGGGGTGCATGGAGGGCCCAGGACCCATCACTGCGGCCTTCCAGGCCCTGACCGGAGCCTTCTGCCTTTCTGCTGCCTGAGTGGGGTCCCGCCTGGAATTCCTGTCCCACTCGTCCCTCCCTCCCCTGCCATGGACACGTCCATACCCAGGGTCTGTGTGACCCTGCTCAACTCTCCCTCAGGTCTGGGAAGTTCTGAAGTGTCTCCTGGAGAGCCCACATATGACGCCGTCGGGGAACTGCCTTTCGAGGGCTTCTATGAGGAAATTGTAGAGAAGCCACAGGGTGAGGAGGACAGGGTGTAGGCAGGGTGGCCGGGGCAGGTATGTCTGTACTCCCAGCTCAGGAGGCCAGGTGCGGCGGGTCCAGCAGGTGGGAACCTCAGCGTGTACGGGGGGTCCTTGTGCTTCTGATGGACGGCAGCTGGCGGGCGAGAGTGATGGAACCAGCCTTGTGCTGTGTTGGGTGACTGAGGAGCCCCAATATCCAGGTGCTTTGAAATCTGTCAAGTGTCTTCGATGACATTACTGTGCTTTTGGACCAAGAGGGAAATCAGTCGGCCAGACCACTTATGATGAGCCAGACGTGGCTTCAGGGCAGTGTGGTGACAAGGTGTCTCATGCACCTGTTTCAGATGGGGCAGCGAGCCTCACGGAGGGACATTCTGTGCCCGAGGAGGGTTATGACGAGGCTGCATTTCCTCTGGAGGAGATGACACTGTAAAGACCGTGGGACAGACTCATCGGCAGAGTATCAAAATCATAGTCCTTCGTTCTCCTTTGCAACTTGGTTGGATACAGAACACACAGGAGCGTTTCGGTGCCATCCCTGTCCCCACCCCACCCCACCTCCGCTGGGAGATGCAGGCTCCCTGTGCACCACGACACACACACCGCTGTGTATGGAAACCCATGGTTATGTTTCCCGTTTCTTCAGAAACGTAACTGGCGATGTCTTCAGGTCCGACACTGAGGGCTGTGTCACTGGGCAGGTATCTGCTTTCTTTTTCCCTTGTGAATTCCTCTTAATTGAATCCAAAGAATTCTGTACATTTTCTCCACTCATGTAATGTATACACTGTCATCTGTGAATAGTGTCAGATGTACCCATGCCCTCACTTTATACTTTTAATCTTTCTTTTTCTTGCCCGATTTCCGGGGCCAGGCCGCACAGTGGCCTCAGACAGGGCTCCCGGTTTCCTCTCACCATTACATACAGTATTTCCTGTTTTTGTGAATGCCATGTATCAGAGTAAGTGGTATCAGTCTATTACTAATTTTCTAAGGGTTTTAGGTTTTATCATGAAGTGTTGACTTTAATCAATAGCTTTTCTACATCTATTAAGATGATATATGATTTCCTTCCTGCATGGTCAATATGGTGAGATGCATTGGCTCCTCTTTAAATTAAAAATTGTTTTATTCTATCTTTATTGTAATTGTTTTTCCATTACCATTTGGTCCCCTTACACCCCTCTTCCCCAGCAATCACCACACGGTTGTCCGTCTCCATCATTGATTGACTTTCAAATGTTAAACCAGCTTTGGGTTAAACAAACTAAACTTTGTCATGACGTATTATTGTTTTTTATATATCACAGGAATCAGTGTGACACTTCATTAGATCAGTATTTAGAAGAGAGTTTGATGTTTAATTTTCTTTTTTCTTTTCCGTTTCATTTTTTGGTATGAGGATCATTTAGATCTAAGAAAAATTAAGAACTTTTCTTTTTTAAAGAGATAACTGCAAAAAGTTGTTGGCATTGGTTTCATTTCTTCTTTAAATGGTCGGGAGAACTTGACAGTGACGCCATCAGGACCTGAAGCTTTCTTTCTTTTTAAAAAAGATTTTACTTATTTATTTTTATAGAGAGGGAAATAGAGGGATAAAGATGGGGAAACGTCAATGTGTGGCTGCCTCTCACGCGCCCCCACCTGGGGACCTGACCCACAACCCAGGCCTGAGCCCGACTGGGAATCGAACAGGCGGCCCTTTGGTTCACAGGCCGGTGCTCAGTCCACTGAGCCTCACCAGCCAGGGCTGAAGATTTCTTTAGGGAGAATTTTTTTTCAAATTCCGTTTTTTAAATTGGGGTATTCAGGTTTTCTGTTTCTGCTTAGATCTGGTTTAAGTTCTTACTTATTTATTTTTTTGGTTTTTCAATTACAGTTGTCCCATTTTCCCCCCATTGCTCCCCCCCAGCCCACCCCTCTCCCACAATCATATCCCTCCCCGTTGTCCGTGTCCATGAGTCATTGATACACGTTCCTTGACTAAACCCTTCCCTTACTTATCCCCCTTCTCTCCCTCCCCCTCCCCCCTATTGACTGCTATTCTGCTCCTTGTCCTATTTAGTTCGTTTGTTTATGTTGTTCTTTAGTTTCCTGTGTTAGGTGATATCATTGGTTTAAGTTTTTTTATCAATGAATTGGCAATGTTATATAAATTTCAAATATAGTGACATAAAATTATTGATAGTATTTCTTGTACTACTTTTTAAGTATCTACTACATGTGTACTTTGATGCTGGCAATTTCTGACTTCTTCCCTTTGTTCTAAATCAGTGTTGCTAGAGGTTGAATCATTTCATCAGCATTTTCAGGAGCATGCAGAACATGTGCTTCTGACTTTCTTCATTTTTTAAATTGAACATCTGATTTCTACTTCACTTATGTCGCTCTGATGTGTATGATTCTTTTCTTTCTACTTATTGTAGCTTTTTAAAAAAAATTTGTCTTTTAGAGAAAGGAGAAGAGAGGGAGAAAGAGGGACAGAAACTCCCATGTGACCGGCTGCCTTCTGCAAGTGCCCTGACCAGGGACGGAGCACCAAGCCTGCAACCCAGGCCTGTGCCCTGACCACAAATCGAACCTGCAGCCTCTCAGTTTGCTGGATGAGGCTCAAGCCAATGGGCCGCGGGTCCGGGCTATTGTAGCCCTTTGATAGGGATATTTAGACCCCTTCTTTTCAGCACTTCTTTTCAATGTATCTGTGTAAATTTATAACTTTTCCTTTTAGTGTGGCTTTAGTTACATACCAAGAGTTTTGATAAGTAGTATTTTTATTTCACTTTTAACAGCTTTATCGAGGTCGAATTAGCATGCACTAAACTTTATGTATTTGCAGTGTGCTCATGACGCGTCTTTACAAATGTACATGTCAATGGCACTGTCCCGGCAGCCTTGAGAACGGGCTCACGATCATTCCCCAGCAATCTTTCATGTCGCTGCGTAGGTCCCTCTCCCACGCCCACAGGTGATCAGTGTCAGCTCTCTGTCAGTGCTGCGTAGTTTGCACTTCTGAATTTTATGTAAGTGGAATTACACAGCGGGTGCTCTCCTGCACAGTGGGTGAGATGCTAGCTTTGTTCACTTTAGAAAATTTTAAATAAAGTTTTCAGCTAAATGTAAGAGAGGTATTGGTATTAAGTTTTCTTATGTTTCTCTCTGGTTTTTAAACAAGGAAACACTCATCTTGCAATATTCTTTCTTGTTTCATTTTATGGAAGAGTTTGTGTAGAATTGGTTTTATAAATCAATTCTTAAATATTTGTTAAATTTTACCAGTGAAGTCATCTAGACCTAGACTTTTCTTTGTGGGAAGGTTTTTAACCACAATTTCAATTTTTAGTGAGTATAAGACTATTCATATGGTCTATTTCTTTTTGTATGAGCTCCATCAGATTGAATCTTTCAAGGAATGTCTCCATTTTGTGTATGTTTTTAAGTCTACTGGTATCAAATATTTCATAAGACGCCCCGTTGTCCTTTGACATCCGTACGATGTGCCTTCTGTTCCTGATGTGACCATTTGTTGCCTGTGCCTTCTCCTCCTGGTCACTCGGGCTGGAGGTTTCTTTTAGCAGGTGGTAGGGGCTCCCCCAGGAAAGCCCGAAGCATGAGCTAAGCCGTATGGTATGTGTGGCTTGGGTGGGCCTGCCAGTGGGTGGGGCCTCAGGGAATGGCCAGAGCAGGGCAGACAGGGTGAGCCAAGTTGGTGGAGCCTCCGCTATGGTTCCCTCTGCTCGCGCTTTGCGGAAAGGCTCAGCAAAGGAACAGCGGTTCTGCCTGCACTTGTCTGGAGGAAGCTGCCTCTCCAGCCCTCACCTTGAAGCCAGACAATTTAGTTCCTCCTCATATGTCCCTGGAGCCTTTTGAGCTTCCTCCCAGTGCTGGAGCTCAGAGCAAGTGAGTCCAAGTTGGAGTGCCTGGGCCCTTTCAGAGGAAACCCTGGGACTCCAGAGCCCCTCGTCCCACTGAGCCTCTGTCCCGTGGGGTTTTGCAGCCAGAAGTTGTGGGGACTTCTCTTCCCAGCACTGGAGCCCTGGGCTGGGAAACCCAGTGTGAGGCTGGGACCCCTCCCTCCTCAGGGGGGACTTCTGAAGCCGAAATATCTCTCCTGATTTTTACTCACCACACGTGGGTGTGGGACCAGTCTGTCTGGAGTCTCTGCCCCTCCTACCAGTCCCCCCGTGGCTTCTTGTGAGAGTCCTTAGTTGTATGACTTCTATTGAACTGGATCCCAGGTGGCTCTCAGTGAGGGCGTTCTGCAGGTGAGCTGTAATTTTGAGGTGGTCCCGGGAGGAGGCGAGCATGGCGTTTCCAAGTCTGCCATCCTGACCAGGAGTCAGGCACCTCGTGTGGTTTAGACTTGCTCTCCCTTAATGGGTAGCGATGTCAAACATCTATTCATGTGCTGAATGACCATTTGTACTTCTTCTTGGGAGAGATTTCCATTCAGACCCTTCACTCACTTTTAAATTGAGTCATTTACCTTTTCATTATTCAATAGTAAGAGTTTTTGTTTTGTTTTTTTAAATTCTGGGTACAAGTCCCTTATCAGATATATGGTTTACCAATATTTTCTCCCATTTGGTGGGTTGTCATTTCAATTTCATAATACCTTTTCACACATAAAGTTTTAAATTTTGAAGTCCACTTAATCTGTTTTCTTTGGTTTCCAGTACTGGGTGACATCTAAGACTCCATCGCCAAATCTGAAGTCATGATGATAGAACCCTATGTTTTCTTCTAGGTGGTTTATATTTTCAATTTTAAGGATTTGACCTTTTTTAGTTAATTCTTGTGTGTGGTGTGAGGTACAAGTCCAGCTTTGTCCTTTTGCATGTGGACGTCCAGCTGCATCAGCACCACTTGTTGAAAAGACTGTCCTTTCCTGCTTGAGTGATCTGTTAGACCTGTCAGACCTCATCTGGCCAGAGTTACAGGGGTTCATCTCGGTGCTCCCAGTCACATTCCAGGGACTCGTCCATCTATCCTGATGCCAACACTGAGCTGTCTCCATTACTATAGCTTTTTAGAAAGTTTGAATTCAGGAAGCTGGTCCTTGCTGTTGGGCTCCCTGTTGCCTGTGGGTCTAGAAACCTCCATGGAGAGATACCTGCACAGTTTTGAGAAACCTCACAGGCCTGGGACAGTTCTACCCACATGGCAGGTGCTCAGCAGATTGTTGCAACTAATGGGCACATATGTCAAGGCTTATATGTTACAAGTATGCTATGTGGCAGGGACCCCTGATCACTGACTTTTTATGTATCAACATCATCCCTTTAAGAACGTGTGGCGTGTTAATTAGAAAAATCAGATCTAGCTGAGGGTTATAGTGCATCTACATAAGTTAGAAGAATTGCTCAAATCTTGGGTTGTTGAAACTATTGTATTCACTGTCACATGAAATAGATACTTATTTGTCAAATATTGCAAACATGTGGTGATGGATTGACTTGAAGGACATTACGAAGCTTGGGACCAGTGATTATTTATTTGATTAAGAACCACTTTAAATTAACAGTGGCTTCTTCTTTGGTGCCTTTGTGATGACTAATCTCTGTATGTCCTTTCTCTGAACTTGGCCATCAAGTTAATTTGACAGATTTTCCTTGTGCGTATTAGGACCCAAGTCCTGTGTGTTGGGCATCTTGTGAACAGACACTGGGCCTCTGACGAATCAGGGGAAGGGGCCCGCCGTGATGAGCTCACCGCCAGGACCCCACTGAGGCATGGGGAGGGGGAGCCTGCCCATGAAGACTGTCCTCAGACTCGGTCCTCAAGAGCAGGACGGCACGACCCCCGATGCAACAGGGTGAGGCCGGCCCCTCCCTTTGTGGTTCCTCCCCAAGCCCATCACCCCATTTGGTCATAAGAAAAACCCAGGCAAACCCCAACAGAAGTACACTCTGCAAAGCAGCTGCCAGCACGTCTCAAAACTGTCAAGGTTGTGACAGTGAAAAAGGGTAACAGTGGGGAATTGCACCCCGCCCCGCCATTCTTTTGATGTCATTTCTGTACGTGTTGCTTCCGACTAGTATGTGGCTTGTAGATGAACAGCGTGTTTGTGTAAGAACCCTAGGAACTGACTTCAAAAGACACAGACCCCGACCTCCAGTCATCGTAGCTCCAGGAGATTTGCTGACTTTCAACCGTGGAGCTGGGACGACGTGGAGCCAGGTGACTAAACCAGGCCCTGCCTCTCAAGTATCAGCTTCCATAGTGCGGGCAACCAGACCTGCATTTGGTCACAAGGTCATTAGAACCAAGGAAAGTCTGAGAAACTGTGGGCTAACAGGACCCTAAATGTCACGTGCTGTCCTGGGTGGGGTCCTGAGGCAGAGAAAGTCCAGTAGGTAAATCTAGGGCCATCTGAATCAACTGAGGACTTCAGTTGATAGTAACATATCAATATTCGTTGATTAATAGGAACAAATATCCACACTGATATCAGGTGCCAGTTATAAGGAAAACTGGGGGTGAGCCTCACAGAACTCTCAGTACGAAGGTGCATTCAATATTTAGGTAAATTTTTAAACAGTCTAAAAGATCATCTGTTTACAATAAGTCCCATCTTCTCTGCAGGGACTGGGCCTGTGATCCGTCCTGGGCAAAGCCCTTCACAGAGCAGCCAGCTCTCACTGTCCCTGAGGCTCCAGTTGCCAGGTCTTCTCTGTGCCTTCACGTCTGGGTGGGGTCACCTGCTCCCAGTACCTCAGTGTCACCCAAGGAGACAGACTGGCTTAAAGGGCAGCAGTTAATGGAGAAATCACCAGCCTGGGGAAGACAGTTCACACCACATGTCCTTTTCCACCAGGTGGGAGTTTCCTGTTTGTCATGAAAATGTGGACGTTTTGCATGGTGACAGGAGGTGGTCCGGGGCATGTCCTGCACTCACAGTGAGCTCCTCTCGCAGCCCTGCCTTTTGTACAATCTTCTCTAGTTTTTTTACTGATGCTTCTGAAAAGACAAATTTGGTTTTACCCTGACCTATTTTAAGTGGAAAAAATGATACCAAAGTTGCTGGGCTCTGTCTTCTGCTTCAGTTTGAAGTGGTAGAGCCCCCGGGACCTCTAGCCTCTGCTCGTCTGTGACCTATCTGTGCGGCAGATCAGTAGGATGGGAGACTCAGCAGTGTGGTTTGGTCTGTAAGTAGGTCAGACGCTTTCAAAGGAGCCTGGCCCCTCCAGGAGCCTGCACCTGAGCCGCGTCCTGTCCTGCCCTGGGGGCCTGGGTGGTCTGAGCAGGGTCCTGGGAGGGTTTGCAAGGCAGTAGGGGGTATTGTACAGGCCTGGGATGTGGGTGAGGGTGTCAGCCAGGGTCATGGGCTGCACGGATCTGAGTCTGTGACTTTTCCCCCTGTACTCCACCAGCCCTGGCCCAGCCTGGCCTTGTTGAGGGCACAAGCTTCCCTCTGCACCCCGGAGCATAGGACGGGGTTAGAACCAGGAGCCAGGATGACTCACACTCTTCCTGTCCCACAGAGCCTGTTCTCCCTGAGTGAGTGGCCTGGAGTGGACCAGGCAGGGCTGGGCAGCTGTGGTTCCCACACATGGGCTCTGACCAGGGACGACCTTCCCAAAAGAGCTGGAGTCCTCTGGTGCCCAGCCCCTTCCAGGCTGTGCCCCTAGCTGCTCGCTCTCCTCCAAGACCTTGTTCTCCCCGAGGGCCCACCTTGCAGCCACCACGGGGAAAATCCCATCCTGCCCAGGGCTCAATCCCGGCTGTTGGCTTTTCCTCATGCAGTCCCGTGCCTGGCTTGCTGTCTCTGCAAATGTAGGTATTACTTTCTATAATTGCTGGACCCGAGGGTGGTCACATCGCCGGGTCTGGCCATTATAGAAAGTAAATCAACGCAGCTGTATTGCAGTTTTTACAAGTGCTGTTTCCACTTCATTCAGGTGAAGGTATTGATTTCATGAGGCTCAGGAGTGGATAAAGCAGTGCCAGTCCAGGGACAGCATCAGCATGGGTGATCCCCCTCTCAGCTGGAGACCGAGTTGCCTGAGCGAGACATACTCCTCCTCCTTCATGGAGACAGTGAGGTTCAGTGTGGGGCCTGCGCGGGACCCTTTCCAACCTCCCCCCTACCACTCACTGTCCTGAGTGTGGAAGCCTTTCAAGGCAAGGAATCTCCTTGCACTTAATTCAGGAAGTCTTGACCCAGGAGCACAGGCTCTGACTCCCAGCACCGCCCTGAAGTGGGTCAATGCCGGAGGGACTGGAAACAACAACAGCCCTTGTGGTCAGCTCTGAGCACACTGGGGAGTCCTAGGGTTATATTTTCATAACAAGAGTCTCAGTTACATATATATTTGTGCCCACGGAAGCACAGACTATGCGCAGCCTCCAACTACATTTCTTTTCTTCAGCCAGTCAGGGCTGGCTGTGGGGCATGTAACTGACGGGCCGAGGTCTCTGGCACCTTGGTCCTTGTTGTTGGGATTTCTGGAATTCTGCGTAGTCCAAACTTGAGTAAGACCCAGAGGAAACCATCACAGGGGTGCTCTCAGAACCCCTGGGCCTATCATCTGAGGGTCTCAGGCCTGCATCCTTCTGCCTGGGGACCCAGACCAGTGGGCCCTAGAGATGAGCAAACCAGAAACTATAAGTTAGGGAAGCATCTGAGCACTTGCTGAGGCCAAGAGGCAGAGTATGGCCAAGGCTTCACCCCCTCTCAGGGGCCAGGGGTCTTGGGCCCACCAACCCCCACCCCCTAGTATAGACTCAGCTGAGGCAGTTGTGCAGAAATAGCGCCTTTATTTCCTAAAGCCCAGGGCGTAAGCTCCAGGGCAGGGTGGGGACTCCTCGCCTAGTTTGATATCAGGCCCTGCTCAGTGGGCAGCTCTGGGTGCTTTTCCTTGCTGACTCCGAGGGGCTTCGGATTGGCCTGTGGGAGGTCAGGGTCTAAGATGCAAGTCTCCAGGCATCCCTGTACCCACACACTCCCCAGGGCCTGCACCTTCCCGCCCCACCATTGCCACCTTCTACACCTTTGCCTTGGCTGCATCCCTGTGGGAGTGCCCTTCCCTGAAGACCATTCTCTGAGGACTCCTCAGACCCCCTCCTTGCCTTCCTGCCCCCCCACCCCCCGTTTCTTTCACAAGCTTTTTGCTCCCTGCCACTTGATTCCAGGGCTCACAGCTTCTTCTGGGCTGGCCCCATCCTCTTGCTTGCCCTGGGCTTGGGCAGTGGCTCCAAGCTTTTCCAGCTCCTCCTTCAGCCTGGAAGGAAAGGGGTTGACAGGAGAGTGGAGAGGGGGAGGGGAGGAGGAGGAGGGATAAGCTGGCATGAAGAGACCAGGAGACAGACATAGGAGACAGACTCCCTTTGTGGGCTGGGGGCGGGGCTCTGTGCCCACCGTTGCCTCTTGTGCTGCAGCTGCTTGCACTTCTCCTGCAGCTGCTCGTGGTGCTGGGCCGTGTCCTCTAGGAGCTCCTGGGCCCTTCTGTTCTCCTCCTCAAACAGATGCCTGGGTGGGGCCATCATTGCTGGCATGCCCTTCCTCCACCCCACTCCCCCACCCTGTCCTTGTCTTACACTGCAGCTGCTGCCTCCTTGCTGCGCAGGAAGAGCCCCTCAGTGATGGCAGAGCAGCCCTTGGCCCCAAACTGGGAGCACAGACGATGCTTCACATCCTCGAGCTTTGCCTCCACCAGTTTCTCTGCAGCAGGAAGGGACAGTTGGGTGTTGGGGGGGGTGGGGGCGTGACAGCGGAGTGGGGCAGGTGTGCCCACCAGGGCCTCCCCAGTCTCACCTTCCTTGAGCAACTGCTCCTTGCTGCTTTCCAGGGCGCCAATCTCCTGGGTCAGCTGCTCTGGCCTCTGAGGGGTAGAAGGGGGGCCCATGCACACTTCTGCTTCCCCCTACTCATCTCAGAGAAGTCTACTTGGATCTAGACTTTACTCAGCACACCAGACCTTCTGCTCCTCTGGCCCTCCAAGCATGCCAGGCACAGTCCGGCCTCAGGGCCTTTGCCTGGAACTGTTTCTCTCCAGATACCTGTGGGGCTGGGCTGGAGAGGTTCAGGAATTTTCCAAGCTTTGAAAGCAGCCCTGGAGCAAGGATTTATTGCAGATCATGCTCAGAGCTTTCTGGAGAATCAGTTACCAGCCTGCATGGTGGCTCCTCCTCTTCGCTCTTCATGGCCCCTCACTGAGCCCTTCTGTCTGATATCCATTCTCTCTGTCACTTTTCTGGTTTGAAGGTGGGATCCCTTGGTGGCAAACACTGTTCCCCCACCCCCTGCTGTGCTTGTGCCATTCCCAAACATATCCATGGATGTCCTTGATGGATGGCCCCTCCTTGGTTCATTAAGATTCCTCTCGGCCATAAAGGGCTCTGGGAAGGAAACGGGGATGGGGGGCAGGACCAGCGACAAGGAGAACATGGGTGGCAGCGAGGGTGGTGCTGAGGCGCTGGCTGAAGGCGATTTTCACGTATGGCCACCAGGGCTTGCTAAGGTACTGCATGTGGCAGGTGACCCTGAATTTTGGGCCTGGTTCTGCCAAGGAAGATGGGGCTTTGGGTGACTCACATGGAACTCCCAGAGGTCCTTGTGCTGGCCCATCAGCTCTTCCAGCTGTTCCTCGAAATCCAACCTGGGAGCCGACCACACAGGATGAGGGGTCATGGGTTGAGACCCCTCCCAACCTGGCCCGGGCCAGGGGTCTTCATGCACAGTCCTCAGTGGGCTGCCCATGCTCTTTTCTCTGTTTGAAGCCCCTTTACCACCCTGACCATTAGCTCAGTCAGTTCCTCTTCTGACCCCCATCCCTGACATCCCCCACACTTACAACCCATTCCAGACCCCTACGCCCTGTCCCCACCAGGCCTCTGGCGCTGGGCTGTACCTCAGCTGTCTCTGTTTGCTCTTCTCTTCCTCAATCTGGGAGTTTAGGACAGAAATCCGCTCCTTGCATTCCTGTAGCAGGGTCTGCTTCCTGCGAAGAGGCAAGGCAGCCCTCAGACATGTTCCCTGCATGTCACCCCAGAAGGGCGCTGCGGTGGGGCTGCTCCCTCCTCCTGAGATCTGTTCTACCCTCCAGGTGGGCGTCCCTCTCTCTAGCTTTGTGGAGGGATGTGAGCACATGCCCCCTGGAAATATCTTTGTGAGGATCAGGGAGATCACACAGACATGGTCAAGTGCGGAAGCACACACATGTATGAATCTCCTCTGAGTTCCCCAAACAGTCCCAGTCTTAGCGTGCCAGGGCTTGGTGCCTCTGGCTACAAGCTGAGCTAAGTAAGCATCCAGGCAGTAGAGAGATGGAGGCACAAATAGGTGGGTGGACGGAAGGATAATGGCTGGCTGGTGAGAGGCTGAGTGGACAGGTGTTTGACTCAATGCCTTTAGGGACAGATTGGCAGGTGAGAGAATAGACAAGAAGCCTGTGAAAGAGTAAAAGGCAGTGCATGGGGTTTAGTTGGTATTGTAGCAAAAGAAAGATTATCCCTGTGAGCGAGCGCACCCGAAATAAGACTTTGGGACCCAAGGTGAGAAGACGCTCATTTGACAGGAGAGCACGAGAGCTGCGGGCTAAGACGCTTCTCTCCCTCCCTTTACCGACCGCAGTGCACGGCAGAACGCTCACCTCTGCGCCTCGCTGTCCTTCTCCTGGCAGTGGAGCCGGAGGATCCTTAGGGTCTCTGCAGAGAGAGGAACTGAGGGCTCCGTGAGAGCCCCTCAAGGCATCAGGTTAGTGGAGCGGTAACAAGGTCACATCACGTGGGGTCTTGTGGACATGCGATGGGACTTTGTCATTTACTGCAAGTCTGGTAGGAGCCACAGGGGGGGATGCAAGCTGATGCAGCTTTCAAAACGCTTCAGCGGCTCTGCAGAGTAAGCTTCCAGAGAGTGGCAGAGGCAGAAGCCTGGGGATAGTGCAGCTGCAATTACCTTGCTTTTTGCTCAAGATGTCTCTCAGGCGCACTTTCTCCCCACTCACTGAAAACACAGCAACACGTTCCGGCATCAGGGAGCACCCAGTGCCCTCTCAGGGACTGGCTTGCCCACAGTCACACGGGCAGTTTGGTACATAGCCCCACCCGAAACAGCGATGTGGATGGACCCCGCAAGGCAAACACTCTCCACACTCCCTGTGAGTAGCGAAGGGCCCTGGTGCTGACGAAGGGTGGCTGTGAGGACCCTGCAGAACGCAGGACTGTTTACTGGAAGGGCAGAGCAAAAATAAACGCATGCTACGATGTCTGGGAGGACTGGGCAGAAACAGCAGGCAGTGAGGAGCAGGGCACCAGGTGGGGCAGGGTGCTGCCTTTAGGTGGGATGAATGGTGTGGGGCTCTGAGAGCAGAACTCGGGGCTGTGTGCTGAGGGATGACGTAAAGCAACAGAAGCCTATATTATCCGGTGGGAACAGCCCAGCAAAGGCCCGAGGTGGAAGCACACTCGGAGGGTGTTTCAGGAACACTCCTACCCAGAGTGGGCGAGGGGGTAGGACCTGAGGCTGGAGAGGGGGCAGGGGCCTTTGGTCACAGTGATGATGCCAAGTGCCTGGAACACTGGGTTCAGGAAGGCGTGACACTGGGGACCCCTGAGTGAACCCCGGAGCACTTACGTGAGTCAAGTTCCTTCTGCAAGGCCTCCCAGACAGTCCGGGCCTCTCCCAGCTCCTCGCTGGCCTTCTTTTTTGCTGTGCCCAAGAGCAGAAGGACAGATGTGCAAGTGCAGCCTCCAGCTGCACCCTGCATTGCACACAGCAACAGTTCCCATTTGTCTTAGAGCAGGTTTCACAGAGCAGGAAAGCAAGGCTTCCAGAGCCCCCCAGTCAGTGGGCACACGACTCTACCAGCTGCACTGCAATGGGTCTGGGCTAGCTTTGGTGCGCTGCTGCTGCTGTGGTGAAACACTGTCACTTCTCAACAAGGGGTCCTGCACTGTCACTGCACGCTGGGCCCTGCCAACCACATGGCTGCGCCTGGCTGACAAGCTAAGGTTCCTGAGCTCACCTTGCTGAACCTCATTAATCCGGTTAATCAGGACCTCAACCCTGGGCTCCAGGCTTCCCGCTGCAGGGAGGAAAGGAGGCTGAGTGAAGGGGACAGGACGGGCAGAGGTGGGGCAGGGGGCCCAGGGGCTCACACTCCAGGGAGCGGGGACAAGGAGCAGACGCCTCGGGACACAGACTCAGACTGCGCTCACCACAGGCGGGAGAGACCGAGGAGGAGGGATTCAAGACCGAAGGAGTAAGATGCTTCTCCCGACGTGGGAAAGCCACGAGGGCCCCAGGTCAGGGGAGCAGGCAGCACAGGGGTCTGCCCTGCGCCAGCCACGTGGCCGGGAGAGGCTGGGGGGCAAGCGGAGGGGAGGCCGAGGGCAGGGAGGCGCAGGTGAAAACACGGGCTCCACGGCCCGCGGGGGGAATCAAACGGGCAGCCAGCAAGGGGGCTGCCACTGCGTTCTGAGGAAATGCTTTGCTTGCGCTCTCCTGATATTTTAATTTTGGATCATGGTTCTGTATTTTTCAAAAGGAATTAATTTTTAAAAGCAAGAGTGAATGAGTTAATTTCCCAGGGCCATGAACTGTGGGGTCTGGAATTGAATCCCCTTCTGCCTGAGCCTCAGCGATAAAGGAGACACACGACCTTTCTGCAGCTTCTTCACCATTTCCATCAAGTCTTCAACTTTCTGCGAGGACTCGGACTGCCCTGTGGAGACAAGACGGACACTTGAGAGCCTGTGAGAGGGTCTGACAGCCTCGGGCTGGGACCGCGGGGGGCGGCCGCAAGTCTCGGGCCAGAGGGGGACCCTGCACTGGAGACACGCCGAGCCGCTCGTGGCCGGCTGTCCCCACAGGGTGGCCCCGACGGGACCCGGGGTGCAGGAAGGGCGCGCTCACTGCTACTGCTCGCAGTGCGGGCACCGCTCCGCCGGAGCGAGGAGAGAACAGAAAGGAGACCGAGTCAGGGGTCACTGTAACTGGCGGGTGGCACAGTCAACCCCGAAGTGCCAGAAAGTCTCATTTTAAAACACGTGTGGGGAGCAGAAGGACGTTGACTAAGGCGCCTCATTTAAGGCCACGTGAGGACAAACAGCTTCCTCCCACGACCGGCTTTCCGCCGCAGCCGCCGGCGGAACACTTCCCCCGTCTCGGACGAGCTGACGCAGCAGGGCCACACCCGCGGGAGCGACCTCAGCGACGTCTGCGCGCGGCCCCCCGCACGGCTGCAGTTTTGAAGGGCGGCGCCGTCCCCGGGCCGGACGTGCGCACCGCCCGCAGCCGCCCGGGTCCCCCTGACGGCCCCCCGCCCGCGCGCGGAAAAGCAGCCCCGGCACGTGAGCCCCGCCTCCTGCCTCGACTTTAAAGGAACCTCAGATGTACTGGAAACTCGCAGAAACAGAACCGCTGGCCCCCGCACGCCCTCCACCCGCTGCCCGGTCTGCGCGCCGTCAGCCCCGTGGGGGCCACCTGAGGCCGAGGACACTCGTCCGCGGGGACCCCGCACAGCCGCGACGACGAGACGCTGGGGACGGCCAGTAACGTCGGACCCGCAAGCGGCGGTTAAGACATGTCCCCCAGCGCGGAGCACACAGGCCCCGGAGAATATCCAACGAGGGGTCCGGTCCCCTCACTTGTGCACGCGGGTCCGGACCCTCCCGTGAGGCTGCTGGCGCTGCCGGCAGCTTCCCTACGGACCAGCCGCCCGCCTGCCGGGGTCTGAGGGGCCGCCGCCCGCGCTCTGCCCACGCTCCCCACAGGCCTGCGCCGCCCAGCGCTACCTGCTGCCGGCCCCACGGGGCCCGCGGTTCCCGGGGGCTGTCCGGCCATGTCCCCTCCGCGCGTGGAGCTCGGCGGTCGGTGCCTCCGCTGGGATTGGACCGAGCCCGCGCGGGGGCGGGGCGTCTGAAGCGCGCCTGCGCAGTGCGCGCCGTTGGCCTTCCCGCCGGAACGCGCAGCCGGTAACGGCCCTGGGCGCGTGCTCCGGAGCCTCCTGAAAGGCGCCGCGGACTTCCGGCGGCCGCAGGCGAGTGGCGGAGTCTGTGATCTGCGCTCGTGTGGCCCACTGGGCGCGGAGCCTACCGCGACGCCTGCCCCTCAGGACCTGCCGGCTGTTCGTCTCCGTTGGAGGCGGAGGCGAGCGGAAGGCTGCGGCGAGACCCGCCCCCCACCTGCGACACAGCTGGGTCCCGAGGCGGCCCGCCTCTCCGTGAACAGGCTGGGACTGAGGCGGGGGCGGGGGGCGAGGGGCTATCCGTGCCGGGCTCTGCCGGGAGGGCATGGGGCGCAGGGTGGCGGCCAGTCGGGCACAAAGGCGTCCTGCCCTGCAGGCGGTCACCCGAGGGTGCCCAGGTGGAGGCGAGGCCCCCGACGGGCCGCCGCCTACCCAGCCCGGC
The DNA here is from genome assembly GCF_987537825.1 of Furipterus horrens. Classification (NCBI taxonomy): domain Eukaryota; kingdom Metazoa; phylum Chordata; class Mammalia; order Chiroptera; family Furipteridae; genus Furipterus; species Furipterus horrens. Next base: position 203,170,314 of record NW_028327175.1, read on the forward strand.
CTGCTCGCTGCTGCTGCGCACGCCCGTCCCGGGGGAAGCGCGGCCGGCGGATCTGGGTGCGGGCGGCGTGGGCTGCTCTCCAGCCTGAGCCCTCACACGGTCTGATCTGAGACACGCCGCCGCGGGGAGCCGTGTCCGGCGCTGCGTGTGCAGAGCTCAGTCCCTCTGCCCTCCAGGCTGGGTCAGCGGCCGTGAGCAAGAGGCGACACTCATGGGCGCTGCCGGTGCGACAGCTCCTGCTGTCACCACACGCGCGGCTATTTCCCTGAATCATTGACTCGGCCCCACAGCACCCAGCTCGACGGGGCTCCCCCTCGCCCACTCTGCTCTAGAGACCAGAAGCCCGCCTCCAGCCTCTACAAAGAAAGGCTGTCACCCCCACCAGGAGCAGCCTTCCAGAGGGCCAAACCTTGAATTGCCACTTCAAGGCTAATATGCCTTTTAAAAACCCACACCTCCCTTGATATGGACATGGTTGTGAGAAAACCACAGTCAGTGATAGGCTTCAGGGTCAAGGGAAGGGTCTGAGTCTGGGCCAAGGCGAGGGCAAGGGTCAGTGGTCAATGTCAGCGGCTAGATTCAGAATCGGGTCTCCTTGGTAGGTCAGAGTGAGGCGATTAGTAAGAAGCGCGGTGACCTCTCGGCAAGCGGGATGGGGAAACAGACAGCTGAGCAGGACACTTCGGAGTGGATGGGTTACGCCTCTCCTGCCCAACCAGAGCGCGAGGAGCTCAGATCATCCTGGTCAAGGAGAGAGAGAGGGAACAGAGACACAGATTGTGCCACTGGTGTCAGCCGAACCCCAAAATGGATGAAGTCAGGGGAATAAATAAGAAAAAAAAAAAAAACATTGAGAGCCAGACAAATCGAAGATTAAAGTGGAGCTGGCCAGAGAATGGTTCCAAACCTTCTAGATGCTCATTCTGATGCGACAGCGCATCAAAGGAATCAACCGTGGCTGCGGGGTGCCGCACCTGTGTTTTTGGCGCAGAGGGCGGCTGGGACAGGCAAGGACATCCCAAAGGAGGCCTATCCCCGGCTCCAGGTTGGATGCAACCCAAGAGGAACGTCGCGGGGGGCCTTGGAGGACTATGTTGTGCTGAGCGGGGAAGCGGGTGCCTCGGAGCCAGAGGCGGCGGAAGGAGTGCTGAGCGCTGCCCGTGGTCCTGTTGGTGACTGCTCGGCGCCTCTGGACGGACTTGGGGAGGAAGCGGGCGCCCCGACGGAGGGACGTGAGCTGGGGATCATGCCTGGGGACCTGGGAGCCTCCCCCTGTTGCTGATGATTTGCCACCAACCCTCACGGGCTGCTCCCCTAACAGAGAGTGTCGGTTCCTCGGTGCAGCATGACTACAGTGCCAGCGGGGCCCTTTTCTCATCCAGTGGGGGAGGGAGGAGAGCCGGGACGAGGCCTTCCCTGTGTCTGTCGGCGAACTGTCCTCGAGGATGGTTCTGTGTGTGAGGATGGCGCCTATTTCAGCCCCTGTCTAAGGTGTCCCCACCCCGGATGTCACAATGGTGGCAATGCTACCCACGGAATCTGCAGCTGTTATATAGAGGGGGGTAGGGTTAGGGTTTAGGGTCAGGGTCAGGGTCAGGGGGTCAGGATTAGTGTTAGGACCATGTGAGGAAAAGTAAGTGAAAGTGAGGATAGAGGCAGAAAGGTGTGGGAAAACTCGTGGATGCCCACTGGTGGGGGTGGCATGTGGACCTTGGGGCCCATGCATCTCACCTAGGCCCAGTCACTACACACAGAGACGTGGGGGTCTTCACAATGTCCCTAGTACCACCAGACCCTGGTCAGGTGAGGGCCTTGTGCCGGGGCCACCACATGTGGCATCTGTGGATGTGGTTGCTCCCAGAACTCTAGTTGCAGTGATGTCTAATGTAATGCAACCCATAGCGCCCGCACAAAGTGCCCTTTCTCTGTCTCTTGGTCCCAGCTGTTTCGAGTTGCCACACGTGCCCCTCGCACGAGTGCCCAGGACGGTGCACCCCAGACGGCACTTCCACAGAGGACCACGCAGGCCCCAGTGAGGACAGAGGGTGGCCTCTGCATCACAACCCAGCCCTCAGGCCCACCTCACCCTCCACACCTGCCCCGTGGTGTGAATACAGCTTTGTAGTCTGACCCAACTTTCAACCCAAACCTGCAACAGCTGTGGGATTCCTCTATTTGTCCAGGAGACTGTGGATTTTGAACTATGTTAGAATCAGTCTTCAGTTTAAATACGTGTAAAATGCAGTTAACAAATGCCCTTGCCTCGTCATGTAGCAAATGGGAGCAACAGGCAAGATGAAGCATGTGAAGGCCTTAAAATAGGAATTGTATCAAAGTGAGCATATTACCAAGTCTGGATTCTCTCTCCCTCCCTGTCTCTCTCTTAGGATTCTAATAATAATGCGGAGTAGGCACAGCCCTTAAGCCAGGGAAAGGTGGTCTTGGCTGACACTTTGTGGGTATTTTGGAAACGATACCTTATGATACCTCTGACGCCATATAGTGAGCAGCCGTGAATAACAAGCACCTCAGTGCATGTCACATAAACTCACTGCTGCCGTTTAGTGCACATCTTGGAAATAACACGAGTTTTCCCTGGAGCTGACAAGATAGTTTCTCTACCGCCACCCCACGTGCAACTAGTAAATAACAAGTGATACCACATCAAAGTAAAAATGTGTTCTCTGTTAACATCCAGGATGCATCTCGCAATGACCTCGGCGGAGCTCAGTAGGAAACGCTCTGCTCTGCTGCCATCTCGCGGACAAACAGGGACCAACATCTGTATGGAGGGAACCGGAAAACACCTTTTCTGTGCGGCCATCTCGTGTGTGGAGAGTGAACACCTGAGTGTGTGTCATCGCAAAGCTGTTCTCTGCTGGAATCTAGGTGCATCCTAGACCCGAGCGGGGCTCAGGAGCACGAGCTCTCGTCTGCTGCCATCTAGTGTTCCCCTAGGGAATAACATGCGAGTGCAGGCCACCAAGAACAGCCCGTCTATGTTACCACCTGGTGGGCCTGCGGTCACCCCCCGAGGCTTGCCGGGTTCCACCACCCTGGGGTTTGCACCTCATCCCTGGTCCCACATCACGCATTTGCATCAAGGTGCTGGGCTGGGAGGAGGGCAGGCCTGACCCAGCAGCATTTTGACCCTGCAGTCACCCCGATTCCCACACTGCAGGACGTCCATGTCCTCCTTCAGGAAGCAGGTGTCACGCTCAGGTCTCCATCATTTTCAGGCTGCCCAACCCTCAGACACACGTCTCACCCCCCCACCCCCCCAGGCACCCAGCCGAGGTGCCCAGGATGGATGGCAGCTCCCATTCCTGAGTCAGGGCCTGAGATGCCTTGCGGGTGGGGGCCCCAGACCCCTTTGAGCTCCCCCCAGGGTCTGGAGGTCTGGGGGGTGTCTGCTGGGCAGTGACTTCGGGCCTCAGTCCAAATGGCTGGAGCTTCACACGCCCGGCCCTTGACTCTTGTTCATTGCCCCTCCCTCCGTGGACCCGGGAACTTCCTGGGGTGCAGGTGGCATGAGGCTCTTCATTTCTGCTCCTTTCTGTTTAGTTTTGAAAGTCTCCTGGTCTCACCACCACACCACCATAGACTAAATAAGCCAGACAAGCTGCTTTATTTTTCTTTTTGGGGCTGCACCTGAAACCACTATTCAGTAAACACACAGGTGTTACTCTGTGTCAGACCCTGCATGTGGCCACCGTCCCCAACCACGGGAGGTTCTCGTCCCTAATCCCCTTCTCACACGCCAGCAGCGCTCAGCCTCGTCACTGCACCTGTGACCTAGGAATCTGCGTTTCCTCAGTGACTCCTGACAGCAGCATCCTTTCATGGGCTTATTAGCCATTTGAATACCTTTCTTTTTGCAATGTCCTCAGTCTAGGGAAGTGTTCTTTGTAGTCTTCAAAACCGTGTGTGCTCTGCAATTTGGGGTGAAATGTTCTGTCAATGGTAGTCGGTCCAGTGGGTTGATAGCGCTGTTTGTCTCCTAAATCTGTCTTATTGTTGGCTAGTCTGTCCCCCCTTCCCTCTGTGCACAAGAATAATACCGTTAAAGGATTTCCTGAAATGTGCTTCTGACCCTATTGCATCTGAATCGTGGGCCCTGCCCACTCGTGAGTGACAAATGGACTTTATTGGGCACAGAGCATGTTCCAGAGAGTGAGGGGCTTCCAGGATCCAGGACTGCGGCCTCTTCAGTGCCGGTCTCAGCATCCAGACTTGGTCGGTGCACGCTGGCCCCAAAAAACCTCACTGGAGTGCTGGCGAGTATCCCAGTTGAGAAGAACCTGCAGCGCTCTATTGGACAGAGCCAAGGGCCCCTCCTGGGGAAGGCCCCTGCTCCCTGGCGTCCCTGGGAGCCCTTGGAAGGCAGGGATCCTGACGTCAACACCCATTGGCTTCCTGGCACCAGACGCTGCTCTCAGTTAGACCTGGCGACAGCTCTGGGAGGTGGGCTCCGTTGTTACCATCATTTTACAGAAGAGGAGGCACACAGACCTATCCAGCAGCCCATGGCTACACAGCAGGGGTGGCAGAGCCAGACTCGGTCTCTGGAAGTCTGGCCATGTCTGCTGCCCTAGATGTTGCTTCTGCTCCTTCAGAGCCAAGAAGTCAGGGTGGGGCTGGACCCTGGTCTTCCTTTCACTGGGCAGGTCACCTCTCAGCCTAGTTCTCCTCACCTGCAAAGTCAGGTTCATGGTCTAGGGGATGGGGGGTAGCGGCTGTGATCCCTTGTGAAATCACGTTTGTGAGCTTGACTTACAACTTCTAAGTTCTTAGACACATCGTGTCGGACCTGACAGCGTTAGGGTCAGAGCTGCCCAGCCCTGTCCTCTGGAAATGCAGCCCTGGGACTGGTGCGGCCTGTCCCCTCTGCTGGGGCCCCCGCCACGTGTCTGCCTGGCCAGCCCCAGTTCTCACCACGTGTCTGCCTGGCCAGCCCCAGTTCTCACCACGTGTCTGCCTGGCCAGCCCCAGTTCTCACCACGTGTCTGCCTGGCCAGCCCCAGTTCTCACCACGTGTCGGCCTGGCCAGCCCCAGTTCTCGCCACGTGTCTGCCTGGCCAGCCCCAGTTCTCACCACGTGTCGGCCTGGCCAGCCCCAGTTCTCACCACGTGTCTGCCTGGCCAGCCCCAGTTCTCACCACGTGTCTGCCTGGCCAGCCCCAGTTCTCCCCTCTGGTCTCAGCCCGGAGTCCTGACGCCCCCTGGGCAGACGGGGCGAACAGGGGCCTGTGCACATCCTGCCCTCCCAGCACCAGCTGGTCAGTGTGGCTGGGACAGTGCGGGCCTGGCTGGCTGTGGGAGCCGGGGGCTCTGACCTCGGCAGCACCCCCAGAATCCCTGGATCCTGGCGCTGGGAAGGCTCAGTGAGCACGTGAAACCCGGCCATTCATTTACCCTCTTAGTCCCGCAGCTGAAGACACTCTGGCCTCTCCAACTGCATTGCCCACGAGTCACGTGGGTCCCCGTTGAGGACAGGTGTTGATGCTGCGGGGCTGGGGTGGGGCTGGGGCCCATGCTGCTGGGTCAGGACCACACTCTAAGAAGCGGGGCTTGAGAGCTCACCAGCTCCCAAGGACAAGCTCCATAGATGTGCTGCCCGTAGCCAGCACTTCAGGCACAAACTGATGACGCAGCTCTGACGCCAGACGGCAGCTGCCCCGAGGGTCGTGGGGGCGGTTCCTGAGCAAAGCCTGCACTGGGGAGAGCAGCTCGGAAAGTTGGGGACACACGCGAGGGGACTGGGAATCCGGGCTGCAGCTCTGTCCCTGGAGCACCCAGGCCTGCGTCTGCTCTCGGGTTCCAGGCCCGGCACAGGTGAGGTGCAGCCAGAGGACCCTGGGCGATGAGGCACCTTCTCCTGGGCCTCTGCCCTCGCGGGGACTGTCTGCTGTGAGAATGGGAGGCGACACCTCCTGAGAAATGGGGGCGCCACACAGAGCACCTCGCACCTGCGTCCCCTGGGCCGACGCCTCTGATGCTCCCGGCAGCCCTCGGACGTGGCACCAGGCCTCCTCTTACTGTCTCACCGGTCGGTGGGGGACCTGAGGCCCCCACAGAGGAAGTGCCCAGGTCACACGGTGTCGTAAGGCCCTGGGCAGTCCGGCTCCACAGCCCAACCTTAACCGTCAGCCTGCCCAGTGTGAGGCAGTGGGACCCTCCCGCCCCTCCCCCCACCGCCCCTCCCCCCACCGCCCCAGGCTCCTCTGCAGTCACAGCTGCTCTTAGTTGCTTATGTTTACCTTGCAGACAAAAAAATTGAGTCTTTCACACAGGAAACAGGAAACCACTAAAAAGACGAAAGAAAAATAGATTTATTTGTATAAATGAACCTGTTCTCGGAAATAGAATCCAGGGCGCCCCGGAGCTCCGGCCCCTCCCATGGAGCCCTGTGCCCGTTCCAGTCCCGGGCCTTTCTCCCTCCACAGCGCATGAAAACAACAACACGCTCGAGTTCCGCGCCCCGAAACTGAGCAGCCGCTGGGGTCGCACAGGTGAACCGAGGCCTAAAATGTGAACGTGCGGCGAACGCACCGCCGTCAGTGGGCCGAGGACAGCCGCCCGCCTCGCTGTCACCGCTCCTTCCGGGAGTGCTGCTCAGTGCGGAGCAGCGCCTCCGTCGCGCCTTTCCTTAATAGGTGGTAAAACTACAAGGGAGATACCGCGATGTTTCTTAAAGACTCTTCCTCAAAGAGGTTCGGGGGGCTGCCGTTTGGTGTCGCCGAGAGGCCTCGGGCCCCCAGGCCCCCCTCCCAGCAGGGCTGGGCCTCATGTTAGTTCAGAAGCTCTCACGTCATCAAAAGCCACCCACTGGTCCCTCTGGAAGGCACAGGGCCCCCTGTGGTCCTGGGTTCTGTGCTCAGCAGCCCCCTCCAGGGACCTGTGGGAACCGAGTGAGCTGGGGGCGGTGGGAGGCGCCCAACACGAGTCTGTGGAATCAGGGACGAGGTTCTTCCGTCGGGTGTCCCACGGACCGGCCCCCTTCGGCCAGGGCCTGCCCTCTCGGAGCACGTTGGGAAAGAGCAGCGTCCACCCTGTTGATTTGTATTTATTCCTTTTCGCTGGTCTACATGAGTCACCTCTGATCAGACTGGAGCTTTCTGAGGGCAGAGGGCAGGGCTCACTGCTAGGTTCTGTGTCACTTTTGTGCATGTTTAGGAAAGTCGCCTCTGGCCAGACGCACCCCCAGCACACAGTGGGGAGCGCAGAAGGGCTCTCCGTGGGAGGACAGAGACCTCCCTCCAGCACATGTCCAGAGCACACGGCCCGGAGCACTGCCCATGGGGCTCCAGCCCCTCGCCCCCCAGGGTGCTTGCATGCTCCCCCCCCCCCCGGCTTCACCGGGACCCACCACCTTCCACATGGTGGGAACCGGGCTCCACGTGGCATGTGGACCATGACTCCAGTGCCCAGCAAGGTCCTCTTTGCTGTGAAAGACGCCCACAAAGCCCTGGATGTCCCCTCCGGTCCCAGAGGTGCGGACTCCGTGGAGGGAAAGGCATTGCGGGGTGGGCTTTGGTTGTTCTTGACTTTCACGCCGAGACGCGGCCTGCGGGGAGCAGCTGCTGTGCTCAGTGAGAGACAGTTGGGCAAGAACCCTGACCGCCCCGGTCTTACACTAACCCTGCCCTTTCCTGAGGCCGGGGTGGCTGTGGGTGGGGACTTCTGCCATGAGAGGCACCCGCACCTCTGGAAGCCCTTTCCAGAAGGTCCGTCAGTGACTGGGAGCCACGGCTCCCCCACTGTCCTGAGGAAAATGGGGTGTGTGTGTGAAGGAAGAGGAGGAATTTTGACTGGAAATTCCAGCTCAGAGAGCCTCCCAATGAGCCATGGGCTTGCGTGAGGTCCTTCCATCGGTTTGTGGTGTCTGGCATCAGGCAGGATGCCACACTGAGGCCCGGTCTCCCCTCAGCAGTGTCAGGACAGGAAAACCGAGTCACAAGCAAACAAGCACCCCGAGAAACAAAGCCCCTGGCTTCTCCGTGCCCTGCTAGGCCATCCTGCCTTTCTTCCATGAGGTTCTTCGAGGCTCAAAAGAGGCTGCCTGACGGCATGGAAGGGGGCCCTGCCTCTTTCCTCTGGGCACTTCCCACTTGCCACATTGAGTTCCCTGTGTCCCGCGCCCTCTCTGCCTCTGTGGAAGGGCCGTGACATCCTGGGGTCTTCTCCCAAGAATGTGGCAGCCTTGGGAACACTGCACTCCAGGCTCTTGCAGGGGACTAGACTTTCATTCCTTCAGGAGGGCTCCACCTTCGTGAACCAATGACCTCCCAGCAGCCCCATGTCCTGACACACCACGTGCGCGCTGGATTACACTCCTCGAGTGGTGTCTAGTCGAGGCCCTCAGTTCCAGCTGCAGCAGGGGCCCGGCGGGCCTGCAGGCAGAGGGCTGGAGAGGGGCCTAGTCCCACTGGGAGTGTGAGAGCCTGCACCCACCAGGTCCAAACCCAGTCTTAGGCTTGCCGCTTGCAAGTATTAATCTATTTCTACCGTTTAACATTTACTTATTTTATCTCAGTAAGTGTGTCCAGTATATTGTGATAAACTGTGCTAGTGGACACGTCAGAATCAGTAGACCCTGAGGCTCCTGCTTCACGGATCCTCACTGGGGGTGCCCAGCTGGGGGAGATGAAGGCACTGGGTGGGGGCAGATCTTAGGGGAGCTGCCGAACAACTCTGCCTTGTTCCTTCCCTTTCCAGAGAGAGAAACCCCAGAGAAATGAGATGACAATGAGCATGAGGAAGAGGTGCCTGGATGGGTAATTTATGTTTCTGTTTTCCCTATTTTAGGGTCCATTTTACTAATGTGTATTTTCAATAGGAAATGCTCTGCTGTCATCTTGTTGGCAGAGTGGGAATAACATCTGGCTGGAGGGAACCAGAAAGGGCCCTTTTTGTGCTCTCATCAACTGTGCCACCAGTGAATACCACCTGAGTGTGTCGTCATGAAAAGCAAATTCTCTGAAGCCATCTGGTGTGCACCCTGTAAAGAACACCTGAGCGGAGCTCAGGGGGAAAAGCTCTTATCTTCTGCCATCTAGTGTTGAACTAGGGAATAACACCTGCACGTCGGCCATGAATAACACTTCTCTGCTGTCACCTGGCGTGCAAACCAGCAATCACTAGTGAAGGTCATCAAAGCCTCACTGCTCTGTTGCCATCTAGTGTGCAAGCGATGAATAACACCGAGTGTACTTGATCATAAAGTTTCTCTCAGCTGCCATCTAGTGTGAATTTCATTAATATCAAATGACTTTGCCACCAAGAAAACCGGTCTTCTTTGCTGCTTAATATTGTTCGCCTTGGGAATGAATCCTGAGTGCAGGTCATAAAGAAAAGCACTTTTCTGGTGCCACCTAGTGTGGATATTAGAAATAAAATAGTGAAGGTAACCAGGAAACACACGACTTTGCTGCCATTCGGTGTGCATCATGGCATCCAGACCCCTCAAGATAACAAAAAGTTACTCAGCCCTGATAGCTGACTGGCCCGTGCAGGTCTTGGGCACGTTCACTGTGCTCATTGTGGCCTGTGCCTTGACTGGAGTATTAGTGACAGTGCTCCCTGGCATCTCTGCTCTATGGCTGGGTTTTGAAGCAAGAGGGTCTACAATAGGCCAAAGACTGGTCCTGTGGAATGGCTCAGTGAAAAACACTGACTCCAAAGGAACATTAACCAACTGTCTCTTTAAATACACAGAAAAGCAAACCAAAAACCATGGGGATGGTACAGATGACCATTATGAAAGAAAAAAAGAGAAATTGACTAAAACTTCCACAAATGCAGCTTTTCCTGTGACTTTTCAAGCCACTAACACTTAAAGAGAAGAGAATTAACTCAGTTGGGACATCTTAGGTTTTCGTTCTTTAGGTTAAGAACCAGATGTCCTTGTGGACATAAACTTTAATGAAAGTATATGAGCAGGTGATACAATACAGAGGCTGGTTGAACAGAAGTGACATCTGAAACCATGGCCTTAGAAGATGGACCAAGAAGCTGAAAGAAGGGTTGTTGCATTTTAAATTTTTTTATTGATTGATTTTTTGTGAGAAACATAAATGTTTATGCATTTATTGGTTGTTTCTTGTATGTGCCCTGACCAGAGATCAAATCTGCAACCTTGGCATATGGGGACGATGCTCTAACCGAGTAACACAGTCAGGACAAGAGAGATTATTTTTATTTTTATTTTTTAAAATATTTTTTATTTATTTTTAGAGAGGGGAAGACAGGGAGAAAGAGAGGGAAAGAAACATTGCTGTACAAGAGAAACATCAATCTGGTTGCCTCTCACCTGTACCATGACAGGGGATTGAACCTGCAACCCAGGCATGTGCCCTGACTGGGACTCAAACCAGTGACCTTTCGTTTTGCTGGGTGACACTGAATCAACTGAGCCACACCGGTCAGGGCAAGAGAGGGGTGTGTGTGTTTAAGGATAGAAAGTTAAATCAAGACCAAGCCTGCCTACTGTGTGTGCACTGGTGTCGGGCAGGGAGGTGCCTGTAACAGAACAGCAGCCTAATTCTGGGGACTAATGAGGAAAGTTTAGTTGGTGTGGCATCCAGGAAGCAGAGAACTTCAAGGAGAGGAGATGATCAGCTATAACAGCGGTTCTCAGTCTGTGGGTCACGACCCCTCTGGGGGTCAAACGACCCTTTCACAGGGGTCGCCTAAGACCATCGGAAAACACATATATAATTACATATTGTTTTTGTGATTAATCACTATGTTTTATTATGGCTGGGGGTCACAACATGAGTAAGTGTGTTAAAGGGTCGCAGTGTTAGGAAGGTGCAGAACCGCTGAGCTATAATGACCACTACAGGGAGATGAGGACAAGCGGCCTGTGGAGATGCTGCCACGGTGCGGTTTTCGTTGAGTGACAAGTACAGACAACGGCTTACACCGAGTTAATTAGAGGATGTGTTGTGAAGAAGTGAAGACATTTAAGAATAGGGTCATTTCCAAAGTGGGAAATCTGGTGGTGAAATACAAATGGACAATAAACTGAGAAGATGGTCAAAAGAAAGACGCTACTTCAGTGAGTGAGAGGGGAACATGCTGTGAACACGAGAAGAAGAGCTGGCACTGAGCACACACGCGGAGAGGAGGCGACGCGCTGGCCAAGTGCCTGCGGAGGGAAAGGCGATGAGAGCCAAACCGGGAGGAGTCTGTTACTCCCGAAGAGAAGATAGTGGGATAGAGTACGAGCTCAGTTTACCTTCTAACAAAGGACAGCGAACCATACGACTGCCGTCTCCCCGGCCAGCACGCAGACCCACAGTGAAGTCTCGGGCGGAGAGAGGAAGGGAATGGATTTTAAAAGTTTAATCTTTATTGTATTTTTTCTCCATTACCGTTAGTGCCCTTATACCCCCTCCCCCAGCAACCACCGCGCTGTGTCCCTGTGCGTGGGAACGGATTCCGAAAGGCGGCGTGGAGGCCGCACACAGCCCTGTGGGCAGCTCCCCACGGTGGGGGCGGGGGGGGGGCCACTAGAGGCACTGGCCGTGCCCAGGCCACACCCAAGAGCTGGAACCTGGACAGAGAAGGAGGCCCTCAGGCCACCTTTGCTCCATGGAGCCTGGTGCTCCCTTGGGCCCTCGCGGGCCCCTCCGAACCGTCCCCCAGCCTGGGCCCGGGACAGTCCGGAGGCCTGGGGGGCGGCCCTCCCACGTGCGCCGCTGTGCCGCCTCCTTCCCGCGCCCGGCTCCGCTCACCGCGCGGCCCTGCTGCCCTGCCGAGCGCAGGCGGCCTCTGCCCGAGCCGGGGGCCTGCGGGTGACGCGAGCGGCTGCGTGGAGCCGGGCGGGGCGCAGGTGCCAGGCCGCTGGGGCACCGACGCTCCGTGCGCAGCTGCCCGAGGCGTCTGAGTCAGTCCACGGGGAAGACCCGGCGCACGCGAAGTTCTCGGTGAACGCAGTCGCCCCTCGGACCTCGGTCCCTGGAGGGGGGCGGGGCTCGGAGGTCCCAGCCGGCTGGGCTCCGTGTGATTGAGTCACGCGAGGGTCCCCGCCGCCCCGCGCCCCGGGCCAGCCCCGCTCCGGAGCTCAGACGCCCTGCGCGTCGCCATGCGTGTCCCTGGAAAGGTGGTTTTGTGTCCCTTGGCTGTGCACTGCAAACAGATCCCCCTTGTTTTTCTGGATAAAACACGGTTTAGCCGTGTATCCCGGCTGTGTTCTCTCCTCTCTGCTCGTTAAAACTAACCCTTCCCAATGACTTGCCTCCCACGGGAGCAAACAGAGCATCTCTGGAGGGACTCTGACGGAGTTCCTACCTGAGTTTAAAAACAGTGTCGCAGGACGGCCGCGGAGCTGGTACCGACGGGTTTGCTGCTGTCGCCGGGCCTCTCAGCTGCCCCCCCCCTTTATATTTTGTCCAACCGCGTCCGGCCGCGGAGCCAAGTGAGAAGCGCGCTCAGGAGTCACCTGCGAGCCAGGCACGGGGCCGTCCCTCCGCGCAGGTGGGCGGGACACGGAGGCGCCCACGCAGCCTGGGGCCCGAGGGTCTCTGGGCTTGCAGGGCGCGCAGGGCACGAGGCGCAGGACCCCGGCGACGCGGCGGAGGGCGTAGGGCGCCGGGAGGTCAGGGGAGGGGAGCAGAACAGGGGGATCCCGTGTCCCCCCTTTCCTGCGCCCCATCGGGACGGTGGGGTGACGGATGCCACACAACGAAACCCCGCGGGGAGCAGCGCAGCAGTCCCTAGGTTCCCCGTCTCGCGGCGAGCGTCTCCTGCCTTCCGCCCCCAGGCTCACTACTGCCCCCGCGCGGAGGGGGCGGGGGGCGGAACACGGAGGCGCCGGAGGCGCGCAGGCGCAGCGTCGCGTCGGCGCACGTGCGTCCACCCGGCCCCCGGCCCCGCCCCTTCCGGCGCGGGCACAGGAAGCCGAGCGCGGCCCACGATGCCCTGCGGCAGGCGCCGCTGCGCTGACACGACGCGGAAGGGAGCCCGTGGGCAGCACAGTCACCGGAGGCCGGCGTCGCGGACCCCGCCCTGCTCCCCTCGCTGCTCCGAGGGCCCGGCGCCCTTGAGCAAGGCTGGAGGACCGTCCAGGGTCACGCATCCAGGTCACGGAGCGGACCGCAGGCACAGGAGGCCGCGGGGTCCGCCCGCGCCGCCGGCGCGCATGCGCCGAGCACCTGTCGCCCTGCAGGGCCATTGACACCCGCCAGCCCGGCCTGGGACTCACAGACCCGCACGAGCCTCACACGGCAGGTAAGGGGGGTCCACACTCGGCGGGCAGTTTCCAGCATGGAGCCCACAAAACTGAGTCCGTTTGGACCCGTGGGCGGGAGAAGACTTAGAGATGGGCGGCCGGTAACGTGGGTGCGGGAGTCCGCCGGAGCCCCAGACGGGGCGTGGCAGGTCCCCGGGGTGCTGTCTCCACGGCCCGCCGCCGCGCTGCAGAGGAGTGCAATTCCAGGGCCGCGGACGAGCCGCCCCCTTCGGAAGGGGTCGCTGAGACGCCCCCGTGTGAGGGGTCTTCTGCCCCCAGAGGGCGTCCCGTGTTCCTCAGCCCCTGCGCCGCGGGGCACGCCCGCTGGTGCGACAGCCCCTGGGACCGAGCCGGCCTGGGCCCGCCGGCTCCCTGGTCTCGGGGGCGGAGCAGGCGCTCCAGGCTGACCCTGCTCGGCCTTTCCTGCGGGGCTGCTGGGAGCCGGCCCCTGAGCCCCTCGGGGCCTCACCCCTTCGTCTGCGGGATGGGGGTGTCAGTAATCGCGCATCTCCTACGAATGTGGTGCGAACACAGGCGTGGAGTGCGCTTGCCGCGCTTAGCGCGTCCCGGCGCGTGGTGTTCGCTGACCCGGAGCTGCTGGGGCGAGGCAGGTGCTCAGCCTGTGACCCAAAGCAGAGGGACAGGGTGCGTGGGACGGAGCTCCAGGGAGAGGCTCCAGCTGCGTTACGGAGCTGGCCACGGAGGGAAGCAGAGTGAGTTCCTCCTCGGAGGGGTGTCCCGGCCCACGGGAGGCAGCACGAGTGACAGGGAGACCTCCGGTCAGCTGAGGACGGGCCGCCAGGACCTCTAAGCGCCTCCCTGCCAGAGGCCTAGGAGACACCGGGCCGTGGTCTCCCAGGAGCTTTGAAACAGATGCATTGGACTCAGTCCTCCCCCCACCCCCACCCCACGGGGAAACCCACTGTTAGGGCTTGAGTTGTTTCTGTCCCCCCACATTCAGGTGAAACCCTGACCCCTAGGACCTCAGGATGTGCCCACCTTTAGAAACAGGGCCGTTGCAGGTGTGGTCAGTTAGGATGCGGTCACACTGGGGAAGGGCCCCTAATTCACTGAGACAGGTGTCCTTACAAAAGAAGCAGATGAGGACACAGACATGTGCACAGGGAGGGCTCCGTGTCCACATGAAGGCAGGGATCGGGGTGCTGTGTCTATAAGCCAAGGAACTCCAAGGGAGCCGGGAGCCGCCAGGAGCCGGGAGGGGCTGGAGCGGAGCGTCCCTCGACCTCAGAGGGCGCAGCCCTGAGGGTGCCTGAGCCTCAAAGCGCCAGCCTCCAGGGCTGAGACCGCCTCTGCGTGTGAGTCCCCAGCGTGAGGTGCTTTGTCCCAGCAGCCTGAGCAGAACAAAGTGTCACCTCAGAGCTGCTTTCCTTGCCAGCAGCAGGACAACCACGTAATCTTCTCTGTGGGTGATGGCCGACTCTGCCACCTTGTGCCTGATGCGCGCAGGTGCCCGGCAGCCCGGGGCTGCTGCTGCGGGCAGCACCGTTCTCAGAGTGTTTGGACGCGGGGCAGCTGCCTCTCCAGGCCCCGGTTCTCTGGGCCCAGGGAGCTCCGGCTCCGGGGCAGCTTCAGTCACTGCCCCGCAGGAGGAGCGCGGCCTGTCCCGGCCAGCGGCCTCTGCCCCTCTGCTCAGACAGACGCACCCGCGGGCCACAGGACACGCGGAGGAAGTGGAGACCAGGCTCCCCGGCTGGCCAAGAGGCCCGGAAAGGCCCCAGCTCTGCCAGCCTCCCGATGAGCAGCTTTGAGAACGGCGCTGCCCTGCAGCCAATGGTTGAATTCAGGCCCCTGGGGCTTGTTCCGGTGCCCCCAGTGTGGAGGCTGAACGCACCCTTGAAAAGCAGAGCCTGTGTCTAGCGTCCTGCTTCTGAGCTGCAGGGAGCACTCTGAGGATGAGGGGCCGGAAACTAGGGCTCCCACGTCAGTTTCCTAACCACCCTTCAGGCCAGCGCCATCTTCCCAGCACTGACGGCGCATCAGGTGCCGTGACAGGCACTTCGTGGCGCTGAGCCTTCCACCCTTCTGCTCTAGGAGGAGGTCCCTTTCATCGTCCCATCTCATGCACGAGGGAGCTGAGCACGAGGGGTTAAGGAACTCGCCCAGGGCCAAAGGGCTGGAAACCTCGTGCTGAAGCTTCCACCTTGGGGTGTGCCCCTGGGGAAGGCCTCGGGCAGACAGCTGGCAGAGCAGGACTGGTGGAGGCCCCTGCGGAGCGAGGGACAAGGTCGAGGGTCTGCTCCAGGCCTTGTGTCCCTGACTCTGCTGCCCAGCAGATCGCAAAGTCGTACCGAGTGGAGCTGAATGGGGCCTTGACATTCGTATGGTCCCCATTTCTCTCACAAAGAGGCTGAGGGCCAGGGAGGTGAAGGGACTGTCCCCAGATCCCAGCGCAAATCAGTGGCAGAGCCAGGTCAGGAGCAGATGTCCTGGTTTACAGCCCAGTGGCCTTTGTTATTACCACGTTCTGGCTCAACAAGAGGAGCCATTTTCTCCCACAGCCTGAGAGAGTCTTTCAGGATGAGAAGCCCTTTCCTGTCCCCCCGGTCGTGGCGCGTGGGCTGCCTGTGCCTCCGCAGACCTCCCACGGGGGTTTGAAAAGTGGGGACGTGGGTGAGGTGCGGTGACTCCCGGCGGGGACAGGCGCCCCTCCCCGCCCCCGCTGCCGCCCTGGCGTAGGAGGAGGTCCTGCACGTGAACTGTGGGAGAGAATTAGCCCACACAGCCCGCTCAGATGGTTAGCACTGGGGAGGGAGCAGATTGCAGTTAGATCCTGCTCTTCAGCCAAGACTCAGATTAATCCCAGACGCTCAGAGCATTCGATGGAAGGCACAGGGCCGTCAACAAGGAAACTTCCAGGGGCTGCGGCTGGGGGCGGCCCGGCAGGTGCAGGTGCCCAGCCAGCGAGGGAGGTCGCGAAGGAAAGGCGGGCTGGGGGCGCGTACACAACGCTGCTCCACACGCAAAGACACCCCGAACGCAGAGTACAAGTCACAGAATGTTTGCAGCACACACAGTAGGGCTACCAGTGCCCACGGCTGAAGAGCTCTCACAAAGCAACGCAGAATGAAGACGAGCAAAAACGTCGAGGAATGTGAAGACGTATTTCACAGGAAAACAGAAATGGATAATGTACACAGGGGAGCAGCAAAGGTAGCTAGAAATCGAATAGTATTTAAACCAACAAAATATTTCAGCTGTCATGCCTCGCAAATATCCTGAAAATTAGTTTCTTTCAGGGATGTGATTTTGATCACACGCGCACAGTGCCATAAACCAGTGCGACTTTGCTGGCAAAGGAAATGACAACGTGTATAAAAAATGTTAAATACACGCCTGCTCTGTGAAAGGGTCAGGCTTAGGGTTAGGGGGCAGGGGTCGGGGTTGGAGTTAGGGGGTCGGGGTTAGGGTTTTAGGGTGAGAGTGAGGGTTTTAGGGTCAGAGCAAGGGTTTTACGTGTACCCTTCAGATAAAAAATTGAGTCTTTCACACAGGAAACATAGGAAACCACTAAAAAGACGAAAGAAAAATAGTTTTATTTGTAAAAATGAACCTGTTCTCGGAAATAGAATCGAGGGCGCGGCAGGTCTGCAGGCTGGTGCCCGGAGCTCCGGCCCCTCCCACGGAGCCCTGTGCCCATTCCAGTCCCGGGACTTTCTCCCTCCAGACTTGGGATGATGCTACCGATGCACGTGCCGCCCCGACTCCCTTACTCAACGGGGTTCCACGGTTTGTCTTCCCACGACTGGGCGGCAGAGGTCGGGAGACTGCCGGTTAAGTCTCTGATGACAGTGGCGCAGGTCTGTCTCGGCGTCTGTGGGGGTGACCTCGGCGCCAGCGTGCCGGAGAGCTCACGGTGGCCCCCGCGGTGAGCTCCGTGCGGGCCCAGCTCCCCCTCCGGGCGTCTTCTCCTGGACTCCCCTCCAGTCCTCTGGTCCTTCGGATGGTGCTCTGGTTTCCCTCAGGACCTCAGTGAGACTCCTCTCCCTCCGTGCGCCGCGTGGAAGCTTCACGTAACTGGGTGGTTTTCAGGGCAAACTGGCGGGAGGAAAAAGAGAAAGAATAAGCAGGATTTCCACAGCTGGTGGAACACAGGGGTCAATTTTCCAGCTTTGCCTGGGCATTTCAGGAGCTGACCCTGGCTCTGGGTGTAGCTTCAGGGCGGGAGCAGGGCCAGGAGAGGAGCCGAGGGAAGGGTCCCTGGCAGCCCCGACGCTGGCTCCGACCGGCACCCGTCTAGTCCTCTCTGCTTCCATCCCGTCCTGCCCGTGGAGCTGTGCCGAGGCTCACCGCCTTCAGCACAGAGCTGACATCCAGGCAGGAAACCCGTTGGCTCACCGCCGTGCCGGTCAGTCATCCAGTTATGAATTCTGTCCGCAGTTGGCTGGCTACTGCTTCCTTCCAAAATCCACAGGCACTGGCTTCTCTGTTCTGTCTCAAGATCGTGGTTGTCATCAGTGCGGGGACGGCTGGCCGCTGGACGTTGGCTCCAGAATGACGCGTTCTCTGTCGTCAAGAAGAAATAAAGGGGCGGGGGGGGGGTGGTTTAGAAAGTGAGTCTGGACAGCGAGCCGACTGTCTCTGGAAACGAGTGGACAGTGTCGTCTTTACTCACGGGCCTCGGAGGGGCTGCGTTGGTTGGCGTGACGTCCCGTTCTTTCAGTCCTCTCCCCGGTCACTCCTCTTGGAGACGGTGGGCAGAGTCGGCTGCACATGCTGGGGACAGGGAGGCGGGCGGCCGTCCCGGGTGCGCAATGCACGGGGGTCGCGCTGTCCTGCGTCTCCCAGCCCTCCCGCCCTGCGGTGCAGGTCCGGCCAGTGGCGGGACCGGAGGGAGCGGCCCTCCCGGGCCCTCCTCCCACTGCCGGTCCGTGGGTCCTGCGTGCCGCTGGTCCGTGGGCCTCGCCAGCTGAGCGTGGAGGGGCAGCCGGCCTCCGGGGCCCTCGGTGCAGCCGCAGAGCCGAGAAGCCCCGGGTCCCCGAGTCACTGTGTGGAGAGAGAGAGGATGAGCTGCGGGGGCTCCCTGGCCCGCATCGTGGGACACGAGGAGCAGGGAGATTTCACTGGGTTCGGACACTGAAAGCCCGCCGTCACGGCCTGGCGTTGTCACCCTCACCCATGAAGCCTCGGATGGGAAGCGAGACTCCCTCTGGCTTGACGGCTGAGTAAGTGTTGGACTTTGGACGAGTCACGTTCTGTCTCTCAGGTTCGTCTCGCCCCCGCCTGACGCGGCTTGTTGGTTTCACTCTCTGGCCTTCGTCATCCTTCTCGCCGCCCAGTGGAGAGAGGAACCGGAGCGTCTCTGGAAGGAGGGCGCGTATGGAGATGAGGCGTTATGACCACAGTTTTGAGCACCGTTCCGCCCAGTACACAGAGAGAAGTCATGAACCGTCTCTCACCTTAGACCGAGCGTAAGTACCTCCGTGTGGCTGTGACGTGCAGGTGGTGCCGCTCCCGTCGGAGGACCGCGAGCCCCGGAGCAGCGCCGCTCACGGGCTCGGTGCCCGGAGCCGCCGGGACCCGGCCTTGGCGCCGACAAGGCCTTCTGCGTCCTTGGTGAGGTTTCTTCCTGGGTTTGCTGTTGTCTTTTGACGCAGTTGTCAGTGGGGTCGTTCTCTCGGTTTCCCTTTCTGGTAGTTCGTCGTTGGTGCCTAGAGATGCGACCGATTTCCATCCGGCCCTTTGGTTCGTGTCCGGCTCCTGTACTGGGTGCGTCCGTCAGCCCCGGCAGTGTTGGGAGACGTGTCGCGGCTCTGTGCACAGAATCTGCGAATAGCGACCGCGTCACCTCCTCCCGCCCAATGCGGGTGCCTTTGGTCTCTTCTCCTCGCCCGGTCGCTGCGGCCAGGACGGCCGGTGCCGTGTCGGATGGGAGCGGTGAGAGCGGACACCCCCCGTCCTGTTCCCGCTCTGCAGGGAGACGCTTCGGGATGTCGCCACCGAGTGTGTTACTGGTTGTGAGCTGGTCACGTGTGGCCTTCATGCTGAGGTGTGTTCCCTTTCGTAGCCCTTTGCTGAGACGTGTTCTCCTCACCGGGCGCTGTGTTTTATTAAACGCTTTTCCTTCACCTGTTGATGGGATCATGTGATTTCACACTTGATGCTGTTTCTGTGGCGCATCGCGTTTGTTGGTTTGCAGCTCCTGTACCGACCTTGCATCCCTGGGATAGTGAGATAATAACGCCCCGCTGTCTCATTATGGTGCATGACCTTTTTTTTTTTTTTTTTTTTTTCCGTTGTTGATAATCTCTTCAAGGTATTGCTGGGTCTGGTTTGCTAAAATTTTGCTGAGGATTGTAGCATCTACGTTCCTCAGGGCTATTGCCTCTAATCGTCTTCCTTTCTAGTGTCTTTATGTGGTTTGGGAAGGAGGATGATTCCAGACTTGTGAGAGGAGCTTGGGAGACTTCTTGTCTCTTGATTTTTTGGACGAGTTCGAGAAAGATGAGTGTTAGTTCTTCTTTGAATGTTTGGTAAAATTCACCTGTGAGCCATCCGGTTCGGGACTTTTGTTTCTTGGGAGTTTTTGATGACCGCTTCAATTTCATTCGTCGTGATCGGTCTCTTCAGGTTTTCTGCTTCTTCCTGGTGGAGTCTGGAAGGCGGCGCGTGTCTAGGAACGTGTCCGTGGCGTCCAGACCGTCCAGCGTGTCGGCGTGTGGTCGTTGGCGATGTGTTCTTACCGTCCCTAGCGCTTCCGTGGGGTTCGTTGTTACTGCTCCTCTCGTTTCTGATTTTAATGATGGGGGGATCCTGTCTCTTTATTTATTATTTCATTGCCTTTTAGATAGGGAAGGAGGGGTGGGGGGGAGAGGGGGAAACATCAATTTACTGTTGCACTCTCTTACACACTCACAGGCCGCCTCTCGTCCGTGCCCTGACCCGAGGTGGAACCCGCGCCCTTGGAGGACTGGGACGCCGCTCTCACCGATGGGCTCTCTGGCCAGGGCTCCCTTCTTCTCTGGATGAGCCTGGAGAAAGGTTGGTCGCTTTTGTTTGTTTTTTTCAAAGGGCCACCTTTCGGTTGCAGGTGCTTTGTATTGTACTTTTCTTTCTTTTTTTTTTTTTTTTAAAGACCATCTACCTGTTTCTGGCCTGATCCTGATGATTTCCTTTCCTCTACTCCTCTGGGCTTGTTTGTTGTTCTTTTTTTGAGATCCTTTACGTAGAGAGTTAGAGTGTTTCTTGGAGATTTCTCTTGTTCTCTGAGGTCGGCCTGCTGTGCGCATGTCTCTCCAAGACCCTCCCTGAGCTCTCTGAGCAAACCTCCGTCGGTGGGGCCGCCGGAGCACGTGGCGGTTCTTGTTTCTGTCTGTTCGATGGTTCGTTTTCCTGAGGAATGGCGCACTCTTTGTCTCAACCGCCGCGGCAGCGGTCTTACGAGGGCCCCAGACCTGGCTTTCTTGTCAAGGTGAAACTCAGAACTCAAAACAGACCGCATCCCGGGACCTGAGGTGTCCTGTGTCCGCAGGCTGAGACGAGCCGCGTGAGCTGAAGGGCTCCGCAGAGGGCCCGTGGGTCCTCAGAAGCCGGGGAGCTGCTTGCTTCCTGCCGTGGGCGATTCACGGGTCCCCGGGAGGTGGCGATGGAGTTCTGAGAGCGTGGTGGGGTCACGCGGCTGCCAATGCACCCCTGCGTGGTGAAAGATCAGTCCCCCCGGCTCGTGGCCGATCCTAGCCTTGGCCTCCCTCCGTTGCCTTCTGCGAGCGCTGCAGTTCTGTTCAGACGCGCGACCGGGTGCCCGTTGACCGGCCGCTTGGGCAGCACCGCCCTGGCCCTCTGCCCCCAGGGCTGGGTGAGCCAGGCTGGCGGGGGCGCCAGGGAGGGTGGGCGTTGGGGGCGCATGAAGCTTTCTCGGGTGGGTTGAAAATGCTACCGCAACCATGAAGGCTTTAAAAAAAAAAATGCACGCGCGTGTCTTCTCCCACGCGAGAACTAAGCCGCCAAAGCGAATGCTTAGCCCACTGTCAAGGAAGCCGGGGTCTGTCCTGCAGCACTGCCAGGTGCCACCAGAGCAGTGACGGAGGCCCCTGGAGGAGGAGACAGGTCGCTCCCCTCCCGGCAGTGTGACTCCTCCCGGGCCGGGCGTGTGCCCAGCGGACCGCTGCCGGGCCCGGGAAGGCCTTTGGACGCGAGAATGACATGATGTGATTTGTGTGTTTTAAAGATCAGCCCGAGTTACCTCTTTTATTTATGGATTTTAAATGTTATTTATCTCACTTAGGTTTCTGATATTAATAATGTTTTCAAATTTTGCGTTAGAGTTGACCTTCAATATTAGTCTCAGGCGTACGGCCTAGTGGTTAGACATTGGTGTCACTGACAAAGCGGCCCCCCCGAAAAGTCTGGGACGGGGTCTCCTTTAAAAGGGTATTCATCCCGTTCAAGAGGGCCCCCCACCCCTTATCTAATTGTCTTTGAATTTATTGGCACCCTACCGGTTGACCCGGTTCTCTAGGTGGCAGGGGCACAGCCCCGTCCCGCGTCGTCTGTGTGCTGTGAGTTCGCCACCCGACCCTCTTCCGTCCCCATTCATCGCCCCTCCCCCCACCCCCGACCCCCCTGAGACCCCTCTGTGATTTGACATTGGAAATGACACGTGAGGTGTGTCCCGAGAGCGCGTAGGACTCAGACCTGCGATTTTCACCCGGGGGCCGCGCCTCGCCGGTGGGCTGCGAGGACTCGGAGAACACGCGGCCTGTGACCGTTCAGTCAGGGGCGCTGGTCTGTCTTCAAGGCCGTCCTCGCTTTCTTTTCCCGATTCCTCCTTTTTCTCTCCCTGTTTTCTGTTTTCTCAGATGTTTCCCGTGAATTGACCGTCCCGTCGGCTGTGCCGACACGGCCGACAGACCGAGGAGAGCCCTCTGTCTGGGCCCCTGCTTGAAACGAGGTGGTCAGTTTTTAAATGGGACCACCTAAGGGAAGGGGTCGGTCCCCTGACTGAACGGGCAGGTGTTGCGTGTTCTAAACATCCGCGTGGCGCCCCGGGTGAAAATGGCCCCTCGCGTCCCATGAAGAGGGCGAGGTGTGCTTCAGGCCCAGAGGGCGGCCGCGCAGCCGAGGAGGCGGGAGACACGAAGGCCGCAGACCGGGGCCACCCGCCCCTCCGAGGCCCGTGAGTGAGTGGACAGGGTGGGGGACCCGAAGGCCCTCTGGGAAGAAGGACGGTGCGGGGGCCAGGGGCACGTCCACAGAGGAGGCGGGGCAGAAGGCCCAGATGGAGCGGAGCGGAGAGGACGGGGGACCCTGCGAAGGGCAGGGCAGGGCGAGCCGTGGGGACAGGGAGGACGGGGGACCCAGGAGAGAAGCAGGGAAGGGGAATAAGGGGACCGTCCATAGAGGGGGCGCAGTACCCCCGTCACCTGTCCCTCATGGAAGGTCCCCTGCCCCCCGCCCTGCCTCCTCCATGGAGAGTTCCCCTCCCCCTCTGCCCTGCCCCCCCTCAGTGGAGGGGGTCCCACCCTCCTCTCGTGTGCTCCCTCAGTACGGGGTGCCCACTGCGCCTGCCCTCCCCCTTCCACGGAAAGTCCGAATCGCCCTCTCCCCGGCCCCCTCCACTGAGGGTCCCCTCCCCCACCTGCCTCGTTCCGCCCACGGGGGGTCCCCTAACCTCTCTGTCTTCTCCCTCCACGGCGGGTCCCCTACGCCCTCTGTCCTAACACCCATAGGAAGGGTCCCTTACCCCCTCTCTTCTGACCCCGCTATGGAGGGTCCCCAATGCCCTCTGCCCTGCCCCCTCTCTAAAGGGCCCCTTCTAATCTCTGCCCTGTTCCCTCTATGGAGGGTCCCCTCCCCGCTCTGCCCTGTTCCCTCTATGGAGGGTCCCCTCCCCGCTCTGCCCTGACCTTCCATGGAGGGTCCCCTCCCCTGTCCCAGGAGAGGCGCGATTTCACACCCAGGCTGCAAAGTCTCATGCTGCTTCCATTCTAACCGACTCCTCATCATGCTCCATAGGGAGCAGGGCTTCTCATGCTCAGCACTGCTGCAGGGGCGCCGAGCAGTCCCTGTGAGAAGTTTCAGTGTGTAAGTACGTAAGGGCTTCAGATGTCCTTTGTGAGGAGTAGCAAGGACTTGCTAAAAGGCCTTGGGAAAAAATGTAAGGAGGAGTGTTATAGCAATTAGTGATTTACAAGCTAAAAGCACCTCAGCCTCTGTCACCTCCCACTTGTTTGCTTCTGTCTGGTTTAGAACATTTGTGAAGGTTGTGCTTTGCAGAATGTCTAGCCCTTTGAAAACAAATGGCTTCACAGGGAGTCCGTCCCTGGCTGAGGAGCTGTGCTGCCGCCGAAGATAACCTTTAGCCTTGCGAATTTCTGTTCCTGTTACTGCCAAGACACCCCTGCAGTCCTGCCCAGCCCCCTCTTCCTAAGGCTTTTTCCCGCCAAAGAAGAAACAGAGAGACTGCACCAGTATAAAAACCCAGCGTTTAGACTCCACTGTAGGTTGGAGCATGTTAGAGACCTGCTCAGGGTCTGCCCAACTCCTGGCCATTATTAAAATCCTTTGCTTAACTTTATACACCGCTTCAGAGTGTTCCATCTCGCCTATGTAGCCGTAACACTATGGATAATTCTTTCTCTTTGGGGATTTTCCTCTGCCTTGTAGCTGCTTATTAGCATTCATTACCTCTGTTCACAGCATGCCTGTAACACCCTCCCTAAGGACAATCTGAAAGGTCTCCATAGAAATCAACCTTTGCTTGAAAACTACTGATCTCAAATCTTGGATTATTTTTTGAACCTGAATGATCTGGCCTTGGTATTGTTAGGGCTAAAGAAGCAAGCCAGTGACTCTCAAACCAGTAGGAGATAATTAACAGATGAATCATGGGAAAGAGGTGAGGAAATGACATTCTGCAGCTCCTCACACATGTCTGTGGGATCAGAAGGAGAAAAATTGTTGTCATCAAACAGAGAAATGGTAAGATGTAGCTAGAGAACTTTGCAAATAAGTTGGAGATAGACCTATAACTAGGTTACCCTTAGTTAATCACTTCCTGAGTTAAGTAGTTAATCAGGTTAGATTGCTAACCTGGGTTAACCAGTAACAGAGAAATGAGGGAGAAGGAGAGGGGAGGGGGAGCTAATCGCATTAGTATAAAACCAGTTTTCTTTGTCTGTTTCTCCTGCACATGCCCCTGGCTGGTGGTGCGCCCGACTCCGGAGACTCGTGAATAAACGCCTCACTTTGCCGCTCAAGCCCTGTGTCCTGGCGTTTTATTGAGAGCATTTCTCACAATAGCATTTATCTCGACTTAAAATAATATCTATATTTTCTTGCCCATGTGAACAGTGAGCTCCATGATGGGGTGTTTGTGTCTCTCACGGATGTGTGTCCTGTTGTACACTGTGTCTGACCATGTCCCTGACATTAGTAAGTGCTTCACCTGCACTTACTAAGTGAATGACCTCCCTCAGCGAGGCCCCAGGACGCCCTCCTTGAAGAAACACCTGCGCCATCAGCTTGCCACAAAGTGCTCTGCGCCCAGGTGGAGCCACCCACAGCCCTGGGCACCGCTGGCTGCCCGGGGCCTTCCCCTGACGAGGCAGCTCAGTGCAGACTCCCTGCGGTCCTGACGCCGCACCCACCGGCGGGTCCAGGACCCTTGTCAGATCGCAGCCTGTCCCCACTCTTAGTCCACCCGTCCCTCTCTTCCCTCCCAGCGGGTGCAGGACTAGGATGCGCTGCCCGGATGACCGCACATGGGCGGGGGGGTGGTCGGTGCAGGACTGAGGAGAGCATCAGCCGGACAGTGGGGTGGGGTGGCCAAAGGCCTCAAGAAGGGGAGTGGAAAGGAGGTGCGGGCAATGTCCCTCAGAGAAGTTCCAGCACTTGGGGAGAAGGAGGGACAAGGACCTGCCAGGTGAGGGACAGGAGGGGGCAAAGGCGTGCTGTGTCGGCAAGAGTTTAACAAAGGGCCCAGGCTGGGGGAGGGGAAGGCGGGGCTGCGACCCCGGCAGGTCCGGGTGGCTGGGTTGGGGGGGGGCGGCGGTGAGCAGCCCAGGTGAGAAGGGACGGGCCTTGGCGCGTTTAGAAGGAGGGCTGGACGCTTGTGAGCGGCGTGGGAAGAGGTGAGCGCAGGAGAGGTTGGACCAAAGAGTCCAGGGGGAGGTGTTGAAAGGGTTAAACTGGAGGTGGGACAGGAATTTGGGTGGAAGGAGAGAGAACCCAGGTCTGGAGCTGAGACCTGTCGGTGGGCGGGGGTGACGGAGAAGGTGAGAGAGTTGGGAGGAAGGGCAGTGGGTAGGAGACGGGACAGGGGGCCGCATATTCCTGCAGGTGTGGGGGTTCCTTCCCCCGCGCAGAGGAGGAGAGTGGAGTGAAGCAGCGTCGCTGCAGACAGTCCCCCCTGCCAGGCCTCAGCCCTGATGGGGCAGAGAGGCCGAGGGCGGGCGGGGCGGGTTTGCGGAGCTGGCGCTGGCCGGGGGTTCACCTGGGTGCTCGCCAAGGCCTCCCAGTTTCCTCTCTTTCTTTCCCGGTTCATGGAAAGAAGAAAAAATGGGAAAAGTGGCGTCCCGGGAGGGTGGTCAGGGAGAGGAGGGCTCCTCTGGTTTTCAGCGGAGCGAGAAGGAGGAGACAGTCGTGCCGGACCGTAGTGGCCGAAGCGGGGGCTCTGGACGTCTGAGCGAGGGGCCAGCACACAGCGGACGGCGTCTGGGCGGCAGGCCCGTGAGATGAGCGCTTTGCTCTCCAGACATTTCTGCTGCTGCTCAGGTGCCCGGAGGGAGCGGTCAGCGTTTATACATCAGAAATGTCCCGGGTGAAATAAATGTCCTTGTCTGAGCGGATGCCCCCCCACCCCGAGTGGACATCCTGTCCTCAACATGTGCTCGGCCAGAGAAAGGGCCAGGACAGAGTCTGGGGGACAGTTCCCGTCCGATAAGTGAAGTGATTGATGGGACGCGTCTTCTCTGGCCGTAGCCACTTTGAGTCGTTCTCCCTAAAGATGAGAGCTGACGTTAATATTGTCGCAAAAGTATGCAGGTCCCATAAGGACTTGAGGAATCAGGTAGAATGTGTCAGGATAATTAATTGCTTTCTGTCCGGTTGTTAAACTTGGGACCTTTCTTGCCACGAATTGCTGGGTCTGGACATTCTCGGAGTCAGTGTCGTCTGGTGACTTGGCATCACTGAATGATTAGGACCACAGTGCTGGCTGTGTTCTTCCTTATTTTCCAGTGGTGAGTAAGGTGGAGACCATGATGCTTCATTTCCTGGGGTCTGTCGTGTCCAATCATATTTTAACTATTTTAGGGGAAGTTGTGGAAGATGTGGCTCCCTTTCAGCTGGAATTTTCCTAGATTTAATGGATTTAAGTAGGACTGCTAGAAGGGGACATGGGGACAAGCCCCAAAACTGTGTGGGGGCTGCATGGCCCCTCCAGCGGGGGCATCCGATTCGCCTCCGTGTCCCACATGCCACCTGTGCACAGGTATCGGGGTGGTGGCATCTCGCGGTCACCCAGGACAGCTCTTTGTGGCTGTCCACCACGTCATGTGGAGCCTTTTTGCTAGGATGGTGGCTTCAGCATCCCCTGAGTAGTGTCTCCTGGGACATGGAGGAACAGATGAGGTGGATGGAGAGTCATTCTACAGAGGACCAGCAGAGGTCTGCTCGATGTGGAAAATTGTGAGGGTTTTCTAGGTTTTTGTGTGGTGTAATGGGGAGTTTGGGTGAGGGTCAGTTGGACAGAACACAGGCTTGTTTGTGTTTTGCTGCAAATCCTAGAGTAACTAAGAATATTTGAGACTATTAGTAAACATGTCTTGTGGAATACTTTAAAAATTGTTCTGTGAATAAATATATTTCTAGAAGTGATTGAATTTTTTAATAAATACCAATCTAAAGAGTACTGGCGTAATAGAGAATTCACAATTTCTTACTCTTAGTTTTCACTAGAAATTAAGGTTTTTTTTTAAAGGTTAAGAATGGTAATTAAAGGTATAGAAAAAGCAGTAGAGCAAAGAACTGTGTATAAGAGAAAAACAAGATATGTTGTGATTGAATCAAAAGTTATGGGATACGGTCATGTATTTTTCAGAGAAAGGGAATTACCATATATTTTGCTCCATAAGATGCAGTTTTTTTCCCCCAAAAGTGGGGGGAAATGTTTGTGTGTCTTATGGGGCGAATATTGCATCATGGACCATGGTATGTATTACCTGACCTGTCAGCGGTGGCGACAGCTGTTAGAAGAGGAAGAGTGGGTCCACACAAAACCCCTGGGGATGCTTAAATGTCCCAGTGTGCTGCTGATTCTCAGGGTGTCTGTCAGTTGCCACCCTCCTCTGCCCATCACCTGGGACCTGGGAGAGTGGAGAGAGCCACCTGACACTCCCAGCTACAAGCACTGAGCTGTCCAATCAGCTGAGGCTAATAACAGGCATGAGGCACAGTGCCAAATGCCAATTGTCTTTGACACTGGGTGGGGTGTGTGTCAGTAGAACCGCCTCCAATCAATCACTGCATTTTAAGCTCTGCCAATCATGAGAGGCAGGTGGGTGGAGCTGAAGTAACATGTTGTCTGCTGGCTACTGGCTCTGTTAGATGCTACAGCTGTCTCGTCTACCTCCATACTGTTTCTAGTGCACCCCAGATTTCTGTGTGAGGAGGCCAGCAGTAACTGGGTGCGCAGCCATAAGTGCTGAAGTTTGTCATATATAAAGGGAGGTATGGTGGGGTCACTATTCTAGTAGTAACCCAGGCACTGAGGGGATAGCCGAAACAGCACTGGGGGTCTTCCGCCAGCACCTGTAACCAGGATAGTGATACTGTCAGTGACTGTTACAACTAGTGATACCTCTTAACTCCCTCAATGCCTGTTATTAAAGGCCCCCATAAATCCTGACGCTAGCGATCATGAGTTCTGGGGGTTCCCAGAAAACTAGAAGAGTACTTGAACTTTAAAGGCTCTCCTCATTTGTTCATGACAGCGATGATGGTTCTTAATACCGGTGTTAACTGCCGTTCACTTTGCATGGTTGAAATATTATTCTGTTATATTTTATTAAATATTTTAGCCCACCATTTGGTTCATAATATTTTGTTTTCTTGTTTTCCTCCTCTAAACCTAGGTGCGTCTTATGGTCAAGTGTGTCCTATAGTGCAAAAAAATAGGGTAATTTTGTTCTAAGTGCGGCTGGTTGTTTTAGAACGAGACAGAGGACAAGCAGGATGAGAGCAGAATGTTGAAAGGGAAGCGGTAGAAGATTTGTGAAGAGAAATATATAGAGAGGAGGTTTTAGAGATGGTGAAGCTGAATACGATGAGAGTAAATTTAATTAAGAAAATGACTGTAAATAAGAAAAGTAAGGTGATGTAGAAGCAGAATTTGGTTCTATTTTATTTTGTTAAAAGGACGGTTTTCTTGTATTGTGTAGCAGCAGATAAGATAGCATGAGACATTTTCTGCCTACACAGTGAAGATACTATGTGTCCTTAAAATATGTTTCTGTTTTATATTGTTTTAACCAGGTCTTTGATTACTAAAGAAGGCAGTCTTCTCAATCCTAAAATCCAAAGATGTGAGAACCACATACTGACCCAGAGCCAACGTGACAGGACCCCTGCTCTCTCGGGTAAGACTCCTGCCGACACTCACAGGACTCAGAGCTCACACCCCAGGATCCTCTCATCTCTCAGGTTGGACTCCTCCACAGTCGCATGCCCCAGAGGCGATGCCAAAGGACCTCACACTCTTTCAGGCGGGTCCACATTTTATACTAAATGGATCTAGAAGTGATGTGAGAGGATCTCCAGTTCTAACGTGAGGGAACATGTCCCCATGGTCAGAGGACTCAGAGGTGACATGACAGAACCCCCTACTTTCTCAGGTGAGACGCCTCCCCACAATCCCAGGGCCCAGATCTGATACGTCAGGGTTCTATACTCTCTCAGGGAAGACCCCTCCCAGCACTCAGAATTCCGAGCGGATGTGGCAGGACCTTCTATGCCGACAGAGTGGAATGACCCCCGTGCTCAGATGCACACTGCTAGGAAATGGTCTTCTCTGCTGCCATCTAGTGCACATGTTAGGGATGACACCTAATAATTAAGCCCTTATTGTTAATGCATAAATTTTTTTGTGTTGAAATTATTCTTTAACTTCCCATTGTGATTTCTTTTGAGGGTTATTTAGAAATGTATTTTATAACTTTTATTTTTTTAAAGATTTTTAGTTTATTTTATTTCTAGAGAGAAGGGAAGGGAGGGAGAAAGAGAAGGAGAGAAACATCCATGTGTGGTTGCCTCTCGTTCATCCCCAACTGGGGACCTGGCCCACAACCCAGGCATGTTTCCTGAGTGGGAATTGAATCAGCAACCCTTTGGTTCACAGGCTGGCTACTCAATCCACTGAGCCACACCAGCCAGGGCCCAAAACTGTTTTGAGCAGTGGAAAAAACGTCTGGATAGGTGTATGGCATCAAATGGAGAGCACTTTGAAGGTGACTGAAGGTTAAATATGTAAGAATAAATACACAACTTTTTATAAATACATCTTGGGGTTTTTTTTGCCACCCCACCCCCCATATACTGCTCCCTGGGTGGTAGCCTAACCAGATTGACTCTGGACTCAGGCCTTTGCAGAAGCTGAGTCTCTGTGGCTGGGAGCACTAGCTCTGTGAGGTCCTCCTGGAAGGCTCTGCTTTCAGTGATGGGGGGAGTAAGGCGAGTGGGATTCAAAGTTGTATGGAGACAACACGTTTCAGAACAAGAGGCCAAAAAACAGGGAGGAGGTTGGTGTTGACATCTACATAGCATTTAAGGAGCTGTTTGTCTATCTCATCTCTTGTTATGAAAGTAGAGGATTTGTTTAACCAGTTACTTCTTTACAAATGACACTCTTGGGGAGAGTCAAGGGCCGGTATACTTATCTGAAGTGCCCTCAGGGCTGGGGTGTAAAGTGCGTGGAGGCTGCATTTGCCCTATGGCTATCAAGGTGCTAATGACTTACCCTCCCTGCAAACATAGGGCTTCTCCCCTGAGTGTGTCCTGTGGTGTGAGATGAGATGTGACTTACGTGCAAAGCCTCGCTCACACTCCCTGCAAACATAGGGCTTCTCCCCTGAGTGTATCTTCTGGTGTCTGCTGAGCTGTAACCTGTCATTGAAGCCTTGCCCACACCCTCCATATTTGATTGTTACAATTCTTGACGCTCCTACTTCCATGAATAATTTCTCTGTGTCCTCTGGATTCGCCTTCTGGCCTGTGCTGAGCTCTTCCTCCATCATCCCCTCATGCTCACTCAAGCTTCCCATTTGTTTATCAGGAGGTTTCGACAATGCCCCTGAAACCCTCCTTTGCCTGATCCTTTTAAGCAAAGGTTTGGACCTTTCTTTGGCCTCTCGACCTTCCCCTGTGTCCTTCCAACTGTGTGTAATGGCATGGTGCTGCTGCTGCTGACTCTGCTCCGCTGGGCTGCGGTCCTCTGACTGGAGGTGTTTTCTTGCAGATGTTCCCGGGAGAATCTGAGAGGGGTGACTGCGTTTCACATGTTGGCTGAGGAATTTCTCACTGGAGAAGGCGAGAGAGCAGGAGGGACATGGGTGGACCTCTGGCTTTGGTTCTGCTGAAAGAGAAGGTTTTGGTCAGCAGTGACATGGACAAGGCTGCCTCAGCTGCACACTTGGTCTCCTGAGAAGACCTGTCTCGCCAAGCATTCTTATAGTGTTGACAACGCAAGCTCTGTCCCCCACACTGTTCGTATTTTTCTTTTAATTTCTATGCACTGCAATGTTTTCAGAAAGCAGAAAGCCCGTATCATGGGTCGTGCCTGCACATAGGCCAGACTAGGGACTTTCAAGTAGCATCAGAGGCTGTTCCTCTCCTTGTGTGGATGGAACTGCAGTGACCTTTTCCATGTACGTGTATCTTCTAAGTAAGTCATAGTAAAGAGAGAAACCACAGGCCCCACCTAGCAATTGCTTCTCTCGGTTCTCTGAAATTATAAAATAAAAACATGTCCTTCCTCAGCCTCACACCAAGTATTCACACTTTATTTCATTCAGTGTTAGCCCATTTCAAATACACTAGGAAGTCCTGTTTTAAAATAGTTATCCAACCACAGTTCCAACACACCCGACTCCCATACCCCTGCAGCCCATCTGCATCTTCTCTCACTTGTAAATGAAGTCATCACTGTGGGATTCCACTGAAGTTGATTTTCCAAAATTTAACAAAGCCTAATTTTAGAACAGAGTCATGCCCTGGCCTCTGCAGGGCTTTCCGGCCATCACTCTCTCATGCTCACGCTGCAGCTGAAAACAGCACAGTTGTCCCATCTTGCAAAGGAACGTCCAAGTGGCTCAGCTTGGATCATGGACCCTGTGTTTCCAGCTGCTGGACCTGTATCTGATTTGCATTGTTACCCTCCATGTTGAGGTCGAGACCGAGTGTCCCTCAGCCAGCTCAAACCCCCCCTCTCCTTCTCTGCACTAGCTGCCCCTCTACCTGGGACCCTTTGCCCACAGGTATTGTTCTAAGTGTTCTCCATGCAAAGGACCCTCCCTGAGCACCAGCCACACTGCACCCTCCGTTCACAGTGATCCCCAGGTACTTGGTTGTGGATTCCTTTTCCCTAAAGCACTAATCGTTGTGTGATATTGTGCACATGCAAGCATCCGTCCCTGAGTTTCCCTCCTTCGCCCGTCAGCTGCTCAAGAGCAGCGATTCTCATCTTTATGCTAATCGGTATCTCCAGTTCCCAGAACTCTGTGTGGCACAGAGTAAGAACTCACAGGACAACTACCTGAAATAATGAATAAGTGCATATTAACATACACATTTCATCTAGAAATACAGAGGAAAGTAAGAAGAAACAGCTATAAAAAGGTTAGAAAAAATCTGCTTTGGTGAGAGAGTTGGTTAGTGTTTAAAAACTTTTTTTTGCTCTGTCCATGGTGGCTCAGTTGGTCGGGTGTTGTCCCACAAATTTAAAGGTCATGGGTTTGATCGCTGGTCAGGGCTCATGGATGGGTTGAGTGTTTAGTCCCCAGTCAGGTCAGGGTGCGTACAAGAGTCAATGAGAGACGTTTTTCTCACACATTGATGTTTCTCTCTCTCTCTCTCTCTCTCTCTCTCTCTCCCCGCCCCCCCTTCCCTTCTCTCTAAAAATAAATAATTAAAATCTTCTTTAAAACTTGGGTTTTTTGGCCTCTAAGCCTTTCAGCACTATATGCTGTTGTGTATTCAGTGCATGAAGCATTTTAAAAATTGGAACAGAAAGAAAATAAAAATTGTTCCTAGGAGTCAAATGCATATGAAATGACTCCTTGATTTCTGAAGCATCTGACTTGAAATTGTACTGACTTTAGAGTGGAGTTGGACTGTGAACATTTCTATGAGAGTTCTCTCTTTTACTTCTGTCTTGAAGGAGAACAGCGGTGCCCACCTCTCCTGGCCGCGAGCTCTGTCTTCCACTTGCTGCCCCACTTGATGCCCAGCTCCTGGCCGTACTCATCCCCGTACCAGACCAGCAGTTCACAGCCTGGCCTGACGACCTGGCAGGTTCGGTAGAAAATCTGCCTGTGATACTGAAAGGCCCCCAGGTTCTGTTCTTCATCATCCCGGGCACAGTTCACATACCTGTGATTGAGGGAGAGGAAGGGAAAGAAAAACACAGCAGTGAGATCCCGCTACCTGTCACATCCACGTCCAGCTCCTCACTGATGCTTAAGGCCCTCGGGCTTTGATGTCACCCACTCCCCCCAGTGCTCCCGGGGAGCCTTCTGTTCAACATCTGAGCCTCTGTCAGATGTCATATGAATATCTGTCTCCAAGTCCTGCTCACGGGGCTCATCTTGCCTAAGACCATTTCCCAAAGCCCAGTTCCAGACTTAAGATACACCCCGATTGGCCATGAAACGCAGCTCCCTCTAGCTTCTCTAAACGCTAAGTCGAGTTCTGTTTCACACCAGAGAACCTGGTGCTTGATCTAGACTCTGCTTCTAGATTATCTCACATCATTCAATACTCATCCCAAGTCTATCTTCTCTTGAGAGGTCTTTCTCCAATCATTGCATACTTTTCTTGGGGTAAAATTAACTTGTCCCCCCAAGGTTCCCATAGAAACCTGGAGGCCTCTCTGTCTCAGCAAGATAACAGAGCAATGATAGTTGATTCACATTCTCTTTTCCCTGATTAAAAAAAAAAAAAAGCCGCTCGTGCAAGGGGCTCATGACCACTCATCTGCAGGCCTGAGAATGCAGCTCTAGTTAGAGGTGATGCTGGGCTGCTTTGCTGGGCTGTCCTTGGTTTAGCCTATCTTGGCACTGTGCACTTCTGTAAAGGTAGGAAAAGTGTACTCATATACTTCTAAAAGCAATCATTTAATGTCTGTCTGCAGTAAGTCCTTCATAAGGACACGGGTTGTGTGATCTCTTTAAGTAATAAATAACTTGGTCTAAACTGGAACCATAGTAAGTGCTTAATTAATGTTAGATGAAGTAAAGTATAATCCAGTATTCCAGTACATCTAGGCTCTTCAAGGTTTCTTTCCCCCATTGTCCAAGGTTTGTCTAGCATACATCTTTATATTTTGAGGGTGTACACTGTATTTTTATCTCCTTTTTTCCTAAATGTCTCCTGATATGAAAGAATCCCATGTGGAGAACAAAAGAAACAGGATTGAGGGAGGCCACCAAGGGGGCAGGATGACAGGGAAAGCCTGTGGCAGACAAGAGTCCTCTCGGGCACCCAGAAATTGATCGACCGTACCTCACCCAGTTGGCCCAGGATTTGTCCTTCCCATCCACATACTCATAGCAGTTTCTGCCTTTGGTGATCTGCGTTTCAGGAGAAGAAGTTAAAGGCTTTTTTTGGTGGGGAGGTAACAGAAGAATTATTTCACTATACTGTCATCGAAGCTCTTTCAGCTCACACGGGGATTCAACCGCCAGTTGCGACCACAGGATATTTTTCTTAGTCATCAGGATATTTTTCTTACTCATCATGTACACATATGAGCCTGTCCCATCAGAGCAGGAGCCTATAAGGGAGGAGCCAGTGCCTTGTGTGTGTACCACTTTGCTCCCAGTTACCCTCTGGTCCTTTTGTTTTTAAAGAATTTATTTATTTTTAGAGAGAGGGGGAGGGAAGGAGAAAGAGAAGGAGAGAAACATCCACGTGTGGTTACCCCTCACGTGCTGACTGGGAATCGAACCGGCGACACTTCGGTTCACAGGCCGGCACTCAGTCCACTGAGTCACAACAGCCAGGGGTACCTTCTGATCCTTAAACAGGAGGAGCTTCCCGTTCATGCAAAGCCCATTCAGTACACAGAGCTAACCATATTATTGATCCCCATCCATGTCTAGCATGTAGAAGGTGAGGTCCCACCAGGCCTCAGGAAGGATGTCGGAAGCCAGAGGGCAGGGTAAGAGGTAAACACTTCTCTCACCAGCCAGGAGTATCCACCGTTGGCAGCCTCTTCATCGTCTGTGATGCGACCCTCATAAGGGCCAAAGTGCAGACCCACAGGCAGATCGGAAGCCTCGTTCCACACTCCAAGCCCAGCCTCAGGGATGCCTGATGTTGCAATTCTCAGCCCAGGCGGTAGAGTGAGGGCTGAGCGGTCGGGATGCCCCTTGTCCACTGCATGATCTTTTACAAACGTAGGGGGCCCGTGCACAGCACAGCTGTCAGTGAAGAACTTCTGACACTTCTCACAATCTGGAGGCGAGAAGAACAGGGGTTAGGGGTTTCTGAATACAGAGAGCTTCAAAGAGAGCGCAGGCCCTCACCTCACTGAGGCTCCATCCTGCTCTCCTGGTCACTGGAGGAACGGAATGATTTGGGGACCAAGTGGCTAGATGAAATTATGTAGCCAGACATAACGTGCCCCTTTGGAAGGGTCACTCACAGAGGAAGTCATCATCCTGGGGCTTGCTGACCTCTCGGTACACATGGCCCTTTCTTTCTCGTAGGCTGTACATCTTCATGTCAACCTCCTTTCTCTTGGGGTCTGAGTTTGAGGAAGAAGAGCAGGCGAGCTAGGTTGGTGGGGTCTGGAGTGTCAGTCTCTGTTTTGTCAGAAAGCACACAATCTCCTCCCCTGAAAGCATCACCCGTTCTTTCTACGTACTCTGGTATTTCCCTCCATTCACTACTGGTTCAGAGAGACTAAGAGTCCACAGTGACTAGAGATGGAGGATTCAATGTCAGTTTCTAGATCATCCCATGATCAGGTGTAACTTCCTAACCTTCACTCGGTTATAAAATATTGATTGAGGGCACATTACATGTCAGCATTAAGCAAAGGCCTGAGCATACTACACCAGGGATGTACGGTCGGGTCGCTATTATCACAGGTGGGTTTATTGGACAACTCACACATGTCAATAGTTTTAAATTTAATGTAATGCTTTCAAACAACATATGAATGATGTGTCCTTATCTTGACTTTACACATCAGCATTCAGGAGCTAAGAGAATTTATAAGATCAGCCCAAAGCTCCAGTGCTGACTTCAGTGTCAGCTTCATCCAGCTTAAACCCAGGACTATCCCAAGTTTGCCCCACACACCTAGGCCATACTTATCATCCATTCCAGAGGACTTAGAGGAGCTGTAGTGTCCAAGTGATTCTATCTTACCCAATTTTCGTCTAGAGCGCTCTCCAGAGGTCCTTGCTTGTCCAGGAGGGGCCACGGGTTTCTGGGCGTGCTCTGAGCCACTCGCAGTCAGCAAACTAGTCGTTGTGGACAATTCCTTCAAACTAGATTCATTGCTTAATGGTGGTCTGGAGATTGCCTTCAATGTGAGAGTCACATATTAAAAGATAAGATGCATTTATTTAATTTTAAGGGCTTTGATATATTTCCACATGTATGAATCTAAGTAACACTTCAACAGCCCCTGGAAATACCGGAGGAGTGTGGATATCAGAGGGAGAAGAAAGGGCCTGTATGGATACTGAATTCAAGACCAAATCGATGCCTTAGGCTCTTTTATTTCAGGTTTCTTTATGATAGTGAGAGTAAGGGGCATTGGGAAGAGAGTAAACAAATAGTTGGCAGAAACATATCTAGACTCTAGTGAAAATGATGCTCAAAATTTCAAATTGCCATATTTTTTTTTCAGATTTAATGTGTTTTATTGATTAAAATATTACATTTGTGCCAATTTCCCTTCCCTCTGCTCCCCTCCACCCGGTGGCCCCCCTCCCTCCAGTTGTCCCCCCCTTTTAGATTATGTCCATTAGTTGTGCATACAGTTCCTCCCAACCTCTCTCCGTCTATTCCATTCCCTCCTACCTTGATCTCCAATTCCTATATCATCTCCCTCCCTTTCCCCATTCCCCCTCCCTGTTGACCTCCCCCCAATATGCTTCCCGTACCCACAGTTCCTTTTCCACTCTCGTTGCCTATTTAGTTTGCCTTTGTTTCATCTCCCTAGCTTCTGTTTTTTTAAACCAGTCCCTTTAACATCTCATATAACAGTAAGGCCCACCCACCTGAGGCCTTAAAAGCATCCAAGCAATTTTGCATAATGAAAGACACCAGCCACCAGCCTCAGGCGTGTGGAGACATTCTGAAAGCTGCTTCATTTTCCCTATCTCCCAGCCGCAAACTGTGGGGTTTGTTTTTGGACTCCTCTGTTTCTGTAACAAATACTCAGTAAACGGCTGTTCCTGATTTCAAAAGAATTATGTGGTGATGAAAGATGAGGGGACATTCCAGCAATAGCCTTCCTTTCCTTCTGTTCCTTCTCTTCACGCTGAGGCAAAAAGAGCACTTAGGGCAAGCCCCGTACTCAAACACCAGGCTCTCGGGTTACCGGGCGGCCACTTACTCCGCTGAGCCACACCTGTGTGGCCTGCTGCTGCATGCACCAGGGGAACTCTTCAGCGCACATCAGTGGACAGCGCTGCTGCCCACTACTGCACACTGTCTGTCTCAGTGCTGCCATCTGGTGGACAACTGTGGGAACTACAGGTAATTCCTTGTCAGCCTGTATCCTGGCATTGGTCACCAGGAAGCCTGGTATTGCTAATAAGGTAACCACCACGGAACTCGGTTCCTGATACTAGGTAGCTAAGTCTTGCTTACTAGGTCTGCAGCTACCTCTACCGCTGAGCAGATCTCTGAGTTACGGTGACCAGGTCACCCTCCGGAGAGCGCGCTCTCAACCTCCCGCGAGCGCGCAGCACTCACCGCAGCACTCACCTTCCCGGGCGCGCACTCACACTCCCGGGAGTGCGCACTCACACTCACACTCCGGGGAGTGCGCACTCACACACTCCGGGGAGCATGCACTCACAGTCTGAGGAGCGCACTCTCGGCATCCCGGGAGTGCGCAGCACTCACCCTCCGGCGAGCTGGCACTCACGCTCCCGCGAGTGCGCAGCACTCACCCTCCTGGGCGCGCACTCACACTCCGGGGAGTGCGCACTGACACTCACACTCCGGGGAGTGCGCACTCACACTCACACTCTGGGGAGTGTGCACTCACACACTCTGGGGAGCATGCACTCAGTCTGAGGAGCGCACTCTCACACTCTGGGGAGTGGGCACTCACACTCACACTCCGGGGAGTGCGCACTCACACACTCCGGGGAGCATGCACTCACAGTCTGAGGAGCGCACTCTCACTGTCCCGGGAGTGCGCAGCACTCACCCTCCTGGGCGCGCACTCACACTCCGGGGAGTGCGCACTCACACTCACACTCCGGGGAGTGCGCACTTACACTCACACTCCGGGGAGTGTGCATTCACACACTCTGGGGAGCATGCACTCAGTCTGAGGAGCGCACTCTCACTGTCCCGGGAGTGCGCAGCACTCACCCTCCTGGGCGCGCACTCACACTCCGGGGAGTGTGCACTCATACTCACACTCCGGGGAGTGCGCACTCACACTCACACTCCCGGGAGTGCGCACTCACACTCACACTCCGGGGAGTGCATACTCACACTCTGCGGAGCGCACTCTCACCCTCCGGCAAGCTGGCACTCACCCTCCCGCGAGCGCGCAGCACTCACCCTCCTGGGCGCGCACTCACCCTCAGGGGAGCCGGCACTCAGCCTCCCAAGAGCGCACAGCACTCACCCTCCCCCAGCACTCACCCTCCCCCAGCAGTCACCCTCCTGCGAGCCAGCACTCACCCTCCCCCAGCACTCACCCTCCCCCAGCCAGCACTCAGCCTCCCCCAGCAGTCACCCTCCTGCGAGCCAGCACTCACCCTCCCCCAGCACTCACCCTCCGGAGAGCCAGCACTCACCCTCTCCCAGCACACACACACTGGCTCAGTGTGCTCTGTGACCACAGGGCTGGGCAACAGGCCTCCAGCATGAAGACCAGGAGGGGTGTCCTGGGAGTCCTGAGGGGGAGACCTCGGCTGAGGCCACCCACAGACTCCCTCAGAGTCAGGCCCCCGGTGGTGGCACAGAGGTCAGGTGCCGGCCAACCACCAGGCAGCTTCCCAGCCCTGGCGAGCTGGGCACCATCTGGCAGGAGCCCCAGGGTCCACTTCACAACAGCCCTGCAGTAGTTGAGACAGGCTCCCCACGGCCCAGGGGCCCCATCCTGTGCCCACACGCCACATGCCCAAACACCTGTGCACACACAACCCAGGCCACTCCAGCCTTCATGACTGCTCCTCACAGGGAATACCCTCTAGGGGCAAACCATGCCTCCTGGGAATCTTTAAGGACCCTGGGCCTCCCCAAGGGTCAGGCTTCCTGTGTCTGTGTCACAGACTTTCCCAAGTGTCCTAGCAGGCTCTAGTAGACACCCCAAGATCCAGAGGCCCTGCTCAGTGGCATGGCGGTGGGTGGCCTGGCTTCCAAGACAGGTGAAGCAGGAGACCCTAAGGAGCCGCCCACCCGCCAGCCTGGGAGGTGAACTCCCACTGACAACCCCACTGCCCTACAGTGCCTGGGGTTGGGGTCGGGTCAGGGTCAGGTCAGGGTCAGGGTCGGGTTAGGGGTTAGGGTTTAGGGTTAGGTTAGGGTTAGGGTTACGGCTTTCAGCTCTATCAGAGCAACCCAAGCGGAAATTACGGGGTATGGAAGGCCGCATGCATTGGAAATAACAGCGCCGTGAGTATTTGTGTTGCTGTAAAACCTAGCAATAGGTACCTAACGTGATTTTGCAACGGCGATGAATGTAAACGGTATTTTAAGATAGCTGCAACAACTTTAGCACCTGTGATTGCTATTGGTGATGCAGTCGCAGGTTCTGCTAATACCACTGGGGTTTATTGCCTACGTTTGTAACAAAAGGAAATAGTAATTTTCAAAGGCAAGTTGTTGAAATAAGATACAGTTTTTTTCATATCCTGGTTGATAATCCCCTTGAATTCTATCACAAAGTCTTGGAGGTCTGAGGCCCCGGGTTAAAGATTCCATTCACAGAGTGTCGACACTCCCCCTCCACCCCATCCCATGTCCCCCTGCCCCCCAGCATAATTGCTTACATTGGTTACATGCTAATAATAATTCAGGCATCAGTCTTCTGCCCAGTCCACGTTCCTGAAAAATGCAGACATTTAAAGGACGTTCTTTTTGATGATTATTTCTGCTTCGTAGGCAGCTGTGTCTATGTTAAAACAAGACTACAAAGAAGTCAGCACTTGCTTTAGCTGTCAAAGTCCTCGACAAGACCATGGACGTGAGCAAGCTCTCTGCTGAAAAGGGTAGGTTATGTCCCCTCCTCTGATTCGGTCAGTTTCCTGGACCGTGTCGGAGAGGTTCCTACGAGGAAATTGCGGTTCCTTCTGGTCAGCACAGCTTACAGCGGGTTGGCTCGGGCACTTGGCTCGTGGGACTTTTTCTAAGGAAGGGACAAAACAGCAGCTTAGAAGATTGGAATGGGTGAGGAGAAGAAAGATTGTTGACGCAAAAACGTGAATAAAAGTATCCGTGAATCATATGAAGCACAAAACACGAAGGGGTGGTGAGCGAAGGCCAACAAGGGGGGGGGGGGTTGAACAGGTCGCCTGTGCGTGCCGAGTGCGCCCCGTAATGCAGCCGTGCGTGTGTGTGTTTTCCCCCAGTGGAAATTGCCACGCCAACCAGAGAGAATGGAAAGACGGTCATCGGAGTCCTCGGACAGAAGGAAGTGGAACAGCTGATCAAAAAACACGAGGAAGAAGAAGCTAAGGCTGAGCGTGAGAAGAAAGAAAAAGAACAAAAAGAAAAGGATAAATGGAAGACAGAATTGGGGGTTTTATAAATCTTTTGAGCCCCATTTCAGCCGCCCTCTTCCACAGTGAGCACGTGTTGGCTTTTGAACCTGGACGGTGGGAAAGAGGGATGGTAGCCTCTGATCGGGCCCTCGTCTTTCTGTAAGTTGAGCGGTGACTGCTCTTCATGGGCCTTTCTACCCCCCTCCCCCCTTTTCTGGGAATAAAACTTGGTAAGAATGGAAACGGCGAAGGAGAATTGTCTGTAGCAGTCACTGTTGTTCACCGGGATTAGTGGGTCTGTGATCCTTCATGCTTCAGTGTCCCGGGGCAGCCCTGGAGGTGCCGGGACACAAGAGGCTAAAGTTGGTGGGTGCGAGTGTCATCAGCAGGGAAAGATGGGACTTGTGCCCTGAAGGCCTCCCTTGCTGTGTCCATACCGTCTTGGAGAACCCGTGGCCCTCGGCCTCTGTGGGAATCACATTCTTGTACCCGTTGCCAGCCGTTGATATCGATGGCTCTTCCTAGGACCGGAAGTGTGTGCGTGCACATGTATACACATACGTGTTCACACAAACCGCTCCGATAAAACGTGAAAGGCCCGTTTACAGTGCAAGCCCTGCACCCGCTACAGTAATCAGTCATCAGTGCTTCTGAGCACCTCTGGATCCCTCAGATCCCATTTCCCTCTCCCCCTCTACTCCCGAGAGAGAACTCGAGTTCACCTTTCCCCTTACCTACGGTTCTTAACAATGCGTTTGTCTGTTCCTCTGCCCCAGGTGGCACATCCCTGGGGGTAGCCAGGTGTGCCCTCTCTCCGTCTCCAGCGGTTGGTTTAAGAACGACCGTGGGCTGAGCCAACCCAGACCAGATGGGTGGAGGGAAGACGGCCGCGGATGCCGCGGCAGGCCCACGGCAGGCGCGTGGCAGGTCCCGTGCAGGAGAGATTATGGCCACAGAGGAAAAGGGGCCGCAGACGAGAGCAGTCGGTCTTGGCTGGGGGGGGGCTCCGCTTAGGTTTGCTGCTGCTTCCTTCGAGGCCTCTGACCGTGGCGCTGCGGGGCGTTCTCACCTGCAGCGGCGCCGAATCCACAGCCGTGCAGATTCTGGTGTCCCGTCCCAGACCCACAGAATGAAGAAAAATCTTGGAGTAGAGCCCAGACGTCTGTTTTAACAAGCTCTGCACAAATGTTTGAGGCTCCATTTGCTGCATGTTAGAATCACCTTGAGTGCTTCCCTACCAGTGAAGCAGCCTGGGGGGGCGGGGGGGGCACCTGGTCTCAGCCCAGGAAGGCTCCAGGGCCACCGCCCCAGTGCCAGCCTCTCACACTTGTCCCCTCCAGCTCTCCTCAGAGCACATTTAACCCTTCCGTCGGTTCCCCTTCCGAGAATTTCACAGATCTGCTGCGAAGTGGGTGAAGCTTAAGCTTCAAGACCCCTCACTTCTGAGGCCTGGGAAGGGACCCTCACAATGTGTTCTGTGCTCGTGCTTTTTGTAAAGTCTGCAAAAGTAAGGTCTTTTACCTGCAATTAATAAGCGCTACTGTCTGTTTCTGCAGCGGAACATACTCGTTTGCAGATACTTCCATGTGTAGTGAGGTTATTGTTACTCACCTCAGGGTCGAAATGGATCTCCGGACGTGTTCCTCACCCACCCGCTGAGCCTGCATACCCAGTATAGTGACAGGAAGGCATAGGAACAGAAGTTGTCACCATCGTTGGAAGTTCGCGGACAGTGGGAGAGGAACAGGGCCTGACATGGGCCAAGTCAGAAGCTCGCCTGTGGCAAACTTCATCCTTAAGGTGTGTGCAGTTACCCTCTGGGGATTCAGGTCTCGTGATGCCGGAAACGCCGGGGGATGCCTTAGGGGTATGTCAGCTCATCGAACCACTGCGGTGATTTGGTGAGGTTTCTCATTCTGATTTTCAATTTGATACCCAATTTTGCATTTGTACTGAGAAGGAAAACTCTGACTCCAAAAAACCTCCGCTGCCTTGCGGCATACCTCTTCAGGGGAAAGGCTAAGGGAGTAAACCCCGACAGAAAATCCGGAGCCGGAGTCCCTAAGGCGGTTTGACATTGTAGTCAACACCGGCAACTCCTGCGGCGCACCTGAAGCCAAGCTGTATTGACTCCGTCTTTCCCTTGGACCCTTAAGCTGCGAAGAGAGGGGGGGTCTGCTGCATGGGCAACAGCAGACCCTCCATATCACCCTGCCCAGGCTCTGTAGCTTCAGCGTCATCGCAAGATGTTGATTCAACACGGGAGACAGATACTACCATGTCACTCCCGAGTCAGACTGCACAGCCATTCTCGGCGGTGCAGATAGACTCTTGAGAAGCTACACCATCGTCTCTCGAGACGGACGGCTGCCGACGACGACTGTCGTATTCTTTTGCTTTAAGAGGACACCCCTCCACCCCGCTACACACACACACACACACACACACACACACACATAGTATCTTCTATATAAACCCGAATCAGCCC
This sequence comes from Furipterus horrens, assembly GCF_987537825.1. Classification (NCBI taxonomy): domain Eukaryota; kingdom Metazoa; phylum Chordata; class Mammalia; order Chiroptera; family Furipteridae; genus Furipterus; species Furipterus horrens. The sequence goes on from NW_028327175.1 coordinate 203,213,179, forward strand.
CTGCTTTCCCTTGTCCTGAGAATAAAGTCCACTTTCTTCATTCTGACCTGCAACTCGCCACTGCCTTGTTGCTGATGCTCTGTCCTGGACCCCCCCCTCTGTACCGCCCTCTGTCTGTCCCTCACCCTCTCTGGAATGCTCTCCTCTCTGCACTCTGTCCCGCCCCCGAAGAACTACCCCGTCCTCTTCCCTGTCCCCGTGGGACTTCGGGATCCTCTATCCTGCTCCCGAAGGTCTTACACATCCTCCACCCCGCTTCCGATAGGCTGCCGGCACCTCGTCCCCGCCCCTGGAGGACTTAGAAGCCGCTTCCGGGAAATCTGACCTTCTCCCACACTTCCGGGACACTTTCGCCATCTTGTTCGCACCCTTGAAGGTCTCACACAACCGAAGCACAACCCCTGAAGGTCTACGCACCCTGTCCCGCTTCCGGTAGGCCCGCCATCTTGGTCCCACCCCGAAGGTCTTCCGGGTGTTCGGCCTCGCCCCGCATCCGGGAGTCTTCCGCCACCCTGTTCCCGCCTCCGAAGAACTACCGCGTCCTCTTCCCTGTCCCCGTGGGACTTCAGGGTCCTCTGTCCTGCTCCTGAAGGTCTTATACATCCTCCGATAGGGTTTCGGCACCTCGTCCCTGCCCCTGGAGAACTTAGAAGCCGCTTCCGTGAAGTCTGACCACCCGTCACACTTCTGGGACACTTCCGTCCTCCTGGTCCCACCCCAAAGGGCTTCCGGGTGACATCCGCTTCCGGCATACCCCGCCGTCTTGTTCCAGCCCTAGAAGGTCTCACGCAGCCGATGCCTAACCCCCGAAGGTCTATGCACCCTGTCCTGCTTCCGGTATGCCTGCCATTTTGGTCCCTCTTCAAAGGTCTTCCGGGTGTTCAGCCTCGCCCCGCTTCCGGGAGTCTTCCGCCACCCTGTCCCCGCCCCCGAAGAACTAGAACTACCGCGTCCCCTTCCCTGCCCCGCACTGGCACTTCGGGGTCCTCTATCCTGCTCCCGAAGGTCTTACACGTCCTCCGCAATTCTATGGAGAGGTTTACGGTATCAAATTACAATAGTAAACTCAACATTTACTTAATCTGATGGTGCTCAGACTTTTTTAGAAAGTGAAAATCATCACCTCTCGATTCGGACGCCAGGCTCTGGGATTGCCAAGAAGCCACTTAAGTCCACTGAACTCAACGCGCTTCACCTGCTCCTGTGCGCTCCAGAGGAACTCTTCCATCAACCTGTCAGTGTGCTTGCCGGCTGTGGCTTCCCGTCTGTCTCAGTGCTGCCCTCCTGTGGGGAACTCTGGGAATTACAGCTAAGGGAAGCTCACCGAGTCCACTGTACGGATAGGGCTAGATGGCTAGGCTCAGGGTTGATAGGTTTAGCGTTAATGAGCCTAGGGTTAACAGGCTTCTATCTTTAATAGACTTAGCCTTCCTGGATGGAGCTTCAGAAGAGCTAACAGATTTCCAGAAACGCTTCGTATGTACCCCATCATCAGGCCCAGTGCTCTTTCGGGGTGGCTGTAGGAACCCCGAAAGCGAGGAGTAAGGCCAGCGGGAGACTGTGCAGAGCGCACGTCTGTCCCAGCACACTAAGTGTGAGTAGTCGTAGCGGGGGTAAAAAAAAAAAAAGAATGGCAAACTACCTAGATACTACCTTAGTAAGATAATATAGCTTATTTAATGTTTTCTGCACAACAGTGAGGCAGCAAAGCAGAAGTTATCCTTTCTTATTAATTTTCTAGAATTAAAAAATTCAAACATACATAAAATATTCAAATATAATGACTTGAAGATTTCTTGCCATACACTTTTAACAATTATTGACATTGTGCCAATAGATATCCATATTGATGTAGGTTAGGATATTGTGGCATGTGCAGGTTCACAGCTAAACGAGTGGTGGTGCCAAGTATTCAAAATAAGGTTTTCAGCTTTGCAGTCCTTTGTCCTTCCTTAATCACCAAATTTTTTAGGTAAATCATTCTTCTAACTCCCCAAATTTGAGACAGTACTAGAGAAATGATATTCAAAGTTAAAATTGAATTTGTACAGCCAAAACTTAAGTCTCTCAGAGTGTTAATGTCATGTTTCTTATTTATACCTTTTATGTATCCAGTTTACTTTGTCTCCTGTTATTGGTAATTTTTTGGTCTTGTTTTAAATTGTTGTTCTTTTACGGTTGTCCCAGTTTTTCTCCCGTGTTGTTTGTATTTTTAACTATCGGCCCAATACCTTCTTATTTTTGTTCTTATACTGTTTTTAGTGTGCGTCACTGCTTGAACCCCTTCACTTTTTTTTTTTTAAATATGTCATCTGTGCGCTATTAGTAGGTTGCTCTTCTAATTATCATTATTAGCTTTAAAGGGTGTAGACTCTGGGAAAGCTTCTTATTGAACTGTCATTGTACTGTGCAGACAGTGCCCAGTTCCACAGACAAGCTCTTCCCTCGTATTTTGCAAGGTTCCATTCCTCGGATGATCTGTAGGGAAACGACCTTTAGTGGCCCTCCGGGAGGTTTCAGGCAGAATCAGTAGCTCTGCAGGCAGTGACTGCTTTTGTTGCAATATTTCTGTGTATTTGTGTCTTTGGAGGTCTATCGGTTACCATTACTCTAGTAGTCATTTGTGGAATAATCAGAATGACCCCGTGCTGGCACTTCCATGCACAGTTTTATTTCATCCTCACCGTGGTCAGTTTTACAGAAGGCAAAACTGATATGCAGAGAAGGAGGTAACTTGCTTTCAGGTCAGACAGCAGGTGTTAGAGGCTGGAAGGAACCCAAGCCGTCCACCTGAAAATCCTGTGTTCTTAACCAGCGTGCTGTTATCCCCTCTCTTCATACTCAAATCTGAGTAAGACTAGGTCTCCAATTTTAAGAAGCGCAGGCTAATGCCTCATCGTCCTTAATAGCAAATTTCTGCAACTAGGTGAAAGTTGTTTCGCGACCGACGATGAAACTCCGAATATTGGAAAGAAAAGGGAATTGTCAGATGGTATGGACTCGTGTATTCATTCGTGTATGCATTCAACAAAGTGAGCACCTACTATGTACTTCGTATATCTTTGTATATTAAAATCATGTATGTCTGGCTGGTGTGGCTCCGTGGGTTGAGTGAACTAAAGGGTTGCTGGTTCGATTCCCAGTCAGGGCACAGGCCTGGGTTGCAGGCCAGGTCCCCAGTCAGTGTGGGTGCATGAGAAGTGACCACACACTGATGTTTCTCCCCCTCTGTTTCTCCCCACTTCCCGTCTAAAAATACATCAATAAAATCTTTTCTAAAAACATGTAAATTAAAGCACGTTTATTTTACATCTACCGTTGATACGTTTATTTTACTCCCATACATGTTTTCTAGGTTTGAAATTTTGTGTCAAGCAACCCCCTAACTGGTCATTTAAAGGCTTCTGTTACTCGGAAGTTAAATAAGTCTGTACTAAGTACCGAGTGCTTCTTAGGGAACTCTGCCTATTTCCATGAGAGTCCTCTGATTTAACTTAAAAACATATCTGAACCGGAGTGTTCCTTATTGATCACAAAGAATTGTATTAATATTTCACCTTAAAAGTACTATTAATAATAGCCTAACTAATAGTTTGGTTCACTAATGATGACGGACTTTTAAAAGTTATTTGTAGGAGAGAAGCCAGTACGCTAACTTAAAAATTTGTTAGACAGGATTAGCCGAACCGTTCTTTATTGCAAAACATGAAGATAGCTTGTTTAAGGATTTATTTCGAGGCGACGAAAGATGGGTTCGTCCTGTGGAACACCCACGAATGACAAGATAAAAATCCAGTTTGGCCTCGCCATATCTCAGTTAGTGGGTGTGGTAGGTGTGCATGTCATTCTGTATTCAATGCCATCCTCCTCTGTAGGTCAAATCGCTCGGGGGCCGTCCGCTAAGCTATTTATTCTTCTGTCCTCTCCGCGACTATAGGGACGCCCGGCGGCGGCGTCACTCTAGGGACGCAGAGTGTACGTACAAGCTTTACGAAGCTGCCGTTCTAGCTGTGGCCTGGGTATTTTTTTCTACGTAGCAGCTTCACAGAGATTCAAGCCTGTGCCTGGGCTCCTTGGGTGTTGGTAAGCTTGGAGAAGAATACACTGGGAAGGAGGACAGGGCGTGTCGGGGTCTGAATAGGATGGTCTGGAAAGGTGTCCCTGAGAAGCGGCCGGGCGTGGGACTACCCCGGGGAGGGTGTGTCAGGCCGGGGGAACTGTCGCGAGTGCAAAGGCCCCGAGGCTGGCGTGTGCCGGTGTGTTTGCGGAGCAGCGAGGAGGCCCGTGTGGCTAGAGGCGAGTGACCCCTGGGGAGGAGTGCAGGAGATGGGGTCAGAGAGGCAGTGGCAGGCTGGCCACTCGGAGATTTTGGCTTTGACAAAGATTTTGGCATCAGAACCTGGCGGCGGCTGGAACGCCCACCCGGACTTTTGACGTACGCAAATGAACTGCATGCAAATGAACCTAGTCCCAGCATCTCCCAGAGGAAATAAAAATGGACTTGGCTCCTTCTCAGAAGAAATGTTGATGGACTTAGCATGATACATGACCGGCCTGGCGGAGAGAAAAGCAGGGCGATATAAATAGCCTGCTGAATGTGTCGCCGCGTAAACTCGCTGTAAGTGAAATGTACTGTTTGGAAAGATGTGGAGGGAGGTCTTGCACCACCCCCGTCCCGCTTCCGATAGGCCGCCGGCACCTGGTCCCCGCCCCCGGAGGGCTTAGAAGCCGCCTCCGGGGAGGTCTGGCCTTCCGCTGCACTTCCGCCACGCTTCCGCCACTTTGGTCCCACCCCAAAGGACTTCCCGGTGTTCGGCCTCGCCCCGCTTCCGGGAGTCTTCCGCCACCTTGTCTCCGCCCCCGAAGGGCTTCCTTGTCCTCGGCCCCGCCGCCCCGGAGGACTTCCGTATCTTCGGCCCGTTCTCCCCGCCCCATTCCCCCCCACCCCGCGAGATCGTTCTGCGCACGCGCGTGGGCCACATGGGCAGCGGACACTCGGTGGGGCGATAGTGGGTTCTTCCTGTGGCGTGAGGCCCTTCGTGTAGCCCTCGATTCTAGTTTTTCTTCTCCGGTTAGTACCTGCCTTTCGGGCGCCGCGGGGGTGCCGGCTGCGCCGGCGTGGGGCATGGGGATGAGGACTCTCCGGCGGCCTGGTCGCAGGTCACCGCCTCCCAAAGTGCCAGGCAGGCCCCGAGGCCCCGGCCCACCTTTAAGAAATCTCGTCTGGGCGCGCCGGTCCTGCGGCCTTCGTCTGGTGTTCCGCTATTTGGGAAATGTGCTCTGGGGCCGAGGTCGCCCCACGCCCCTACCCCCAACCCCCCGCCTCCTTCCGCATGCAGGACCCCAGCCCTCCCGGGAGAAGCCTCTGCCCCTCTTCACGTGTCCGTCCTCCTGGACTCCGTGGTCGGGATACTGGCTTAGCTTTCGAGCGGCTGCGATTCTTTTTTTTTTTTGAGCTTCGGCCGTTTGTCTCTTGGCCGTGAGGCGTCTGACTCAGTGTTTTCTGCTGAAGCTTCCTGCTCCGCCTGGACGCCCTGTTCTTTCTCCTTCCCCAGTTCTTCCTCTTGGACCTGCAGGGTCTCATCCCTCTTTCTGCCTCTACCGTGTCTCATTTGGGCTCCTTTTCTGCGTTGGTTTTTTTCCAAAAAAGGGCTTTTTCGATTTTCCCCTCCAGCCCCGGTGCCTCGGTCTCCACCTGTGTCAAATCGTGTTTGCGTCCCTCACCTCGGCCAAAGAAGGGGGTGGACGGAACGGTTTTAAGCCGTGGAAATGCTTTTTCAGTTGTAACTTTCGTTTTAGTAAGGATCTTACCTTACTTTCTTTTGACAGGAGCCGTAAAGTTCAGAACACACGGTAAGTTCCGCACACGTCCGTAAGCTATCGCCTGACAAAGGGTCTGGTACTCAGCTTACAGACCTGCGTGAGAAAATGGGAGTGGGAAGAAATGATCGGTTCCCTGCTACACACTGGACTCTGGGTGCCAGGATGTGTTTTATGCAGGAGTTACTTTCAGTGGACGGGAGTCATGGGTATATATTTTCCTTTGCGGTCTCGAAGCTATGACTCCAGGACCACTATATTTTCTCCAGGAGGCAAAATAGGAATTGTAGAATCTGTCTCAAAAGTATTTTTAAGTGCTTGACTTTTGGGGGGGTGGGGGTGGGGGGGCGGAAGTCAAGACACTTTTTGTATAGTTCATGCTCTCTTGTGTTTTGATGTCATTATGGTCACCAGGTCGATCACACGCAGCACGAGAGAACGAGAGAGGGACTCGAGGGTAGAGCCTGTCAGGGTTCCCGCTGACTCTCTTGGCCCAGTGGTCCAAGCACCCAGAAGGGAGTCTCGGTTTCTCACCGCTTGTGTTTTGCAGGTCGCTTGTACCAGGTTGAATACGCCATGGAGGCCATCGGACGTGCGGGCACCTGTCCGGGAACTTTAGCGAACGACGGTGTTTGGCTTGCAGCAGAGCGACACAACATCCACAAGCTGCTTGATGAAGTTGTTGTCCCTGAAAAAATTTATAAGCTCGATGATGAGTAAGTGAGCTCACAGGGGGGAGAGGGTTTCAATATCTCATGTGCTCACATACGTAGGATCTCACGTATTTCGGGAGGGTTGGCCCGTGTGCCGTAGTAAACTTGAAGCGAACGCTTGTTATTGTGCCTTTACTGGTGGACACTTTTGATTCTTATTTGAAACTTCCTTGAGGCTTAGGACGATGCGTTATTATTTTGACGTGCAGGGCCAAGCCCTAGGTGGAGAAACTATTCTATACCGTTCGGAGTACAGGCGTGGTAGGTGTGCAGATCTGGGTTAAGTCTGTGTGGCCTCGCACCCGTTGCTTTCCTTCTCTGGGCTTCGGTGCCGCCTCGAGTGGTGGTGGCCGTTTAATGAACTAGAGTAAAACGAGTGAAATACACTAGCGCAGGGTCTGACACGTGGCAGGCTCCCCGAGTGTTCAGAACGGCTACTCGGGAATTGTGTGGAAGTGTCCCGAATCCTACCCCTGGAGGTCTGGGAACAGTTTAGATGAGCCCCGTCAGTTTCGCGTCGTTGGGCGTGCGGGACTCCTAGCCTGCGGGGCACTGGGTTTGCCTGTCAGAGACTTCCCCCCTGAGTGGGGGACGAGGCGGGTGCCGGTTCTAGGGCCTTTGGATGCGTGTCCAAGGAAGCGTCATCCCTCCAGAGTCACCGCCGGGCCACGGGCCGCTCGGCAGCCGGCAGGCTTGCGGAGGTGTAGTGACAGCAGGTGACAGAGGGTGCCAGCTCTAGGGGAGCCGGCGCAGCCCTCGGGGAGCGGCAGCAAAGAAAGGAAAGGCGCCTTTCCTGGGAGCCTAGCCCCTGAGCCCCCTCCCTCCGCCCCGGCCAGCCAGGCCTTTGGAGGTGAGAATACCGATGACCCAGGAGTGGGGGTAGTTTTTCTTCCCCTCTGGCAAAACCTCTGTCTTGCTTCTGGACCCTCTCGGGACTTGCTTTAGCTTCCTAGTGCTCCTTCTCTCGCCCTGTTCGGCGTCGTGGCGCTGAATACGCCTATCGAAGAACTGGAGGGGGCGCTGTGCATCTTTCATGTCATAAACGACGTCAGGTTTGTCCCGCAAAGATAAACCTTCTGTAGTTTCTGTCTGTTCAGAAGAAAACCAGAGCATTGACGCGAGCATGGTAAACTTATCATGGAACTTGGGGCTTTGCAAATACTTCTTAAAGGCCCTCTCAGACACCTGCTCTGCTTACAGACACATGAATACATTTTTTTTTTCTTCCTCCAGGGGCATGGCTTGCACCGTGGCCGGCGTAACTTCTGACGCTAACATTCTGACCAACGAACTGAGGCTCATTGCCCAAAGGTATGGTCAGAGAGAGTGTGACTGACGATCTATAATTCAGTTTGCTTGATATCTCTAAGGAGAACTCGTTTTTGCCAAGATGAGAGTCATCGCAGATTTATTAATTGAAAATTGCTTCTTTTTTCTAACCCGAACTTATAAAATGCTATGGTCATAAGATTGTTAGGATGTTGACATTCCCCTGCTCCCCTTTCAAATGACAGGTGACTGTCAATGTCCCCCCATGGCGCAGGTTTATGTCCAGAATATGTTTTGCTTAGATTTTTGTGTCTTAGGAAAAAATGATGACTATGCCAGTGTTTTCATCCTAGGTATTTATTTATTACAGTATCGGGAGCCAATTCCTCGTGAGCAGTTGGTGACAGCGCTCTGTGATATCAAACAAGCGTACGCGCAGTTTGGAGGTAGGAAATCTGGGGCATATTTATTCCAGAAAGGGGAAACATTTTCTAGGTAATAATTTTTTTATGAGATGGTAAAAAGAAATTGAAAAGTAAGTGAAAAACTTTTTGTACATTTGCGCTTCGTGGTTTCTGCGATATGTATTATCATATGTTTTATTAACAGACCATCGAGAGGCAGAAATAGCCTTTTTAAATCTGGAAACCGATTGCTTTTCTTACCTAATAATTAAACTCAGCACGGAGTAGCGGCCCTCCGGGTCTTAACTCCGTCTCCTGGCTGTGCCCATCTCCCGGAAGCAAGTGGACGTTTTGGTGGGCCTTAGTCTGTGGTGGCCAGAACAGAGCCACTTACGAATGCTCAGCTTCACAAGAAAGGTGCTTCAGCTACGTTCGGGGAGCTCGAGTGACTGTACCGATACTGCCTTTGGGCGGCTGATGTGCTTGACGGTCCTCTTTTCTTGGTTAAAGGGAAAAACGTGCCTTTGGCGTCTCGCTGCTGTCCATTGGCTGGGATAAGCGTTACGGCTTTCAGCTCTATCGGAGCGACCCAAGCGGAAATTACGGGGGATGGAAGGCCGCACGCATTGGCAATAACGGCGCCGTGAGTATTTCTGTGTTGCTGTAAAACCTAGCGATAGGTACCTAACGTGATTTTGCAACGGCGATGAATGTAAACGGTATTTTAAGGTAGCTGCAACAACTTTAGCACCTGTGATTGCTATAACGCAGCCGTGCGTGTGTGTGTTTGCCCCCAGTGGAAATTGCCACGCCGACCAGAGAGAATGGAAAGACGGTCATCGGAGTCCTCGGACAGAAGGAACTGGAACAGCTGATCAGAAGACACGAGGAAGAAGAAGCTAAGGCTGAGCGTGAGAAGAAAGAAAAAGAACAAAAAGAAAAGGATACATGGAAGACAGAATTGGGGGTCTTATAAATCTTTTGAGCCCCATTTCAGCCGCCCTCTTCCACAGTGAGCACGTGTTGGCTTTTGAACCCGGACGGTGGGAAAGAGGGATGGTAGCCTCTGATCGGGGCCTCGCCTTTCTGTAAGTTGAGCGGTGACTGCTCTTCATGGGCCTTTCTACCCCCCTCCCCCCTTTTCTGGGAATAAAACTCGGTAAGAATGGAAACGGTGAAGGAGAATTGTCTGTAGCAGTCACTGTTGTTCACCGGGGTTAGTGGGTCTGTGATCCTTCATGCTTCAGTGTCCTGGGGCAGCCCTGGAGGTGCCGGGACACAAGAGGCTAAAGTTGGTGGGTGCGAGTGTCATAAGCAGGGAAAGATGGGACTTGTGCCCTGAAGGCCTCCCTTGCTGTGTCCCTACTGTCTTGGAGAACCCGTGGCCCTCGGCCTCTGTGGGAATCACATTCTTGTACCTGTTGCCAGCCATCGACATCGATGGCTCTTCCTAGGACCGGAAGTGTGTGCGTGCACATGTATACACACACGCGTTCACGCAAACCGCTCCGAAAACACGTGAAAGGCCCGTTTACAGTGCAAGCCCTGCACCCGCTACAGTAATCGGTCATCAGTGCTTCTGAGCACCTCTGGATCCCTCAGATCCCATTTCCCTCTCCCCCTCTACTCCCGAGAGAGAACTCGAGTTTACCTTTCCCCTTACCTACAATGCGTTTGTCTGTTCCTCTGACCCAGGTGGCACATCCCTCAGGGTAGCCGGGTGTGCCCTCTCTCCGTCTCCAGCGCTTGGTTTAAGAACGACCGTGGGCTGAGCCGACCCAGACCAGACGGGCGGGGGGATGACAGCTGCGGACGCCGCAGCAGGCCCACGGCGGGCGCGTGGCAGGTCCTGTGCAGGAGAGATTATGGCCACAGAGGAAAAGGGGCCGCAGACGAGAGCAGTCGGTCTTGGCTGAGGCGGGGCGGTGGGTGGGGGGTGGGGGGCCCTGGTCTCAGCCCAGGAAGGCTCCAGGGCCACCGCCGCAGTGCCGGCCTCCCACACTTGTCCCCTCCAGCTCTCCTCAGAGCACATTGAACCCTTCCGTCGGTTCCCCATGCGAGACTTTCAAAGATCTGCTGCGAAGTGAGCGAAGCTTAAGCTTCAGGACCCCTCGCTTCCGAGGCCTGGGAAGGGACCCTCACAATGTGTTCCGTGCTCGTGCTTTTTGTAAAGTCTGCAAAAGTAAGGTCTTCTACCTGCGGTTAATAAGCGCTACCGTCTGTTTCTGCAGCGGAACATACTTGTCCGCAGATACTTCCATGCGTAGTGAGGTTATTGTTACTCACCTCAGGGTCGAAATGGCTCTCGGGACGTGTTCCTCACCCACCCGATGAGCCTGCATACCCAGTATAGTGACAGGAAGGCACAGGAACAGAAGTTGTCACCGTCGTTGGACGTTCCTGGACAGTGGGAGAGGAACAGGGCTTGACATGGGCCAAGTCAGAAGCAAAGTTCATCCTTAAGGTGTGTGCAGTTACCATCTGGGGATTCAGGTCCCGTGATGCCGGAAACGCCGGGGGGGCGGGGGGGTGCCTTACGGGTATGTCGGCTCATCGAACCACTGCGGTAATTTGGTGAGGTTTCTCATTCTGATTTTCAGTTTGATACCCAATTTTGTATTTGTACTGCCGTATTCTTTTGCTTTAAGAGGACACCCCCCCACTCCGCTACACACACACACACACACACACACACACACACACAGATAGTATCTTCTATATAAACCCGAATCAGCCCCTGCTTTCCCTCGTCCTGAGAATAAAGTCCACTTTCTTCATTCTGACCTGCAACTCGCCACTGCCTTGTTGCTGATGCTCTGTCCTGGACCCCCGCCCCCCTCTGGACCGCCCTCTGTCTGTCCCTCACCCTCTCTGGAATGCTCTTCTCTCTGCACTCTGTGTCTCCCGCCCCCAAAGAACTACCCCGTCCTCTTCCCTGTCCCCGTGGGACTTCGGGGCCCTCTATCCTGCTCCCGAAGGTCTTATACACCCTCCGCCACGCTTCCGGTAGGCTGCCGGCACCTCGGCCCCGCCCCTGGAGGACTTAGGAGCCGCCTCCGGGAAGTCTGACCTTCTGCCGCACTTCCGGGACACTTCCACCCTCCCGGTCCCACCCCAGAGGACTTCCGGGCGACTTCCGCTTGCGGCGGACGCGCCGTCTTGTTCCCGCCCTAGGAGGTCTCACGCAGCCGAGGCCCAACCCCCGAAGGTCTATGCAGCCTGCGCCGCCATCTTGGTCTCACCCAGAAGGTCTTCCGGGTGTTCGGCCTCGCCCCGCTTCCGGGAGTCTTCCGCCACCCTGTCCCCGCCCCCGAAGAACTAGAACTACCGCGTCCCCTTCCCTGCCCCGCACTGGCACTTCGGGGTCCTCTATCCTGCTCCCGAAGGCCTTACACATCCTCCGATAGCGTTCCGGCACCTCGCCCCCGCCCCTGGAGGACTTAGGAGCCGCCTCCGGGAAGTCTGACCTTCCGCCGCACTTCCGGGACACTTCCACCCTCCCGGTCCCACCCCAGAGGACTTCCGGGCGACTTCCGCTTGCGGCGGACCCGCCATCTTGTTCCCGCCCTAGAAGGTCTGACGCAGCCGAGGCCCAACCCCCGAAGGTCCACGCAGCCTGCCCCGCCATCTTGGTCCCACCCCGAAGGTCTTCCGGGTGTTCGGCCTCGCCCCGCTTCCGGGAGTCTTCCGCCACCCTGTCCCCGCCCCCGGAGAACTGCCGCGTCCCATTCCCTGCCCCACCCCCGCCCCGGGACTTCGGGGTCCTCTATCCTGCTCCCGAAGGTCTTACACATCCTCCGATAGAGTTCCGGCACCTCGCCCCCGCCCCTGGAGGACTTAGGAGCCGCTTCCGGGAAGTCTGACCTTCCGCCGCTCTTCCGGGACACTTCCGCCCTCCCGGTCCGACCCCAGAGGACTTCCGGGCGACTTCCGCTTGCGGCGGACCCGCCATCTTGTTCCCGCCCTAGAAGGTCTGACGCAGCCGAGGCCCAACCCCCGAAGGTCCACGTAGCCTGCCCCGCCATCTTGGTCCCACCCCGAAGGTCTTCCGGGTGTTCGGCCTCGCCTCGCTTCCGGGAGTCTTCCGCCACCCTGTCCCCGCCCCCGGAGAACTGCCGCGTCCCCTTCCCGGCCTCCCCCCCCCGGGACTTCGGGGTCCTCTGTCCCGCTCCCGAAGGTCTTACACGTCCTCCGCAATTCTATGGAGAGGTTTACGGTATCAAATTACAATAGTAAACTCAACATTTACTTAATCTGATGGTGCTCAGACTTTTTTAGAAAGTGCAAATCATCACCTCTCGATTCAGACGCCAGGCTCTGGGATTGCCAAGAAGCCACTTAAGTCCACTGAACTCAACGCGCTTCACCTGCTCCTGTGCGCTCCAGAGGAACTCTTCCATCAACCTGTCAGTGTGCTTGCCGGCTGTGGCTCCCCGTCTGTCTCAGTGCTGCCCTCCTGTGGGGAACTCTGGGAATTACAGCTAAGGGAAGCTCACCGAGTCCATTGTACGGATAGGGCTAGATGGCTAGGCTCAGGGTTGATAGGTTTAGCGTTAATGAGCCTAGGGTTAACAGGCTTCTATCTTTAATAGACTCAGCCTTCCTGGATGGAGCTTCAGAAGAGCTAACAGATTTCGTATGTACCCCATCATCAGGCCCAGTGCTCTTTCGGGGTGGCTGTAGGAACCCCGAAAGCGAGGAGTAAGGCCAGCGGGAGACTGTGCAGAGCGCACGTCTGTCCCAGCACACTAAGTGTGAGTAGTCGTAGCGGGGGTAAAAAGAAAAAGAATGGCAAACTACCTAGATACTACCTGACTTAGTGAGATAATATAGCTTATTTAATTTTTTCTGCACAACAGTGAGGCAGCAAAGCAGAAGTTATTCTTTCTTATTAATTTTCTAGAATTAAAAAATTCAAACATACATAAAATATTCAAATATAATGACTTGAAGAGTTCTTGCCATACACTTTTAACAATTATTGACATTGTGCCAATAGATATCCATATTGATGTAGGTTAGGATATTGTGGCATGTGCAGGTTCACAGCTAAACGAGTGGTGGTGCCAAGTATTCAAAATAAGGTTTTCAGCTTTGCAGTCCTTCGTCCTTCCTTAATCACCAAATTTTTTTAGGTAAATCATTCTTCTAACTCCCCAAATTTGAGACAGTACTAGAGAAATGATATTCAAAGTTAAAATTGAATTTGTACAGCCAAAACTTAAGTCTCTCAGAGTGTTAATGTCATGTTTCTTATTTATACCTTTTATGTATCCAGTTTACTTTGTCTCCTGTTATTGGCAATTTTTTGGTCTTGTTTTAAATTGTTGTTCTTTTACAGTTGTCCCAGTTTTTCTCCCGTGTTGTTTGTATTTTTAACTATCGACCCAATACCTTCCTATTTTTGTTCTTATACTGTTTTTAGTGTGCGTCACTGCTTGAACCCCTTCACTTTTTTTTTTTTTTGAAATATGTCATCTGTGTGCTATTAGTAGGTTGCTCTTCTAATTATCATTATTAGCTTTAAAGGGTGTAGACTCTGGGAAAGCTTCTTATTGAACTGTCATTGTACTGTGCAGAGAGTGCCCAGTTCCACAGACAAGCTCTTCCCTCGTATTTTGCAAGGTTCCGTTCCTCGGGTGATCTGTACGGAAACGACCTTTAGTGGCCCTCCGGGAGGTTTCAGGCAGAATCAGTAGCTCTGCAGGCAGTGACTGCTTTTGTTGCAGTATTTCTGTGTATTTGTGTCTTTGGAGGTCTATCGGTTACCATTACTCTAGTAGTCATTTGTGGAATAATCAGAATGACCCCGTGCTGGCACTTCCATGCACAGTTTTATTTCATCCTCACCGTGGTCAGTTTTACAGAAGGCAAAACTGATATGCAGAGAAGGAGGTAACTTGCTTTCAGGTCAGACAGCAGGTGTTAGAGGCTGGAAGGAACCCAAGCCGTCCACCTGAAAATCCTGTGTTCTTAACCAGCGTGCTGTTATCCCCTCTCTTCATACTCAAATCTGAGTAAGACTAGGTCTCCAATTTTAAGAAGCGCAGGCTAATGCCTCATCGTCCTTAATAGCAAATTTCTGCAACTAGGTGAAAGTTGTTTCGCGACCGACGATGAAACTCCGAATATTGGAAAGAAAAGGGAATTGTCAGATGGCATGGACTCATGTATTCATTCGTGTATGCATTCAACAAAGTGAGCACCTACTATGTACTTCGTATATCTTTGTATATTAAAATCATGTATGTCTGGCTGGTGTGGCTCCGTGGGTTGAGTGAACTAAAGGGTTGCTGGTTCGATTCCCAGTCAGGTCACAGGCCTGGGTTGCAGGCCAGGTCCCCAGTCAGTGTGGGTGCATGAGAAGTGACCACACACTGATGTTTCTCCCCCTCTGTTTCTCCCCACTTCCCCTCTAAAAATACATCAATAAAATCTTTTCTAAAAACATGGAAATTAAAGCACGTTTATTTTACATCTACCGTTGATACGTTTTTTGAAATGTTGTGTCAAGCAACCCCCTAACTGGTCATTTAAAGGCTTCTGTTACTCGGAAGTTAAATAAGTCTGTACTAAGTACCGAGTGCTTCTTAGGGAACTCTGCCTATTTCCATGAGAGTCCTCTGATTTAACTTAAAAACATACCTGAACTGGAGTGTTCCTTATTGATCACAAAGAATTGTATTAATATTTCATCTTTAAAGTACTATTAATAATAGCCTAACTAATAGTTTGGTTCACTAATGATGACGAACTTTTAAAAGTTATTTGTAGGAGAGAAGCCAGTACGCTAACTTTTAAAAATTTGTTAGACAGGATTAGCTGAACCGTTCTTTATTGCAAAACATGAAGATAGCTTGTTTAAGGATTTATTTCGGGGCGACGAAAGATGGGTTCGTCCTGTGGAACACCCACGAATGACAAGATAAAAATCCAGTTTGGCCTCGCCATATCTCAGTTAGTGGGTGTGGTAGGTGTGCATGTCATTCTGTATTCAATGCCATCCTCCTCTGTAGGTCAAATCGCTCGGGGGCCGTCCGCTAAGCTATTTATTCTTCTGTCCTCTCCGCGACTATAGGGACGCCCGGCGGCGGCGTCACTCTAGGGACGCAGAGTGTACGTACAAGCTTTACGAAGCTGCCGTTCTAGCTGTGGCCTGGGTATTTTTTTCTACGTAGCAGCTTCACAGAGATTCAAGCCTGTGCCTCGGCTCCTTGGGTGTTGGTAAGCTTGGAGAAGAATACACTGGGAAGGAGGACAGGGCGTGTCGGGGTCTGAATAGGATGGTCTGGAAAGGTGTCCCTGAGAAGCGGCCGGCCGTGGGACTACCCCGGGGAGGGTGTGTCAGGCCGGGGGAACTGTCGCGAGTGCAAAGGCCCCGAGGCTGGCGTGTGCCGGTGTGTTTGCGGAGCAGCGAGGAGGCCCGTGTGGCTAGAGGCGAGTGACCCCTGGGGAGGAGTGCAGGAGATGGGGTCAGAGAGGCAGTGGCAGGCTGGCCACTCGGAGATTTTGGCTTTGACAAAGATTTTGGCATCAGAACCTGGCGGCGGCTGGAACGCCCACCCGGACTTTTGACGTACGCAAATGAACTGCATGCAAATGAACCTAGTCCCAGCATCTCCCAGAGGAAATAAAAATGGACTTGGCTCCTTCTCAGAAGAAATGTTGATGGACTTAGCATGATACATGACCGGCCTGGCGGAGAGAAAAGCAGGGCGATATAAATAGCCTGCTGAATGTGTCGCCGCGTAAACTCGCTGTAAGTGAAATGTACTGTTTGGAAAGATGTGGAGGGAGGTCTTGCACCACCCCCGTCCCGCTTCCGATAGGCCGCCGGCACCTGGTCCCCGCCCCCGGAGGGCTTAGAAGCCGCCTCCGGGGAGGTCTGGCCTTCCGCTGCACTTCCGCCACGCTTCCGCCACTTTGGTCCCACCCCAAAGGACTTCCCGGTGTTCGGCCTCGCCCCGCTTCCGGGAGTCTTCCGCCACCTTGTCTCCGCCCCCGAAGGGCTTCCTTGTCCTCGGCCCCGCCGCCCCGGAGGACTTCCGTATCTTCGGCCCGTTCTCCCCGCCCCATTCCCCCCCACCCCGCGAGATCGTTCTGCGCACGCGCGTGGGCCACATGGGCAGCGGACACTCGGTGGGGCGATAGTGGGTTCTTCCTGTGGCGTGAGGCCCTTCGTGTAGCCCTCGATTCTAGTTTTTCTTCTCCGGTTAGTACCTGCCTTTCGGGCGCCGCGGGGGTGCCGGCTGCGCCGGCGTGGGGCATGGGGATGAGGACTCTCCGGCGGCCTGGTCGCAGGTCACCGCCTCCCAAAGTGCCAGGCAGGCCCCGAGGCCCCGGCCCACCTTTAAGAAATCTCGTCTGGGCGCGCCGGTCCTGCGGCCTTCGTCTGGTGTTCCGCTATTTGGGAAATGTGCTCTGGGGCTGAGGTCGCCCCACGCCCCTACCCCCAACCCCCCGCCTCCTTCCGCATGCAGGACCCCAGCCCTCCCGGGAGAAGCCTCTGCCCCTCTTCACGTGTCCGTCCTCCTGGACTCCGTGGTCGGGATACTGGCTTAGCTTTCGAGCGGCTGCGATTCTTTTTTTTTTTTTTTTTTTTTTTTTTGAGCTTCGGCCGTTTGTCTCTTGGCCGTGAGGCGTCTGACTCAGTGTTTTCTGCTGAAGCTTCCTGCTCCGCCTGGACGCCCTGTTCTTTCTCCTTCCCCAGTTCTTCCTCTTGGACCTGCAGGGTCTCATCCCTCTTTCTGCCTCTACCGTGTCTCATTTGGGCTCCTTTTCTGCGTTGGTTTTTTTCCAAAAAAGGGCTTTTTCGATTTTCCCCTCCAGCCCCGGTGCCTCGGTCTCCACCTGTGTCAAATCGTGTTTGCGTCCCTCACCTCGGCCAAAGAAGGGGGTGGACGGAACGGTTTTAAGCCGTGGAAATGCTTTTTCAGTTGTAACTTTCGTTTTAGTAAGGATCTTACCTTACTTTCTTTTGACAGGAGCCGTAAAGTTCAGAACACACGGTAAGTTCCGCACACGTCCGTAAGCTATCGCCTGACAAAGGGTCTGGTACTCAGCTTACAGACCTGCGTGAGAAAATGGGAGTGGGAAGAAATGATCGGTTCCCTGCTACACACTGGACTCTGGGTGCCAGGATGTGTTTTATGCAGGAGTTACTTTCAGTGGACGGGAGTCATGGGTATATATTTTCCTTTGCGGTCTCGAAGCTATGACTCCAGGACCACTATATTTTCTCCAGGAGGCAAAATAGGAATTGTAGAATCTGTCTCAAAAGTATTTTTAAGTGCTTGACTTTTGGGGGGGTGGGGGTGGGGGGGCAGAAGTCAAGACACTTTTTGTATAGTTCATGCTCTCTTGTGTTTTGATGTCATTATGGTCACCAGGTCGATCACGCGCAGCACGAGAGAACGAGAGAGGGACTCGAGGGTAGAGCCTGTCAGGGTTCCCGCTGACTCTCTTGGCCCAGTGGTCCAAGCACCCAGAAGGGAGTCTCGGTTTCTCACCGCTTGTGTTTTGCAGGTCGCTTGTACCAGGTTGAATACGCCATGGAGGCCATCGGACGTGCGGGCACCTGTCCGGGAACTTTAGCGAACGACGGTGTTTGGCTTGCAGCAGAGCGACGCAACATCCACAAGCTGCTTGATGAAGTTGTTGTCCCTGAAAAAATTTATAAGCTCGATGATGAGTAAGTGAGCTCACAGGGGGGAGAGGGTTTCAATATCTCATGTGCTCACATACGTAGGATCTCACGTATTTCGGGAGGGTTGGCCCGTGTGCCGTAGTAAACTTGAAGCGAACGCTTGTTATTGTGCCTTTACTGGTGGACACTTTTGATTCTTATTTGAAACTTCCTTGAGGCTTAGGACGATGCGTTATTATTTTGACGTGCAGGGCCAAGCCCTAGGTGGAGAAACTATTCTATACCGTTCGGAGTACAGGCGTGGTAGGTGTGCAGATCTGGGTTAAGTCTGTGTGGCCTCGCACCCGTTGCTTTCCTTCTCTGGGCTTCGGTGCCGCCTCGAGTGGTGGTGGCCGTTTAATGAACTAGAGTAAAACGAGTGAAATACACTAGCGCAGGGTCTGACACGTGGCAGGCTCCCCGAGTGTTCAGAACGGCTACTCGGGAATTGTGTGGAAGTGTCCCGAATCCTACCCCTGGAGGTCTGGGAACAGTTTAGATGAGCCCCGTCAGTTTCGCGTCGTTGGGCGTGCGGGACTCCTAGCCTGCGGGGCACTGGGTTTGCCTGTCAGAGACTTCCCCCCTGAGTGGGGGACGAGGCGGGTGCCGGTTCTAGGGCCTTTGGATGCGTGTCCAAGGAAGCGTCATCCCTCCAGAGTCACCGCCGGGCCACGGGCCGCTCGGCAGCCGGCAGGCTTGCGGAGGTGTAGTGACAGCAGGTGACAGAGGGTGCCAGCTCTAGGGGAGCCGGCGCAGCCCTCGGGGAGCGGCAGCAAAGAAAGGAAAGGCGCCTTTCCTGGGAGCCTAGCCCCTGAGCCCCCTCCCTCCGCCCCGGCCAGCCAGGCCTTTGGAGGTGAGAATACCGATGACCCAGGAGTGGGGGTAGTTTTTCTTCCCCTCTGGCAAAACCTCTGTCTTGCTTCTGGACCCTCTCGGGACTTGCTTTAGCTTCCTAGTGCTCCTTCTCTCGCCCTGTTCGGCGTCGTGGCGCTGAATACGCCTATCGAAGAACTGGAGGGGGCGCTGTGCATCTTTCATGTCATAAACGACGTCAGGTTTGTCCCGCAAAGATAAACCTTCTGTAGTTTCTGTCTGTTCAGAAGAAAACCAGAGCATTGACGCGAGCATGGTAAACTTATCATGGAACTTGGGGCTTTGCAAATACTTCTTAAAGGCCCTCTCAGACACCTGCTCTGCTTACAGACACATGAATACATTTTTTTTTTCTTCCTCCAGGGGCATGGCTTGCACCGTGGCCGGCGTAACTTCTGACGCTAACATTCTGACCAACGAACTGAGGCTCATTGCCCAAAGGTATGGTCAGAGAGAGTGTGACTGACGATCTATAATTCAGTTTGCTTGATATCTCTAAGGAGAACTCGTTTTTGCCAAGATGAGAGTCATCGCAGATTTATTAATTGAAAATTGCTTCTTTTTTCTAACCCGAACTTATAAAATGCTATGGTCATAAGATTGTTAGGATGTTGACATTCCCCTGCTCCCCTTTCAAATGACAGGTGACTGTCAATGTCCCCCCATGGCGCAGGTTTATGTCCAGAATATGTTTTGCTTAGATTTTTGTGTCTTAGGAAAAAATGATGACTATGCCAGTGTTTTCATCCTAGGTATTTATTTATTACAGTATCGGGAGCCAATTCCTCGTGAGCAGTTGGTGACAGCGCTCTGTGATATCAAACAAGCGTACGCGCAGTTTGGAGGTAGGAAATCTGGGGCATATTTATTCCAGAAAGGGGAAACATTTTCTAGGTAATAATTTTTTTATGAGATGGTAAAAAGAAATTGAAAAGTAAGTGAAAAACTTTTTGTACATTTGCGCTTCGTGGTTTCTGCGATATGTATTATCATATGTTTTATTAACAGACCATCGAGAGGCAGAAATAGCCTTTTTAAATCTGGAAACCGATTGCTTTTCTTACCTAATAATTAAACTCAGCACGGAGTAGCGGCCCTCCGGGTCTTAACTCCGTCTCCTGGCTGTGCCCATCTCCCGGAAGCAAGTGGACGTTTTGGTGGGCCTTAGTCTGTGGTGGCCAGAACAGAGCCACTTACGAATGCTCAGCTTCACAAGAAAGGTGCTTCAGCTACGTTCGGGGAGCTCGAGTGACTGTACCGATACTGCCTTTGGGCGGCTGATGTGCTTGACGGTCCTCTTTTCTTGGTTAAAGGGAAAAACGTGCCTTTGGCGTCTCGCTGCTGTCCATTGGCTGGGATAAGCGTTACGGCTTTCAGCTCTATCGGAGCGACCCAAGCGGAAATTACGGGGGATGGAAGGCCGCACGCATTGGCAATAACGGCGCCGTGAGTATTTCTGTGTTGCTGTAAAACCTAGCGATAGGTACCTAACGTGATTTTGCAACGGCGATGAATGTAAACGGTATTTTAAGGTAGCTGCAACAACTTTAGCACCTGTGATTGCTATAACGCAGCCGTGCGTGTGTGTGTTTGCCCCCAGTGGAAATTGCCACGCCGACCAGAGAGAATGGAAAGACGGTCATCGGAGTCCTCGGACAGAAGGAACTGGAACAGCTGATCAGAAGACACGAGGAAGAAGAAGCTAAGGCTGAGCGTGAGAAGAAAGAAAAAGAACAAAAAGAAAAGGATACATGGAAGACAGAATTGGGGGTCTTATAAATCTTTTGAGCCCCATTTCAGCCGCCCTCTTCCACAGTGAGCACGTGTTGGCTTTTGAACCCGGACGGTGGGAAAGAGGGATGGTAGCCTCTGATCGGGGCCTCGCCTTTCTGTAAGTTGAGCGGTGACTGCTCTTCATGGGCCTTTCTACCCCCCTCCCCCCTTTTCTGGGAATAAAACTCGGTAAGAATGGAAACGGTGAAGGAGAATTGTCTGTAGCAGTCACTGTTGTTCACCGGGGTTAGTGGGTCTGTGATCCTTCATGCTTCAGTGTCCTGGGGCAGCCCTGGAGGTGCCGGGACACAAGAGGCTAAAGTTGGTGGGTGCGAGTGTCATAAGCAGGGAAAGATGGGACTTGTGCCCTGAAGGCCTCCCTTGCTGTGTCCCTACTGTCTTGGAGAACCCGTGGCCCTCGGCCTCTGTGGGAATCACATTCTTGTACCTGTTGCCAGCCATCGACATCGATGGCTCTTCCTAGGACCGGAAGTGTGTGCGTGCACATGTATACACACACGCGTTCACGCAAACCGCTCCGAAAACACGTGAAAGGCCCGTTTACAGTGCAAGCCCTGCACCCGCTACAGTAATCGGTCATCAGTGCTTCTGAGCACCTCTGGATCCCTCAGATCCCATTTCCCTCTCCCCCTCTACTCCCGAGAGAGAACTCGAGTTTACCTTTCCCCTTACCTACAATGCGTTTGTCTGTTCCTCTGACCCAGGTGGCACATCCCTCAGGGTAGCCGGGTGTGCCCTCTCTCCGTCTCCAGCGCTTGGTTTAAGAACGACCGTGGGCTGAGCCGACCCAGACCAGACGGGCGGGGGGATGACAGCTGCGGACGCCGCAGCAGGCCCACGGCGGGCGCGTGGCAGGTCCTGTGCAGGAGAGATTATGGCCACAGAGGAAAAGGGGCCGCAGACGAGAGCAGTCGGTCTTGGCTGAGGCGGGGCGGTGGGTGGGGGGTGGGGGGCCCTGGTCTCAGCCCAGGAAGGCTCCAGGGCCACCGCCGCAGTGCCGGCCTCCCACACTTGTCCCCTCCAGCTCTCCTCAGAGCACATTGAACCCTTCCGTCGGTTCCCCATGCGAGACTTTCAAAGATCTGCTGCGAAGTGAGCGAAGCTTAAGCTTCAGGACCCCTCGCTTCCGAGGCCTGGGAAGGGACCCTCACAATGTGTTCCGTGCTCGTGCTTTTTGTAAAGTCTGCAAAAGTAAGGTCTTCTACCTGCGGTTAATAAGCGCTACCGTCTGTTTCTGCAGCGGAACATACTTGTCCGCAGATACTTCCATGCGTAGTGAGGTTATTGTTACTCACCTCAGGGTCGAAATGGCTCTCGGGACGTGTTCCTCACCCACCCGATGAGCCTGCATACCCAGTATAGTGACAGGAAGGCACAGGAACAGAAGTTGTCACCGTCGTTGGACGTTCCTGGACAGTGGGAGAGGAACAGGGCTTGACATGGGCCAAGTCAGAAGCAAAGTTCATCCTTAAGGTGTGTGCAGTTACCATCTGGGGATTCAGGTCCCGTGATGCCGGAAACGCCGGGGGGGCGGGGGGGTGCCTTACGGGTATGTCGGCTCATCGAACCACTGCGGTAATTTGGTGAGGTTTCTCATTCTGATTTTCAGTTTGATACCCAATTTTGTATTTGTACTGCCGTATTCTTTTGCTTTAAGAGGACACCCCCCCACTCCGCTACACACACACACACACACACACACACACACACACAGATAGTATCTTCTATATAAACCCGAATCAGCCCCTGCTTTCCCTCGTCCTGAGAATAAAGTCCACTTTCTTCATTCTGACCTGCAACTCGCCACTGCCTTGTTGCTGATGCTCTGTCCTGGACCCCCGCCCCCCTCTGGACCGCCCTCTGTCTGTCCCTCACCCTCTCTGGAATGCTCTTCTCTCTGCACTCTGTGTCTCCCGCCCCCAAAGAACTACCCCGTCCTCTTCCCTGTCCCCGTGGGACTTCGGGGCCCTCTATCCTGCTCCCGAAGGTCTTATACACCCTCCGCCACGCTTCCGGTAGGCTGCCGGCACCTCGGCCCCGCCCCTGGAGGACTTAGGAGCCGCCTCCGGGAAGTCTGACCTTCTGCCGCACTTCCGGGACACTTCCACCCTCCCGGTCCCACCCCAGAGGACTTCCGGGCGACTTCCGCTTGCGGCGGACGCGCCGTCTTGTTCCCGCCCTAGGAGGTCTCACGCAGCCGAGGCCCAACCCCCGAAGGTCTATGCAGCCTGCGCCGCCATCTTGGTCTCACCCAGAAGGTCTTCCGGGTGTTCGGCCTCGCCCCGCTTCCGGGAGTCTTCCGCCACCCTGTCCCCGCCCCCGAAGAACTAGAACTACCGCGTCCCCTTCCCTGCCCCGCACTGGCACTTCGGGGTCCTCTATCCTGCTCCCGAAGGCCTTACACATCCTCCGATAGCGTTCCGGCACCTCGCCCCCGCCCCTGGAGGACTTAGGAGCCGCCTCCGGGAAGTCTGACCTTCCGCCGCACTTCCGGGACACTTCCACCCTCCCGGTCCCACCCCAGAGGACTTCCGGGCGACTTCCGCTTGCGGCGGACCCGCCATCTTGTTCCCGCCCTAGAAGGTCTGACGCAGCCGAGGCCCAACCCCCGAAGGTCCACGCAGCCTGCCCCGCCATCTTGGTCCCACCCCGAAGGTCTTCCGGGTGTTCGGCCTCGCCCCGCTTCCGGGAGTCTTCCGCCACCCTGTCCCCGCCCCCGGAGAACTGCCGCGTCCCATTCCCTGCCCCACCCCCGCCCCGGGACTTCGGGGTCCTCTATCCTGCTCCCGAAGGTCTTACACATCCTCCGATAGAGTTCCGGCACCTCGCCCCCGCCCCTGGAGGACTTAGGAGCCGCTTCCGGGAAGTCTGACCTTCCGCCGCTCTTCCGGGACACTTCCGCCCTCCCGGTCCGACCCCAGAGGACTTCCGGGCGACTTCCGCTTGCGGCGGACCCGCCATCTTGTTCCCGCCCTAGAAGGTCTGACGCAGCCGAGGCCCAACCCCCGAAGGTCCACGTAGCCTGCCCCGCCATCTTGGTCCCACCCCGAAGGTCTTCCGGGTGTTCGGCCTCGCCTCGCTTCCGGGAGTCTTCCGCCACCCTGTCCCCGCCCCCGGAGAACTGCCGCGTCCCCTTCCCGGCCTCCCCCCCCCGGGACTTCGGGGTCCTCTGTCCCGCTCCCGAAGGTCTTACACGTCCTCCGCAATTCTATGGAGAGGTTTACGGTATCAAATTACAATAGTAAACTCAACATTTACTTAATCTGATGGTGCTCAGACTTTTTTAGAAAGTGCAAATCATCACCTCTCGATTCAGACGCCAGGCTCTGGGATTGCCAAGAAGCCACTTAAGTCCACTGAACTCAACGCGCTTCACCTGCTCCTGTGCGCTCCAGAGGAACTCTTCCATCAACCTGTCAGTGTGCTTGCCGGCTGTGGCTCCCCGTCTGTCTCAGTGCTGCCCTCCTGTGGGGAACTCTGGGAATTACAGCTAAGGGAAGCTCACCGAGTCCATTGTACGGATAGGGCTAGATGGCTAGGCTCAGGGTTGATAGGTTTAGCGTTAATGAGCCTAGGGTTAACAGGCTTCTATCTTTAATAGACTCAGCCTTCCTGGATGGAGCTTCAGAAGAGCTAACAGATTTCGTATGTACCCCATCATCAGGCCCAGTGCTCTTTCGGGGTGGCTGTAGGAACCCCGAAAGCGAGGAGTAAGGCCAGCGGGAGACTGTGCAGAGCGCACGTCTGTCCCAGCACACTAAGTGTGAGTAGTCGTAGCGGGGGTAAAAAGAAAAAGAATGGCAAACTACCTAGATACTACCTGACTTAGTGAGATAATATAGCTTATTTAATTTTTTCTGCACAACAGTGAGGCAGCAAAGCAGAAGTTATTCTTTCTTATTAATTTTCTAGAATTAAAAAATTCAAACATACATAAAATATTCAAATATAATGACTTGAAGAGTTCTTGCCATACACTTTTAACAATTATTGACATTGTGCCAATAGATATCCATATTGATGTAGGTTAGGATATTGTGGCATGTGCAGGTTCACAGCTAAACGAGTGGTGGTGCCAAGTATTCAAAATAAGGTTTTCAGCTTTGCAGTCCTTCGTCCTTCCTTAATCACCAAATTTTTTTAGGTAAATCATTCTTCTAACTCCCCAAATTTGAGACAGTACTAGAGAAATGATATTCAAAGTTAAAATTGAATTTGTACAGCCAAAACTTAAGTCTCTCAGAGTGTTAATGTCATGTTTCTTATTTATACCTTTTATGTATCCAGTTTACTTTGTCTCCTGTTATTGGCAATTTTTTGGTCTTGTTTTAAATTGTTGTTCTTTTACAGTTGTCCCAGTTTTTCTCCCGTGTTGTTTGTATTTTTAACTATCGACCCAATACCTTCCTATTTTTGTTCTTATACTGTTTTTAGTGTGCGTCACTGCTTGAACCCCTTCACTTTTTTTTTTTTTTGAAATATGTCATCTGTGTGCTATTAGTAGGTTGCTCTTCTAATTATCATTATTAGCTTTAAAGGGTGTAGACTCTGGGAAAGCTTCTTATTGAACTGTCATTGTACTGTGCAGAGAGTGCCCAGTTCCACAGACAAGCTCTTCCCTCGTATTTTGCAAGGTTCCGTTCCTCGGGTGATCTGTACGGAAACGACCTTTAGTGGCCCTCCGGGAGGTTTCAGGCAGAATCAGTAGCTCTGCAGGCAGTGACTGCTTTTGTTGCAGTATTTCTGTGTATTTGTGTCTTTGGAGGTCTATCGGTTACCATTACTCTAGTAGTCATTTGTGGAATAATCAGAATGACCCCGTGCTGGCACTTCCATGCACAGTTTTATTTCATCCTCACCGTGGTCAGTTTTACAGAAGGCAAAACTGATATGCAGAGAAGGAGGTAACTTGCTTTCAGGTCAGACAGCAGGTGTTAGAGGCTGGAAGGAACCCAAGCCGTCCACCTGAAAATCCTGTGTTCTTAACCAGCGTGCTGTTATCCCCTCTCTTCATACTCAAATCTGAGTAAGACTAGGTCTCCAATTTTAAGAAGCGCAGGCTAATGCCTCATCGTCCTTAATAGCAAATTTCTGCAACTAGGTGAAAGTTGTTTCGCGACCGACGATGAAACTCCGAATATTGGAAAGAAAAGGGAATTGTCAGATGGCATGGACTCATGTATTCATTCGTGTATGCATTCAACAAAGTGAGCACCTACTATGTACTTCGTATATCTTTGTATATTAAAATCATGTATGTCTGGCTGGTGTGGCTCCGTGGGTTGAGTGAACTAAAGGGTTGCTGGTTCGATTCCCAGTCAGGTCACAGGCCTGGGTTGCAGGCCAGGTCCCCAGTCAGTGTGGGTGCATGAGAAGTGACCACACACTGATGTTTCTCCCCCTCTGTTTCTCCCCACTTCCCCTCTAAAAATACATCAATAAAATCTTTTCTAAAAACATGGAAATTAAAGCACGTTTATTTTACATCTACCGTTGATACGTTTTTTGAAATGTTGTGTCAAGCAACCCCCTAACTGGTCATTTAAAGGCTTCTGTTACTCGGAAGTTAAATAAGTCTGTACTAAGTACCGAGTGCTTCTTAGGGAACTCTGCCTATTTCCATGAGAGTCCTCTGATTTAACTTAAAAACATACCTGAACTGGAGTGTTCCTTATTGATCACAAAGAATTGTATTAATATTTCATCTTTAAAGTACTATTAATAATAGCCTAACTAATAGTTTGGTTCACTAATGATGACGAACTTTTAAAAGTTATTTGTAGGAGAGAAGCCAGTACGCTAACTTTTAAAAATTTGTTAGACAGGATTAGCTGAACCGTTCTTTATTGCAAAACATGAAGATAGCTTGTTTAAGGATTTATTTCGGGGCGACGAAAGATGGGTTCGTCCTGTGGAACACCCACGAATGACAAGATAAAAATCCAGTTTGGCCTCGCCATATCTCAGTTAGTGGGTGTGGTAGGTGTGCATGTCATTCTGTATTCAATGCCATCCTCCTCTGTAGGTCAAATCGCTCGGGGGCCGTCCGCTAAGCTATTTATTCTTCTGTCCTCTCCGCGACTATAGGGACGCCCGGCGGCGGCACTCTAGGGATGCAGAGTGTACGTACAAGCTTTACGAAGCTGCCGTTCTAGCTGTGGCCTCGGTATTTTTTTCTACTTAGCAGCTTCACAGAGATTCAAGCCTGTGCCTCGGCTCCTTGGGTGTTGGTAAGCTTGGAGAAGAATACACTGGGAAGGAGGACAGGGCGTGTCGGGGTCTGAATAGGATGGTCTGGAAAGGTGTCCCTGAGAAGCGGCCGGCCGTGGGACTACCCCGGGGAGGGTGTGTCAGGCCGGGGGAACTGTCGCGAGTGCAAAGGCCCCGAGGCTGGCGTGTGCCGGTGTGTTTGCGGAGCAGCGAGGAGGCCCGTGTGGCTAGAGGCGAGTGACCCCTGGGGAGGAGTGCAGGAGATGGGGTCAGAGAGGCAGTGGCAGGCTGGCCACTCGGAGATTTTGGCTTTGACAAAGATTTTGGCATCAGAACCTGGCGGCGGCTGGAACGCCCACCCGGACTTTTGACGTACGCAAATGAACTGCATGCAAATGAACCTAGTCCCAGCATCTCCCAGAGGAAATAAAAATGGACTTGGCTCCTTCTCAGAAGAAATGTTGATGGACTTAGCATGATACATGACCGGCCTGGCGGAGAGAAAAGCAGGGCGATATAAATAGCCTGCTGAATGTGTCGCCGCGTAAACTCGCTGTAAGTGAAATGTACTGTTTGGAAAGATGTGGAGGGAGGTCTTGCACCACCCCCGTCCCGCTTCCGATAGGCCGCCGGCACCTGGTCCCCGCCCCCGGAGGGCTTAGAAGCCGCCTCCGGGGAGGTCTGGCCTTCCGCTGCACTTCCGCCACGCTTCCGCCACTTTGGTCCCACCCCAAAGGACTTCCCGGTGTTCGGCCTCGCCCCGCTTCCGGGAGTCTTCCGCCACCTTGTCTCCGCCCCCGAAGGGCTTCCTTGTCCTCGGCCCCGCCGCCCCGGAGGACTTCCGTATCTTCGGCCCGTTCTCCCCGCCCCATTCCCCCCCACCCCGCGAGATCGTTCTGCGCACGCGCGTGGGCCACATGGGCAGCGGACACTCGGTGGGGCGATAGTGGGTTCTTCCTGTGGCGTGAGGCCCTTCGTGTAGCCCTCGATTCTAGTTTTTCTTCTCCGGTTAGTACCTGCCTTTCGGGCGCCGCGGGGGTGCCGGCTGCGCCGGCGTGGGGCATGGGGATGAGGACTCTCCGGCGGCCTGGTCGCAGGTCACCGCCTCCCAAAGTGCCAGGCAGGCCCCGAGGCCCCGGCCCACCTTTAAGAAATCTCGTCTGGGCGCGCCGGTCCTGCGGCCTTCGTCTGGTGTTCCGCTATTTGGGAAATGTGCTCTGGGGCCGAGGTCGCCCCACGCCCCTACCCCCAACCCCCCGCCTCCTTCCGCATGCAGGACCCCAGCCCTCCCGGGAGAAGCCTCTGCCCCTCTTCACGTGTCCGTCCTCCTGGACTCCGTGGTCGGGATACTGGCTTAGCTTTCGAGCGGCTGCGATTCTTTTTTTTTTTTTTTTTTTTTTTTTTGAGCTTCGGCCGTTTGTCTCTTGGCCGTGAGGCGTCTGACTCAGTGTTTTCTGCTGAAGCTTCCTGCTCCGCCTGGACGCCCTGTTCTTTCTCCTTCCCCAGTTCTTCCTCTTGGACCTGCAGGGTCTCATCCCTCTTTCTGCCTCTACCGTGTCTCATTTGGGCTCCTTTTCTGCGTTGGTTTTTTTCCAAAAAAGGGCTTTTTCGATTTTCCCCTCCAGCCCCGGTGCCTCGGTCTCCACCTGTGTCAAATCGTGTTTGCGTCCCTCACCTCGGCCAAAGAAGGGGGTGGACGGAACGGTTTTAAGCCGTGGAAATGCTTTTTCAGTTGTAACTTTCGTTTTAGTAAGGATCTTACCTTACTTTCTTTTGACAGGAGCCGTAAAGTTCAGAACACACGGTAAGTTCCGCACACGTCCGTAAGCTATCGCCTGACAAAGGGTCTGGTACTCAGCTTACAGACCTGCGTGAGAAAATGGGAGTGGGAAGAAATGATCGGTTCCCTGCTACACACTGGACTCTGGGTGCCAGGATGTGTTTTATGCAGGAGTTACTTTCAGTGGACGGGAGTCATGGGTATATATTTTCCTTTGCGGTCTCGAAGCTATGACTCCAGGACCACTATATTTTCTCCAGGAGGCAAAATAGGAATTGTAGAATCTGTCTCAAAAGTATTTTTAAGTGCTTGACTTTTGGGGGGGTGGGGGTGGGGGGGCAGAAGTCAAGACACTTTTTGTATAGTTCATGCTCTCTTGTGTTTTGATGTCATTATGGTCACCAGGTCGATCACGCGCAGCACGAGAGAACGAGAGAGGGACTCGAGGGTAGAGCCTGTCAGGGTTCCCGCTGACTCTCTTGGCCCAGTGGTCCAAGCACCCAGAAGGGAGTCTCGGTTTCTCACCGCTTGTGTTTTGCAGGTCGCTTGTACCAGGTTGAATACGCCATGGAGGCCATCGGACGTGCGGGCACCTGTCCGGGAACTTTAGCGAACGACGGTGTTTGGCTTGCAGCAGAGCGACGCAACATCCACAAGCTGCTTGATGAAGTTGTTGTCCCTGAAAAAATTTATAAGCTCGATGATGAGTAAGTGAGCTCACAGGGGGGAGAGGGTTTCAATATCTCATGTGCTCACATACGTAGGATCTCACGTATTTCGGGAGGGTTGGCCCGTGTGCCGTAGTAAACTTGAAGCGAACGCTTGTTATTGTGCCTTTACTGGTGGACACTTTTGATTCTTATTTGAAACTTCCTTGAGGCTTAGGACGATGCGTTATTATTTTGACGTGCAGGGCCAAGCCCTAGGTGGAGAAACTATTCTATACCGTTCGGAGTACAGGCGTGGTAGGTGTGCAGATCTGGGTTAAGTCTGTGTGGCCTCGCACCCGTTGCTTTCCTTCTCTGGGCTTCGGTGCCGCCTCGAGTGGTGGTGGCCGTTTAATGAACTAGAGTAAAACGAGTGAAATACACTAGCGCAGGGTCTGACACGTGGCAGGCTCCCCGAGTGTTCAGAACGGCTACTCGGGAATTGTGTGGAAGTGTCCCGAATCCTACCCCTGGAGGTCTGGGAACAGTTTAGATGAGCCCCGTCAGTTTCGCGTCGTTGGGCGTGCGGGACTCCTAGCCTGCGGGGCACTGGGTTTGCCTGTCAGAGACTTCCCCCCTGAGTGGGGGACGAGGCGGGTGCCGGTTCTAGGGCCTTTGGATGCGTGTCCAAGGAAGCGTCATCCCTCCAGAGTCACCGCCGGGCCACGGGCCGCTCGGCAGCCGGCAGGCTTGCGGAGGTGTAGTGACAGCAGGTGACAGAGGGTGCCAGCTCTAGGGGAGCCGGCGCAGCCCTCGGGGAGCGGCAGCAAAGAAAGGAAAGGCGCCTTTCCTGGGAGCCTAGCCCCTGAGCCCCCTCCCTCCGCCCCGGCCAGCCAGGCCTTTGGAGGTGAGAATACCGATGACCCAGGAGTGGGGGTAGTTTTTCTTCCCCTCTGGCAAAACCTCTGTCTTGCTTCTGGACCCTCTCGGGACTTGCTTTAGCTTCCTAGTGCTCCTTCTCTCGCCCTGTTCGGCGTCGTGGCGCTGAATACGCCTATCGAAGAACTGGAGGGGGCGCTGTGCATCTTTCATGTCATAAACGACGTCAGGTTTGTCCCGCAAAGATAAACCTTCTGTAGTTTCTGTCTGTTCAGAAGAAAACCAGAGCATTGACGCGAGCATGGTAAACTTATCATGGAACTTGGGGCTTTGCAAATACTTCTTAAAGGCCCTCTCAGACACCTGCTCTGCTTACAGACACATGAATACATTTTTTTTTTCTTCCTCCAGGGGCATGGCTTGCACCGTGGCCGGCGTAACTTCTGACGCTAACATTCTGACCAACGAACTGAGGCTCATTGCCCAAAGGTATGGTCAGAGAGAGTGTGACTGACGATCTATAATTCAGTTTGCTTGATATCTCTAAGGAGAACTCGTTTTTGCCAAGATGAGAGTCATCGCAGATTTATTAATTGAAAATTGCTTCTTTTTTCTAACCCGAACTTATAAAATGCTATGGTCATAAGATTGTTAGGATGTTGACATTCCCCTGCTCCCCTTTCAAATGACAGGTGACTGTCAATGTCCCCCCATGGCGCAGGTTTATGTCCAGAATATGTTTTGCTTAGATTTTTGTGTCTTAGGAAAAAATGATGACTATGCCAGTGTTTTCATCCTAGGTATTTATTTATTACAGTATCGGGAGCCAATTCCTCGTGAGCAGTTGGTGACAGCGCTCTGTGATATCAAACAAGCGTACGCGCAGTTTGGAGGTAGGAAATCTGGGGCATATTTATTCCAGAAAGGGGAAACATTTTCTAGGTAATAATTTTTTTATGAGATGGTAAAAAGAAATTGAAAAGTAAGTGAAAAACTTTTTGTACATTTGCGCTTCGTGGTTTCTGCGATATGTATTATCATATGTTTTATTAACAGACCATCGAGAGGCAGAAATAGCCTTTTTAAATCTGGAAACCGATTGCTTTTCTTACCTAATAATTAAACTCAGCACGGAGTAGCGGCCCTCCGGGTCTTAACTCCGTCTCCTGGCTGTGCCCATCTCCCGGAAGCAAGTGGATGTTTTGGTGGGCCTTAGTCTGTGGTGGCCAGAACAGAGCCACTTACGAATGCTCAGCTTCACAAGAAAGGTGCTTCAGCTACGTTCGGGGAGCTCGAGTGACTGTACCGATACTGCCTTTGGGCGGCTGATGTGCTTGACGGTCCTCTTTTCTTGGTTAAAGGGAAAAACGTGCCTTTGGCGTCTCGCTGCTGTCCATTGGCTGGGATAAGCGTTACGGCTTTCAGCTCTATCGGAGCGACCCAAGCGGAAATTACGGGGGATGGAAGGCCGCACGCATTGGCAATAACGGCGCCGTGAGTATTTCTGTGTTGCTGTAAAACCTAGCGATAGGTACCTAACGTGATTTTGCAACGGCGATGAATGTAAACGGTATTTTAAGGTAGCTGCAACAACTTTAGCACCTGTGATTGCTATAACGCAGCCGTGCGTGTGTGTGTTTGCCCCCAGTGGAAATTGCCACGCCGACCAGAGAGAATGGAAAGACGGTCATCGGAGTCCTCGGACAGAAGGAACTGGAACAGCTGATCAGAAGACACGAGGAAGAAGAAGCTAAGGCTGAGCGTGAGAAGAAAGAAAAAGAACAAAAAGAAAAGGATACATGGAAGACAGAATTGGGGGTCTTATAAATCTTTTGAGCCCCATTTCAGCCGCCCTCTTCCACAGTGAGCACGTGTTGGCTTTTGAACCCGGACGGTGGGAAAGAGGGATGGTAGCCTCTGATCGGGGCCTCGCCTTTCTGTAAGTTGAGCGGTGACTGCTCTTCATGGGCCTTTCTACCCCCCTCCCCCCTTTTCTTGGAATAAAACTCGGTAAGAATGGAAACGGTGAAGGAGAATTGTCTGTAGCAGTCACTGTTGTTCACCGGGGTTAGTGGGTCTGTGATCCTTCATGCTTCAGTGTCCTGGGGCAGCCCTGGAGGTGCCGGGACACAAGAGGCTAAAGTTGGTGGGTGCGAGTGTCATAAGCAGGGAAAGATGGGACTTGTGCCCTGAAGGCCTCCCTTGCTGTGTCCCTACTGTCTTGGAGAACCCGTGGCCCTCGGCCTCTGTGGGAATCACATTCTTGTACCTGTTGCCAGCCATCGACATCGATGGCTCTTCCTAGGACCGGAAGTGTGTGCGTGCACATGTATACACACACGCGTTCACGCAAACCGCTCCGAAAACACGTGAAAGGCCCGTTTACAGTGCAAGCCCTGCACCCGCTACAGTAATCGGTCATCAGTGCTTCTGAGCACCTCTGGATCCCTCAGATCCCATTTCCCTCTCCCCCTCTACTCCCGAGAGAGAACTCGAGTTTACCTTTCCCCTTACCTACAATGCGTTTGTCTGTTCCTCTGACCCAGGTGGCACATCCCTCAGGGTAGCCGGGTGTGCCCTCTCTCCGTCTCCAGCGCTTGGTTTAAGAACGACCGTGGGCTGAGCCGACCCAGACCAGACGGGCGGGGGGATGACAGCTGCGGACGCCGCAGCAGGCCCACGGCGGGCGCGTGGCAGGTCCTGTGCAGGAGAGATTATGGCCACAGAGGAAAAGGGGCCGCAGACGAGAGCAGTCGGTCTTGGCTGAGGCGGGGCGGTGGGTGGGGGGTGGGGGGCCCTGGTCTCAGCCCAGGAAGGCTCCAGGGCCACCGCCGCAGTGCCGGCCTCCCACACTTGTCCCCTCCAGCTCTCCTCAGAGCACATTGAACCCTTCCGTCGGTTCCCCATGCGAGACTTTCAAAGATCTGCTGCGAAGTGAGCGAAGCTTAAGCTTCAGGACCCCTCGCTTCCGAGGCCTGGGAAGGGACCCTCACAATGTGTTCCGTGCTCGTGCTTTTTGTAAAGTCTGCAAAAGTAAGGTCTTCTACCTGCGGTTAATAAGCGCTACCGTCTGTTTCTGCAGCGGAACATACTTGTCCGCAGATACTTCCATGCGTAGTGAGGTTATTGTTACTCACCTCAGGGTCGAAATGGCTCTCGGGACGTGTTCCTCACCCACCCGATGAGCCTGCATACCCAGTATAGTGACAGGAAGGCACAGGAACAGAAGTTGTCACCGTCGTTGGACGTTCCTGGACAGTGGGAGAGGAACAGGGCTTGACATGGGCCAAGTCAGAAGCAAAGTTCATCCTTAAGGTGTGTGCAGTTACCATCTGGGGATTCAGGTCCCGTGATGCCGGAAACGCCGGGGGGGCGGGGGGGTGCCTTACGGGTATGTCGGCTCATCGAACCACTGCGGTAATTTGGTGAGGTTTCTCATTCTGATTTTCAGTTTGATACCCAATTTTGTATTTGTACTGCCGTATTCTTTTGCTTTAAGAGGACACCCCCCCACTCCGCTACACACACACACACACACACACACACACACACACACAGATAGTATCTTCTATATAAACCCGAATCAGCCCCTGCTTTCCCTCGTCCTGAGAATAAAGTCCACTTTCTTC
Organism: Furipterus horrens; assembly: GCF_987537825.1. NCBI lineage: Eukaryota > Metazoa > Chordata > Mammalia > Chiroptera > Furipteridae > Furipterus > Furipterus horrens. Next base: position 203,246,882 of record NW_028327175.1, read on the forward strand.
ATTCTGACCTGCAACTCGCCACTGCCTTGTTGCTGATGCTCTGTCCTGGACCCCCGCCCCCCTCTGGACCGCCCTCTGTCTGTCCCTCACCCTCTCTGGAATGCTCTTCTCTCTGCACTCTGTGTCTCCCGCCCCCAAAGAACTACCCCGTCCTCTTCCCTGTCCCCGTGGGACTTCGGGGCCCTCTATCCTGCTCCCGAAGGTCTTATACACCCTCCGCCACGCTTCCGGTAGGCTGCCGGCACCTCGGCCCCGCCCCTGGAGGACTTAGGAGCCGCCTCCGGGAAGTCTGACCTTCTGCCGCACTTCCGGGACACTTCCACCCTCCCGGTCCCACCCCAGAGGACTTCCGGGCGACTTCCGCTTGCGGCGGACGCGCCGTCTTGTTCCCGCCCTAGGAGGTCTCACGCAGCCGAGGCCCAACCCCCGAAGGTCTATGCAGCCTGCGCCGCCATCTTGGTCTCACCCAGAAGGTCTTCCGGGTGTTCGGCCTCGCCCCGCTTCCGGGAGTCTTCCGCCACCCTGTCCCCGCCCCCGAAGAACTAGAACTACCGCGTCCCCTTCCCTGCCCCGCACTGGCACTTCGGGGTCCTCTATCCTGCTCCCGAAGGCCTTACACATCCTCCGATAGCGTTCCGGCACCTCGCCCCCGCCCCTGGAGGACTTAGGAGCCGCCTCCGGGAAGTCTGACCTTCCGCCGCACTTCCGGGACACTTCCACCCTCCCGGTCCCACCCCAGAGGACTTCCGGGCGACTTCCGCTTGCGGCGGACCCGCCATCTTGTTCCCGCCCTAGAAGGTCTGACGCAGCCGAGGCCCAACCCCCGAAGGTCCACGCAGCCTGCCCCGCCATCTTGGTCCCACCCCGAAGGTCTTCCGGGTGTTCGGCCTCGCCCCGCTTCCGGGAGTCTTCCGCCACCCTGTCCCCGCCCCCGGAGAACTGCCGCGTCCCATTCCCTGCCCCACCCCCGCCCCGGGACTTCGGGGTCCTCTATCCTGCTCCCGAAGGTCTTACACATCCTCCGATAGAGTTCCGGCACCTCGCCCCCGCCCCTGGAGGACTTAGGAGCCGCTTCCGGGAAGTCTGACCTTCCGCCGCTCTTCCGGGACACTTCCGCCCTCCCGGTCCGACCCCAGAGGACTTCCGGGCGACTTCCGCTTGCGGCGGACCCGCCATCTTGTTCCCGCCCTAGAAGGTCTGACGCAGCCGAGGCCCAACCCCCGAAGGTCCACGTAGCCTGCCCCGCCATCTTGGTCCCACCCCGAAGGTCTTCCGGGTGTTCGGCCTCGCCTCGCTTCCGGGAGTCTTCCGCCACCCTGTCCCCGCCCCCGGAGAACTGCCGCGTCCCCTTCCCGGCCTCCCCCCCCCGGGACTTCGGGGTCCTCTGTCCCGCTCCCGAAGGTCTTACACGTCCTCCGCAATTCTATGGAGAGGTTTACGGTATCAAATTACAATAGTAAACTCAACATTTACTTAATCTGATGGTGCTCAGACTTTTTTAGAAAGTGCAAATCATCACCTCTCGATTCAGACGCCAGGCTCTGGGATTGCCAAGAAGCCACTTAAGTCCACTGAACTCAACGCGCTTCACCTGCTCCTGTGCGCTCCAGAGGAACTCTTCCATCAACCTGTCAGTGTGCTTGCCGGCTGTGGCTCCCCGTCTGTCTCAGTGCTGCCCTCCTGTGGGGAACTCTGGGAATTACAGCTAAGGGAAGCTCACCGAGTCCATTGTACGGATAGGGCTAGATGGCTAGGCTCAGGGTTGATAGGTTTAGCGTTAATGAGCCTAGGGTTAACAGGCTTCTATCTTTAATAGACTCAGCCTTCCTGGATGGAGCTTCAGAAGAGCTAACAGATTTCGTATGTACCCCATCATCAGGCCCAGTGCTCTTTCGGGGTGGCTGTAGGAACCCCGAAAGCGAGGAGTAAGGCCAGCGGGAGACTGTGCAGAGCGCACGTCTGTCCCAGCACACTAAGTGTGAGTAGTCGTAGCGGGGGTAAAAAGAAAAAGAATGGCAAACTACCTAGATACTACCTGACTTAGTGAGATAATATAGCTTATTTAATTTTTTCTGCACAACAGTGAGGCAGCAAAGCAGAAGTTATTCTTTCTTATTAATTTTCTAGAATTAAAAAATTCAAACATACATAAAATATTCAAATATAATGACTTGAAGAGTTCTTGCCATACACTTTTAACAATTATTGACATTGTGCCAATAGATATCCATATTGATGTAGGTTAGGATATTGTGGCATGTGCAGGTTCACAGCTAAACGAGTGGTGGTGCCAAGTATTCAAAATAAGGTTTTCAGCTTTGCAGTCCTTCGTCCTTCCTTAATCACCAAATTTTTTTAGGTAAATCATTCTTCTAACTCCCCAAATTTGAGACAGTACTAGAGAAATGATATTCAAAGTTAAAATTGAATTTGTACAGCCAAAACTTAAGTCTCTCAGAGTGTTAATGTCATGTTTCTTATTTATACCTTTTATGTATCCAGTTTACTTTGTCTCCTGTTATTGGCAATTTTTTGGTCTTGTTTTAAATTGTTGTTCTTTTACAGTTGTCCCAGTTTTTCTCCCGTGTTGTTTGTATTTTTAACTATCGACCCAATACCTTCCTATTTTTGTTCTTATACTGTTTTTAGTGTGCGTCACTGCTTGAACCCCTTCACTTTTTTTTTTTTTTGAAATATGTCATCTGTGTGCTATTAGTAGGTTGCTCTTCTAATTATCATTATTAGCTTTAAAGGGTGTAGACTCTGGGAAAGCTTCTTATTGAACTGTCATTGTACTGTGCAGAGAGTGCCCAGTTCCACAGACAAGCTCTTCCCTCGTATTTTGCAAGGTTCCGTTCCTCGGGTGATCTGTACGGAAACGACCTTTAGTGGCCCTCCGGGAGGTTTCAGGCAGAATCAGTAGCTCTGCAGGCAGTGACTGCTTTTGTTGCAGTATTTCTGTGTATTTGTGTCTTTGGAGGTCTATCGGTTACCATTACTCTAGTAGTCATTTGTGGAATAATCAGAATGACCCCGTGCTGGCACTTCCATGCACAGTTTTATTTCATCCTCACCGTGGTCAGTTTTACAGAAGGCAAAACTGATATGCAGAGAAGGAGGTAACTTGCTTTCAGGTCAGACAGCAGGTGTTAGAGGCTGGAAGGAACCCAAGCCGTCCACCTGAAAATCCTGTGTTCTTAACCAGCGTGCTGTTATCCCCTCTCTTCATACTCAAATCTGAGTAAGACTAGGTCTCCAATTTTAAGAAGCGCAGGCTAATGCCTCATCGTCCTTAATAGCAAATTTCTGCAACTAGGTGAAAGTTGTTTCGCGACCGACGATGAAACTCCGAATATTGGAAAGAAAAGGGAATTGTCAGATGGCATGGACTCATGTATTCATTCGTGTATGCATTCAACAAAGTGAGCACCTACTATGTACTTCGTATATCTTTGTATATTAAAATCATGTATGTCTGGCTGGTGTGGCTCCGTGGGTTGAGTGAACTAAAGGGTTGCTGGTTCGATTCCCAGTCAGGTCACAGGCCTGGGTTGCAGGCCAGGTCCCCAGTCAGTGTGGGTGCATGAGAAGTGACCACACACTGATGTTTCTCCCCCTCTGTTTCTCCCCACTTCCCCTCTAAAAATACATCAATAAAATCTTTTCTAAAAACATGGAAATTAAAGCACGTTTATTTTACATCTACCGTTGATACGTTTTTTGAAATGTTGTGTCAAGCAACCCCCTAACTGGTCATTTAAAGGCTTCTGTTACTCGGAAGTTAAATAAGTCTGTACTAAGTACCGAGTGCTTCTTAGGGAACTCTGCCTATTTCCATGAGAGTCCTCTGATTTAACTTAAAAACATACCTGAACTGGAGTGTTCCTTATTGATCACAAAGAATTGTATTAATATTTCATCTTTAAAGTACTATTAATAATAGCCTAACTAATAGTTTGGTTCACTAATGATGACGAACTTTTAAAAGTTATTTGTAGGAGAGAAGCCAGTACGCTAACTTTTAAAAATTTGTTAGACAGGATTAGCTGAACCGTTCTTTATTGCAAAACATGAAGATAGCTTGTTTAAGGATTTATTTCGGGGCGACGAAAGATGGGTTCGTCCTGTGGAACACCCACGAATGACAAGATAAAAATCCAGTTTGGCCTCGCCATATCTCAGTTAGTGGGTGTGGTAGGTGTGCATGTCATTCTGTATTCAATGCCATCCTCCTCTGTAGGTCAAATCGCTCGGGGGCCGTCCGCTAAGCTATTTATTCTTCTGTCCTCTCCGCGACTATAGGGACGCCCGGCGGCGGCACTCTAGGGATGCAGAGTGTACGTACAAGCTTTACGAAGCTGCCGTTCTAGCTGTGGCCTCGGTATTTTTTTCTACTTAGCAGCTTCACAGAGATTCAAGCCTGTGCCTCGGCTCCTTGGGTGTTGGTAAGCTTGGAGAAGAATACACTGGGAAGGAGGACAGGGCGTGTCGGGGTCTGAATAGGATGGTCTGGAAAGGTGTCCCTGAGAAGCGGCCGGCCGTGGGACTACCCCGGGGAGGGTGTGTCAGGCCGGGGGAACTGTCGCGAGTGCAAAGGCCCCGAGGCTGGCGTGTGCCGGTGTGTTTGCGGAGCAGCGAGGAGGCCCGTGTGGCTAGAGGCGAGTGACCCCTGGGGAGGAGTGCAGGAGATGGGGTCAGAGAGGCAGTGGCAGGCTGGCCACTCGGAGATTTTGGCTTTGACAAAGATTTTGGCATCAGAACCTGGCGGCGGCTGGAACGCCCACCCGGACTTTTGACGTACGCAAATGAACTGCATGCAAATGAACCTAGTCCCAGCATCTCCCAGAGGAAATAAAAATGGACTTGGCTCCTTCTCAGAAGAAATGTTGATGGACTTAGCATGATACATGACCGGCCTGGCGGAGAGAAAAGCAGGGCGATATAAATAGCCTGCTGAATGTGTCGCCGCGTAAACTCGCTGTAAGTGAAATGTACTGTTTGGAAAGATGTGGAGGGAGGTCTTGCACCACCCCCGTCCCGCTTCCGATAGGCCGCCGGCACCTGGTCCCCGCCCCCGGAGGGCTTAGAAGCCGCCTCCGGGGAGGTCTGGCCTTCCGCTGCACTTCCGCCACGCTTCCGCCACTTTGGTCCCACCCCAAAGGACTTCCCGGTGTTCGGCCTCGCCCCGCTTCCGGGAGTCTTCCGCCACCTTGTCTCCGCCCCCGAAGGGCTTCCTTGTCCTCGGCCCCGCCGCCCCGGAGGACTTCCGTATCTTCGGCCCGTTCTCCCCGCCCCATTCCCCCCCACCCCGCGAGATCGTTCTGCGCACGCGCGTGGGCCACATGGGCAGCGGACACTCGGTGGGGCGATAGTGGGTTCTTCCTGTGGCGTGAGGCCCTTCGTGTAGCCCTCGATTCTAGTTTTTCTTCTCCGGTTAGTACCTGCCTTTCGGGCGCCGCGGGGGTGCCGGCTGCGCCGGCGTGGGGCATGGGGATGAGGACTCTCCGGCGGCCTGGTCGCAGGTCACCGCCTCCCAAAGTGCCAGGCAGGCCCCGAGGCCCCGGCCCACCTTTAAGAAATCTCGTCTGGGCGCGCCGGTCCTGCGGCCTTCGTCTGGTGTTCCGCTATTTGGGAAATGTGCTCTGGGGCCGAGGTCGCCCCACGCCCCTACCCCCAACCCCCCGCCTCCTTCCGCATGCAGGACCCCAGCCCTCCCGGGAGAAGCCTCTGCCCCTCTTCACGTGTCCGTCCTCCTGGACTCCGTGGTCGGGATACTGGCTTAGCTTTCGAGCGGCTGCGATTCTTTTTTTTTTTTTTTTTTTTTTTTTTGAGCTTCGGCCGTTTGTCTCTTGGCCGTGAGGCGTCTGACTCAGTGTTTTCTGCTGAAGCTTCCTGCTCCGCCTGGACGCCCTGTTCTTTCTCCTTCCCCAGTTCTTCCTCTTGGACCTGCAGGGTCTCATCCCTCTTTCTGCCTCTACCGTGTCTCATTTGGGCTCCTTTTCTGCGTTGGTTTTTTTCCAAAAAAGGGCTTTTTCGATTTTCCCCTCCAGCCCCGGTGCCTCGGTCTCCACCTGTGTCAAATCGTGTTTGCGTCCCTCACCTCGGCCAAAGAAGGGGGTGGACGGAACGGTTTTAAGCCGTGGAAATGCTTTTTCAGTTGTAACTTTCGTTTTAGTAAGGATCTTACCTTACTTTCTTTTGACAGGAGCCGTAAAGTTCAGAACACACGGTAAGTTCCGCACACGTCCGTAAGCTATCGCCTGACAAAGGGTCTGGTACTCAGCTTACAGACCTGCGTGAGAAAATGGGAGTGGGAAGAAATGATCGGTTCCCTGCTACACACTGGACTCTGGGTGCCAGGATGTGTTTTATGCAGGAGTTACTTTCAGTGGACGGGAGTCATGGGTATATATTTTCCTTTGCGGTCTCGAAGCTATGACTCCAGGACCACTATATTTTCTCCAGGAGGCAAAATAGGAATTGTAGAATCTGTCTCAAAAGTATTTTTAAGTGCTTGACTTTTGGGGGGGTGGGGGTGGGGGGGCAGAAGTCAAGACACTTTTTGTATAGTTCATGCTCTCTTGTGTTTTGATGTCATTATGGTCACCAGGTCGATCACGCGCAGCACGAGAGAACGAGAGAGGGACTCGAGGGTAGAGCCTGTCAGGGTTCCCGCTGACTCTCTTGGCCCAGTGGTCCAAGCACCCAGAAGGGAGTCTCGGTTTCTCACCGCTTGTGTTTTGCAGGTCGCTTGTACCAGGTTGAATACGCCATGGAGGCCATCGGACGTGCGGGCACCTGTCCGGGAACTTTAGCGAACGACGGTGTTTGGCTTGCAGCAGAGCGACGCAACATCCACAAGCTGCTTGATGAAGTTGTTGTCCCTGAAAAAATTTATAAGCTCGATGATGAGTAAGTGAGCTCACAGGGGGGAGAGGGTTTCAATATCTCATGTGCTCACATACGTAGGATCTCACGTATTTCGGGAGGGTTGGCCCGTGTGCCGTAGTAAACTTGAAGCGAACGCTTGTTATTGTGCCTTTACTGGTGGACACTTTTGATTCTTATTTGAAACTTCCTTGAGGCTTAGGACGATGCGTTATTATTTTGACGTGCAGGGCCAAGCCCTAGGTGGAGAAACTATTCTATACCGTTCGGAGTACAGGCGTGGTAGGTGTGCAGATCTGGGTTAAGTCTGTGTGGCCTCGCACCCGTTGCTTTCCTTCTCTGGGCTTCGGTGCCGCCTCGAGTGGTGGTGGCCGTTTAATGAACTAGAGTAAAACGAGTGAAATACACTAGCGCAGGGTCTGACACGTGGCAGGCTCCCCGAGTGTTCAGAACGGCTACTCGGGAATTGTGTGGAAGTGTCCCGAATCCTACCCCTGGAGGTCTGGGAACAGTTTAGATGAGCCCCGTCAGTTTCGCGTCGTTGGGCGTGCGGGACTCCTAGCCTGCGGGGCACTGGGTTTGCCTGTCAGAGACTTCCCCCCTGAGTGGGGGACGAGGCGGGTGCCGGTTCTAGGGCCTTTGGATGCGTGTCCAAGGAAGCGTCATCCCTCCAGAGTCACCGCCGGGCCACGGGCCGCTCGGCAGCCGGCAGGCTTGCGGAGGTGTAGTGACAGCAGGTGACAGAGGGTGCCAGCTCTAGGGGAGCCGGCGCAGCCCTCGGGGAGCGGCAGCAAAGAAAGGAAAGGCGCCTTTCCTGGGAGCCTAGCCCCTGAGCCCCCTCCCTCCGCCCCGGCCAGCCAGGCCTTTGGAGGTGAGAATACCGATGACCCAGGAGTGGGGGTAGTTTTTCTTCCCCTCTGGCAAAACCTCTGTCTTGCTTCTGGACCCTCTCGGGACTTGCTTTAGCTTCCTAGTGCTCCTTCTCTCGCCCTGTTCGGCGTCGTGGCGCTGAATACGCCTATCGAAGAACTGGAGGGGGCGCTGTGCATCTTTCATGTCATAAACGACGTCAGGTTTGTCCCGCAAAGATAAACCTTCTGTAGTTTCTGTCTGTTCAGAAGAAAACCAGAGCATTGACGCGAGCATGGTAAACTTATCATGGAACTTGGGGCTTTGCAAATACTTCTTAAAGGCCCTCTCAGACACCTGCTCTGCTTACAGACACATGAATACATTTTTTTTTTCTTCCTCCAGGGGCATGGCTTGCACCGTGGCCGGCGTAACTTCTGACGCTAACATTCTGACCAACGAACTGAGGCTCATTGCCCAAAGGTATGGTCAGAGAGAGTGTGACTGACGATCTATAATTCAGTTTGCTTGATATCTCTAAGGAGAACTCGTTTTTGCCAAGATGAGAGTCATCGCAGATTTATTAATTGAAAATTGCTTCTTTTTTCTAACCCGAACTTATAAAATGCTATGGTCATAAGATTGTTAGGATGTTGACATTCCCCTGCTCCCCTTTCAAATGACAGGTGACTGTCAATGTCCCCCCATGGCGCAGGTTTATGTCCAGAATATGTTTTGCTTAGATTTTTGTGTCTTAGGAAAAAATGATGACTATGCCAGTGTTTTCATCCTAGGTATTTATTTATTACAGTATCGGGAGCCAATTCCTCGTGAGCAGTTGGTGACAGCGCTCTGTGATATCAAACAAGCGTACGCGCAGTTTGGAGGTAGGAAATCTGGGGCATATTTATTCCAGAAAGGGGAAACATTTTCTAGGTAATAATTTTTTTATGAGATGGTAAAAAGAAATTGAAAAGTAAGTGAAAAACTTTTTGTACATTTGCGCTTCGTGGTTTCTGCGATATGTATTATCATATGTTTTATTAACAGACCATCGAGAGGCAGAAATAGCCTTTTTAAATCTGGAAACCGATTGCTTTTCTTACCTAATAATTAAACTCAGCACGGAGTAGCGGCCCTCCGGGTCTTAACTCCGTCTCCTGGCTGTGCCCATCTCCCGGAAGCAAGTGGATGTTTTGGTGGGCCTTAGTCTGTGGTGGCCAGAACAGAGCCACTTACGAATGCTCAGCTTCACAAGAAAGGTGCTTCAGCTACGTTCGGGGAGCTCGAGTGACTGTACCGATACTGCCTTTGGGCGGCTGATGTGCTTGACGGTCCTCTTTTCTTGGTTAAAGGGAAAAACGTGCCTTTGGCGTCTCGCTGCTGTCCATTGGCTGGGATAAGCGTTACGGCTTTCAGCTCTATCGGAGCGACCCAAGCGGAAATTACGGGGGATGGAAGGCCGCACGCATTGGCAATAACGGCGCCGTGAGTATTTCTGTGTTGCTGTAAAACCTAGCGATAGGTACCTAACGTGATTTTGCAACGGCGATGAATGTAAACGGTATTTTAAGGTAGCTGCAACAACTTTAGCACCTGTGATTGCTATAACGCAGCCGTGCGTGTGTGTGTTTGCCCCCAGTGGAAATTGCCACGCCGACCAGAGAGAATGGAAAGACGGTCATCGGAGTCCTCGGACAGAAGGAACTGGAACAGCTGATCAGAAGACACGAGGAAGAAGAAGCTAAGGCTGAGCGTGAGAAGAAAGAAAAAGAACAAAAAGAAAAGGATACATGGAAGACAGAATTGGGGGTCTTATAAATCTTTTGAGCCCCATTTCAGCCGCCCTCTTCCACAGTGAGCACGTGTTGGCTTTTGAACCCGGACGGTGGGAAAGAGGGATGGTAGCCTCTGATCGGGGCCTCGCCTTTCTGTAAGTTGAGCGGTGACTGCTCTTCATGGGCCTTTCTACCCCCCTCCCCCCTTTTCTTGGAATAAAACTCGGTAAGAATGGAAACGGTGAAGGAGAATTGTCTGTAGCAGTCACTGTTGTTCACCGGGGTTAGTGGGTCTGTGATCCTTCATGCTTCAGTGTCCTGGGGCAGCCCTGGAGGTGCCGGGACACAAGAGGCTAAAGTTGGTGGGTGCGAGTGTCATAAGCAGGGAAAGATGGGACTTGTGCCCTGAAGGCCTCCCTTGCTGTGTCCCTACTGTCTTGGAGAACCCGTGGCCCTCGGCCTCTGTGGGAATCACATTCTTGTACCTGTTGCCAGCCATCGACATCGATGGCTCTTCCTAGGACCGGAAGTGTGTGCGTGCACATGTATACACACACGCGTTCACGCAAACCGCTCCGAAAACACGTGAAAGGCCCGTTTACAGTGCAAGCCCTGCACCCGCTACAGTAATCGGTCATCAGTGCTTCTGAGCACCTCTGGATCCCTCAGATCCCATTTCCCTCTCCCCCTCTACTCCCGAGAGAGAACTCGAGTTTACCTTTCCCCTTACCTACAATGCGTTTGTCTGTTCCTCTGACCCAGGTGGCACATCCCTCAGGGTAGCCGGGTGTGCCCTCTCTCCGTCTCCAGCGCTTGGTTTAAGAACGACCGTGGGCTGAGCCGACCCAGACCAGACGGGCGGGGGGATGACAGCTGCGGACGCCGCAGCAGGCCCACGGCGGGCGCGTGGCAGGTCCTGTGCAGGAGAGATTATGGCCACAGAGGAAAAGGGGCCGCAGACGAGAGCAGTCGGTCTTGGCTGAGGCGGGGCGGTGGGTGGGGGGTGGGGGGCCCTGGTCTCAGCCCAGGAAGGCTCCAGGGCCACCGCCGCAGTGCCGGCCTCCCACACTTGTCCCCTCCAGCTCTCCTCAGAGCACATTGAACCCTTCCGTCGGTTCCCCATGCGAGACTTTCAAAGATCTGCTGCGAAGTGAGCGAAGCTTAAGCTTCAGGACCCCTCGCTTCCGAGGCCTGGGAAGGGACCCTCACAATGTGTTCCGTGCTCGTGCTTTTTGTAAAGTCTGCAAAAGTAAGGTCTTCTACCTGCGGTTAATAAGCGCTACCGTCTGTTTCTGCAGCGGAACATACTTGTCCGCAGATACTTCCATGCGTAGTGAGGTTATTGTTACTCACCTCAGGGTCGAAATGGCTCTCGGGACGTGTTCCTCACCCACCCGATGAGCCTGCATACCCAGTATAGTGACAGGAAGGCACAGGAACAGAAGTTGTCACCGTCGTTGGACGTTCCTGGACAGTGGGAGAGGAACAGGGCTTGACATGGGCCAAGTCAGAAGCAAAGTTCATCCTTAAGGTGTGTGCAGTTACCATCTGGGGATTCAGGTCCCGTGATGCCGGAAACGCCGGGGGGGCGGGGGGGTGCCTTACGGGTATGTCGGCTCATCGAACCACTGCGGTAATTTGGTGAGGTTTCTCATTCTGATTTTCAGTTTGATACCCAATTTTGTATTTGTACTGCCGTATTCTTTTGCTTTAAGAGGACACCCCCCCACTCCGCTACACACACACACACACACACACACACACACACACACACACAGATAGTATCTTCTATATAAACCCGAATCAGCCCCTGCTTTCCCTCGTCCTGAGAATAAAGTCCACTTTCTTCATTCTGACCTGCAACTCGCCACTGCCTTGTTGCTGATGCTCTGTCCTGGACCCCCGCCCCCCTCTGGACCGCCCTCTGTCTGTCCCTCACCCTCTCTGGAATGCTCTTCTCTCTGCACTCTGTGTCTCCCGCCCCCAAAGAACTACCCCGTCCTCTTCCCTGTCCCCGTGGGACTTCGGGGCCCTCTATCCTGCTCCCGAAGGTCTTATACACCCTCCGCCACGCTTCCGGTAGGCTGCCGGCACCTCGGCCCCGCCCCTGGAGGACTTAGGAGCCGCCTCCGGGAAGTCTGACCTTCTGCCGCACTTCCGGGACACTTCCACCCTCCCGGTCCCACCCCAGAGGACTTCCGGGCGACTTCCGCTTGCGGCGGACGCGCCGTCTTGTTCCCGCCCTAGGAGGTCTCACGCAGCCGAGGCCCAACCCCCGAAGGTCTATGCAGCCTGCGCCGCCATCTTGGTCTCACCCAGAAGGTCTTCCGGGTGTTCGGCCTCGCCCCGCTTCCGGGAGTCTTCCGCCACCCTGTCCCCGCCCCCGAAGAACTAGAACTACCGCGTCCCCTTCCCTGCCCCGCACTGGCACTTCGGGGTCCTCTATCCTGCTCCCGAAGGCCTTACACATCCTCCGATAGCGTTCCGGCACCTCGCCCCCGCCCCTGGAGGACTTAGGAGCCGCCTCCGGGAAGTCTGACCTTCCGCCGCACTTCCGGGACACTTCCACCCTCCCGGTCCCACCCCAGAGGACTTCCGGGCGACTTCCGCTTGCGGCGGACCCGCCATCTTGTTCCCGCCCTAGAAGGTCTGACGCAGCCGAGGCCCAACCCCCGAAGGTCCACGCAGCCTGCCCCGCCATCTTGGTCCCACCCCGAAGGTCTTCCGGGTGTTCGGCCTCGCCCCGCTTCCGGGAGTCTTCCGCCACCCTGTCCCCGCCCCCGGAGAACTGCCGCGTCCCATTCCCTGCCCCACCCCCGCCCCGGGACTTCGGGGTCCTCTATCCTGCTCCCGAAGGTCTTACACATCCTCCGATAGAGTTCCGGCACCTCGCCCCCGCCCCTGGAGGACTTAGGAGCCGCTTCCGGGAAGTCTGACCTTCCGCCGCTCTTCCGGGACACTTCCGCCCTCCCGGTCCGACCCCAGAGGACTTCCGGGCGACTTCCGCTTGCGGCGGACCCGCCATCTTGTTCCCGCCCTAGAAGGTCTGACGCAGCCGAGGCCCAACCCCCGAAGGTCCACGTAGCCTGCCCCGCCATCTTGGTCCCACCCCGAAGGTCTTCCGGGTGTTCGGCCTCGCCTCGCTTCCGGGAGTCTTCCGCCACCCTGTCCCCGCCCCCGGAGAACTGCCGCGTCCCCTTCCCGGCCTCCCCCCCCCGGGACTTCGGGGTCCTCTGTCCCGCTCCCGAAGGTCTTACACGTCCTCCGCAATTCTATGGAGAGGTTTACGGTATCAAATTACAATAGTAAACTCAACATTTACTTAATCTGATGGTGCTCAGACTTTTTTAGAAAGTGCAAATCATCACCTCTCGATTCAGACGCCAGGCTCTGGGATTGCCAAGAAGCCACTTAAGTCCACTGAACTCAACGCGCTTCACCTGCTCCTGTGCGCTCCAGAGGAACTCTTCCATCAACCTGTCAGTGTGCTTGCCGGCTGTGGCTCCCCGTCTGTCTCAGTGCTGCCCTCCTGTGGGGAACTCTGGGAATTACAGCTAAGGGAAGCTCACCGAGTCCATTGTACGGATAGGGCTAGATGGCTAGGCTCAGGGTTGATAGGTTTAGCGTTAATGAGCCTAGGGTTAACAGGCTTCTATCTTTAATAGACTCAGCCTTCCTGGATGGAGCTTCAGAAGAGCTAACAGATTTCGTATGTACCCCATCATCAGGCCCAGTGCTCTTTCGGGGTGGCTGTAGGAACCCCGAAAGCGAGGAGTAAGGCCAGCGGGAGACTGTGCAGAGCGCACGTCTGTCCCAGCACACTAAGTGTGAGTAGTCGTAGCGGGGGTAAAAAGAAAAAGAATGGCAAACTACCTAGATACTACCTGACTTAGTGAGATAATATAGCTTATTTAATTTTTTCTGCACAACAGTGAGGCAGCAAAGCAGAAGTTATTCTTTCTTATTAATTTTCTAGAATTAAAAAATTCAAACATACATAAAATATTCAAATATAATGACTTGAAGAGTTCTTGCCATACACTTTTAACAATTATTGACATTGTGCCAATAGATATCCATATTGATGTAGGTTAGGATATTGTGGCATGTGCAGGTTCACAGCTAAACGAGTGGTGGTGCCAAGTATTCAAAATAAGGTTTTCAGCTTTGCAGTCCTTCGTCCTTCCTTAATCACCAAATTTTTTTAGGTAAATCATTCTTCTAACTCCCCAAATTTGAGACAGTACTAGAGAAATGATATTCAAAGTTAAAATTGAATTTGTACAGCCAAAACTTAAGTCTCTCAGAGTGTTAATGTCATGTTTCTTATTTATACCTTTTATGTATCCAGTTTACTTTGTCTCCTGTTATTGGCAATTTTTTGGTCTTGTTTTAAATTGTTGTTCTTTTACAGTTGTCCCAGTTTTTCTCCCGTGTTGTTTGTATTTTTAACTATCGACCCAATACCTTCCTATTTTTGTTCTTATACTGTTTTTAGTGTGCGTCACTGCTTGAACCCCTTCACTTTTTTTTTTTTTTGAAATATGTCATCTGTGTGCTATTAGTAGGTTGCTCTTCTAATTATCATTATTAGCTTTAAAGGGTGTAGACTCTGGGAAAGCTTCTTATTGAACTGTCATTGTACTGTGCAGAGAGTGCCCAGTTCCACAGACAAGCTCTTCCCTCGTATTTTGCAAGGTTCCGTTCCTCGGGTGATCTGTACGGAAACGACCTTTAGTGGCCCTCCGGGAGGTTTCAGGCAGAATCAGTAGCTCTGCAGGCAGTGACTGCTTTTGTTGCAGTATTTCTGTGTATTTGTGTCTTTGGAGGTCTATCGGTTACCATTACTCTAGTAGTCATTTGTGGAATAATCAGAATGACCCCGTGCTGGCACTTCCATGCACAGTTTTATTTCATCCTCACCGTGGTCAGTTTTACAGAAGGCAAAACTGATATGCAGAGAAGGAGGTAACTTGCTTTCAGGTCAGACAGCAGGTGTTAGAGGCTGGAAGGAACCCAAGCCGTCCACCTGAAAATCCTGTGTTCTTAACCAGCGTGCTGTTATCCCCTCTCTTCATACTCAAATCTGAGTAAGACTAGGTCTCCAATTTTAAGAAGCGCAGGCTAATGCCTCATCGTCCTTAATAGCAAATTTCTGCAACTAGGTGAAAGTTGTTTCGCGACCGACGATGAAACTCCGAATATTGGAAAGAAAAGGGAATTGTCAGATGGCATGGACTCATGTATTCATTCGTGTATGCATTCAACAAAGTGAGCACCTACTATGTACTTCGTATATCTTTGTATATTAAAATCATGTATGTCTGGCTGGTGTGGCTCCGTGGGTTGAGTGAACTAAAGGGTTGCTGGTTCGATTCCCAGTCAGGTCACAGGCCTGGGTTGCAGGCCAGGTCCCCAGTCAGTGTGGGTGCATGAGAAGTGACCACACACTGATGTTTCTCCCCCTCTGTTTCTCCCCACTTCCCCTCTAAAAATACATCAATAAAATCTTTTCTAAAAACATGGAAATTAAAGCACGTTTATTTTACATCTACCGTTGATACGTTTTTTGAAATGTTGTGTCAAGCAACCCCCTAACTGGTCATTTAAAGGCTTCTGTTACTCGGAAGTTAAATAAGTCTGTACTAAGTACCGAGTGCTTCTTAGGGAACTCTGCCTATTTCCATGAGAGTCCTCTGATTTAACTTAAAAACATACCTGAACTGGAGTGTTCCTTATTGATCACAAAGAATTGTATTAATATTTCATCTTTAAAGTACTATTAATAATAGCCTAACTAATAGTTTGGTTCACTAATGATGACGAACTTTTAAAAGTTATTTGTAGGAGAGAAGCCAGTACGCTAACTTTTAAAAATTTGTTAGACAGGATTAGCTGAACCGTTCTTTATTGCAAAACATGAAGATAGCTTGTTTAAGGATTTATTTCGGGGCGACGAAAGATGGGTTCGTCCTGTGGAACACCCACGAATGACAAGATAAAAATCCAGTTTGGCCTCGCCATATCTCAGTTAGTGGGTGTGGTAGGTGTGCATGTCATTCTGTATTCAATGCCATCCTCCTCTGTAGGTCAAATCGCTCGGGGGCCGTCCGCTAAGCTATTTATTCTTCTGTCCTCTCCGCGACTATAGGGACGCCCGGCGGCGGCGTCACTCTAGGGACGCAGAGTGTACGTACAAGCTTTACGAAGCTGCCGTTCTAGCTGTGGCCTGGGTATTTTTTTCTACGTAGCAGCTTCACAGAGATTCAAGCCTGTGCCTCGGCTCCTTGGGTGTTGGTAAGCTTGGAGAAGAATACACTGGGAAGGAGGACAGGGCGTGTCGGGGTCTGAATAGGATGGTCTGGAAAGGTGTCCCTGAGAAGCGGCCGGCCGTGGGACTACCCCGGGGAGGGTGTGTCAGGCCGGGGGAACTGTCGCGAGTGCAAAGGCCCCGAGGCTGGCGTGTGCCGGTGTGTTTGCGGAGCAGCGAGGAGGCCCGTGTGGCTAGAGGCGAGTGACCCCTGGGGAGGAGTGCAGGAGATGGGGTCAGAGAGGCAGTGGCAGGCTGGCCACTCGGAGATTTTGGCTTTGACAAAGATTTTGGCATCAGAACCTGGCGGCGGCTGGAACGCCCACCCGGACTTTTGACGTACGCAAATGAACTGCATGCAAATGAACCTAGTCCCAGCATCTCCCAGAGGAAATAAAAATGGACTTGGCTCCTTCTCAGAAGAAATGTTGATGGACTTAGCATGATACATGACCGGCCTGGCGGAGAGAAAAGCAGGGCGATATAAATAGCCTGCTGAATGTGTCGCCGCGTAAACTCGCTGTAAGTGAAATGTACTGTTTGGAAAGATGTGGAGGGAGGTCTTGCACCACCCCCGTCCCGCTTCCGATAGGCCGCCGGCACCTGGTCCCCGCCCCCGGAGGGCTTAGAAGCCGCCTCCGGGGAGGTCTGGCCTTCCGCTGCACTTCCGCCACGCTTCCGCCACTTTGGTCCCACCCCAAAGGACTTCCCGGTGTTCGGCCTCGCCCCGCTTCCGGGAGTCTTCCGCCACCTTGTCTCCGCCCCCGAAGGGCTTCCTTGTCCTCGGCCCCGCCGCCCCGGAGGACTTCCGTATCTTCGGCCCGTTCTCCCCGCCCCATTCCCCCCCACCCCGCGAGATCGTTCTGCGCACGCGCGTGGGCCACATGGGCAGCGGACACTCGGTGGGGCGATAGTGGGTTCTTCCTGTGGCGTGAGGCCCTTCGTGTAGCCCTCGATTCTAGTTTTTCTTCTCCGGTTAGTACCTGCCTTTCGGGCGCCGCGGGGGTGCCGGCTGCGCCGGCGTGGGGCATGGGGATGAGGACTCTCCGGCGGCCTGGTCGCAGGTCACCGCCTCCCAAAGTGCCAGGCAGGCCCCGAGGCCCCGGCCCACCTTTAAGAAATCTCGTCTGGGCGCGCCGGTCCTGCGGCCTTCGTCTGGTGTTCCGCTATTTGGGAAATGTGCTCTGGGGCTGAGGTCGCCCCACGCCCCTACCCCCAACCCCCCGCCTCCTTCCGCATGCAGGACCCCAGCCCTCCCGGGAGAAGCCTCTGCCCCTCTTCACGTGTCCGTCCTCCTGGACTCCGTGGTCGGGATACTGGCTTAGCTTTCGAGCGGCTGCGATTCTTTTTTTTTTTTTTTTTTTTTTTTTTGAGCTTCGGCCGTTTGTCTCTTGGCCGTGAGGCGTCTGACTCAGTGTTTTCTGCTGAAGCTTCCTGCTCCGCCTGGACGCCCTGTTCTTTCTCCTTCCCCAGTTCTTCCTCTTGGACCTGCAGGGTCTCATCCCTCTTTCTGCCTCTACCGTGTCTCATTTGGGCTCCTTTTCTGCGTTGGTTTTTTTCCAAAAAAGGGCTTTTTCGATTTTCCCCTCCAGCCCCGGTGCCTCGGTCTCCACCTGTGTCAAATCGTGTTTGCGTCCCTCACCTCGGCCAAAGAAGGGGGTGGACGGAACGGTTTTAAGCCGTGGAAATGCTTTTTCAGTTGTAACTTTCGTTTTAGTAAGGATCTTACCTTACTTTCTTTTGACAGGAGCCGTAAAGTTCAGAACACACGGTAAGTTCCGCACACGTCCGTAAGCTATCGCCTGACAAAGGGTCTGGTACTCAGCTTACAGACCTGCGTGAGAAAATGGGAGTGGGAAGAAATGATCGGTTCCCTGCTACACACTGGACTCTGGGTGCCAGGATGTGTTTTATGCAGGAGTTACTTTCAGTGGACGGGAGTCATGGGTATATATTTTCCTTTGCGGTCTCGAAGCTATGACTCCAGGACCACTATATTTTCTCCAGGAGGCAAAATAGGAATTGTAGAATCTGTCTCAAAAGTATTTTTAAGTGCTTGACTTTTGGGGGGGTGGGGGTGGGGGGGCAGAAGTCAAGACACTTTTTGTATAGTTCATGCTCTCTTGTGTTTTGATGTCATTATGGTCACCAGGTCGATCACGCGCAGCACGAGAGAACGAGAGAGGGACTCGAGGGTAGAGCCTGTCAGGGTTCCCGCTGACTCTCTTGGCCCAGTGGTCCAAGCACCCAGAAGGGAGTCTCGGTTTCTCACCGCTTGTGTTTTGCAGGTCGCTTGTACCAGGTTGAATACGCCATGGAGGCCATCGGACGTGCGGGCACCTGTCCGGGAACTTTAGCGAACGACGGTGTTTGGCTTGCAGCAGAGCGACGCAACATCCACAAGCTGCTTGATGAAGTTGTTGTCCCTGAAAAAATTTATAAGCTCGATGATGAGTAAGTGAGCTCACAGGGGGGAGAGGGTTTCAATATCTCATGTGCTCACATACGTAGGATCTCACGTATTTCGGGAGGGTTGGCCCGTGTGCCGTAGTAAACTTGAAGCGAACGCTTGTTATTGTGCCTTTACTGGTGGACACTTTTGATTCTTATTTGAAACTTCCTTGAGGCTTAGGACGATGCGTTATTATTTTGACGTGCAGGGCCAAGCCCTAGGTGGAGAAACTATTCTATACCGTTCGGAGTACAGGCGTGGTAGGTGTGCAGATCTGGGTTAAGTCTGTGTGGCCTCGCACCCGTTGCTTTCCTTCTCTGGGCTTCGGTGCCGCCTCGAGTGGTGGTGGCCGTTTAATGAACTAGAGTAAAACGAGTGAAATACACTAGCGCAGGGTCTGACACGTGGCAGGCTCCCCGAGTGTTCAGAACGGCTACTCGGGAATTGTGTGGAAGTGTCCCGAATCCTACCCCTGGAGGTCTGGGAACAGTTTAGATGAGCCCCGTCAGTTTCGCGTCGTTGGGCGTGCGGGACTCCTAGCCTGCGGGGCACTGGGTTTGCCTGTCAGAGACTTCCCCCCTGAGTGGGGGACGAGGCGGGTGCCGGTTCTAGGGCCTTTGGATGCGTGTCCAAGGAAGCGTCATCCCTCCAGAGTCACCGCCGGGCCACGGGCCGCTCGGCAGCCGGCAGGCTTGCGGAGGTGTAGTGACAGCAGGTGACAGAGGGTGCCAGCTCTAGGGGAGCCGGCGCAGCCCTCGGGGAGCGGCAGCAAAGAAAGGAAAGGCGCCTTTCCTGGG
Organism: Furipterus horrens; assembly: GCF_987537825.1. Classification (NCBI taxonomy): domain Eukaryota; kingdom Metazoa; phylum Chordata; class Mammalia; order Chiroptera; family Furipteridae; genus Furipterus; species Furipterus horrens. The sequence goes on from NW_028327175.1 coordinate 203,265,956, forward strand.
AGCCTAGCCCCTGAGCCCCCTCCCTCCGCCCCGGCCAGCCAGGCCTTTGGAGGTGAGAATACCGATGACCCAGGAGTGGGGGTAGTTTTTCTTCCCCTCTGGCAAAACCTCTGTCTTGCTTCTGGACCCTCTCGGGACTTGCTTTAGCTTCCTAGTGCTCCTTCTCTCGCCCTGTTCGGCGTCGTGGCGCTGAATACGCCTATCGAAGAACTGGAGGGGGCGCTGTGCATCTTTCATGTCATAAACGACGTCAGGTTTGTCCCGCAAAGATAAACCTTCTGTAGTTTCTGTCTGTTCAGAAGAAAACCAGAGCATTGACGCGAGCATGGTAAACTTATCATGGAACTTGGGGCTTTGCAAATACTTCTTAAAGGCCCTCTCAGACACCTGCTCTGCTTACAGACACATGAATACATTTTTTTTTTCTTCCTCCAGGGGCATGGCTTGCACCGTGGCCGGCGTAACTTCTGACGCTAACATTCTGACCAACGAACTGAGGCTCATTGCCCAAAGGTATGGTCAGAGAGAGTGTGACTGACGATCTATAATTCAGTTTGCTTGATATCTCTAAGGAGAACTCGTTTTTGCCAAGATGAGAGTCATCGCAGATTTATTAATTGAAAATTGCTTCTTTTTTCTAACCCGAACTTATAAAATGCTATGGTCATAAGATTGTTAGGATGTTGACATTCCCCTGCTCCCCTTTCAAATGACAGGTGACTGTCAATGTCCCCCCATGGCGCAGGTTTATGTCCAGAATATGTTTTGCTTAGATTTTTGTGTCTTAGGAAAAAATGATGACTATGCCAGTGTTTTCATCCTAGGTATTTATTTATTACAGTATCGGGAGCCAATTCCTCGTGAGCAGTTGGTGACAGCGCTCTGTGATATCAAACAAGCGTACGCGCAGTTTGGAGGTAGGAAATCTGGGGCATATTTATTCCAGAAAGGGGAAACATTTTCTAGGTAATAATTTTTTTATGAGATGGTAAAAAGAAATTGAAAAGTAAGTGAAAAACTTTTTGTACATTTGCGCTTCGTGGTTTCTGCGATATGTATTATCATATGTTTTATTAACAGACCATCGAGAGGCAGAAATAGCCTTTTTAAATCTGGAAACCGATTGCTTTTCTTACCTAATAATTAAACTCAGCACGGAGTAGCGGCCCTCCGGGTCTTAACTCCGTCTCCTGGCTGTGCCCATCTCCCGGAAGCAAGTGGACGTTTTGGTGGGCCTTAGTCTGTGGTGGCCAGAACAGAGCCACTTACGAATGCTCAGCTTCACAAGAAAGGTGCTTCAGCTACGTTCGGGGAGCTCGAGTGACTGTACCGATACTGCCTTTGGGCGGCTGATGTGCTTGACGGTCCTCTTTTCTTGGTTAAAGGGAAAAACGTGCCTTTGGCGTCTCGCTGCTGTCCATTGGCTGGGATAAGCGTTACGGCTTTCAGCTCTATCGGAGCGACCCAAGCGGAAATTACGGGGGATGGAAGGCCGCACGCATTGGCAATAACGGCGCCGTGAGTATTTCTGTGTTGCTGTAAAACCTAGCGATAGGTACCTAACGTGATTTTGCAACGGCGATGAATGTAAACGGTATTTTAAGGTAGCTGCAACAACTTTAGCACCTGTGATTGCTATAACGCAGCCGTGCGTGTGTGTGTTTGCCCCCAGTGGAAATTGCCACGCCGACCAGAGAGAATGGAAAGACGGTCATCGGAGTCCTCGGACAGAAGGAACTGGAACAGCTGATCAGAAGACACGAGGAAGAAGAAGCTAAGGCTGAGCGTGAGAAGAAAGAAAAAGAACAAAAAGAAAAGGATACATGGAAGACAGAATTGGGGGTCTTATAAATCTTTTGAGCCCCATTTCAGCCGCCCTCTTCCACAGTGAGCACGTGTTGGCTTTTGAACCCGGACGGTGGGAAAGAGGGATGGTAGCCTCTGATCGGGGCCTCGCCTTTCTGTAAGTTGAGCGGTGACTGCTCTTCATGGGCCTTTCTACCCCCCTCCCCCCTTTTCTGGGAATAAAACTCGGTAAGAATGGAAACGGTGAAGGAGAATTGTCTGTAGCAGTCACTGTTGTTCACCGGGGTTAGTGGGTCTGTGATCCTTCATGCTTCAGTGTCCTGGGGCAGCCCTGGAGGTGCCGGGACACAAGAGGCTAAAGTTGGTGGGTGCGAGTGTCATAAGCAGGGAAAGATGGGACTTGTGCCCTGAAGGCCTCCCTTGCTGTGTCCCTACTGTCTTGGAGAACCCGTGGCCCTCGGCCTCTGTGGGAATCACATTCTTGTACCTGTTGCCAGCCATCGACATCGATGGCTCTTCCTAGGACCGGAAGTGTGTGCGTGCACATGTATACACACACGCGTTCACGCAAACCGCTCCGAAAACACGTGAAAGGCCCGTTTACAGTGCAAGCCCTGCACCCGCTACAGTAATCGGTCATCAGTGCTTCTGAGCACCTCTGGATCCCTCAGATCCCATTTCCCTCTCCCCCTCTACTCCCGAGAGAGAACTCGAGTTTACCTTTCCCCTTACCTACAATGCGTTTGTCTGTTCCTCTGACCCAGGTGGCACATCCCTCAGGGTAGCCGGGTGTGCCCTCTCTCCGTCTCCAGCGCTTGGTTTAAGAACGACCGTGGGCTGAGCCGACCCAGACCAGACGGGCGGGGGGATGACAGCTGCGGACGCCGCAGCAGGCCCACGGCGGGCGCGTGGCAGGTCCTGTGCAGGAGAGATTATGGCCACAGAGGAAAAGGGGCCGCAGACGAGAGCAGTCGGTCTTGGCTGAGGCGGGGCGGTGGGTGGGGGGTGGGGGGCCCTGGTCTCAGCCCAGGAAGGCTCCAGGGCCACCGCCGCAGTGCCGGCCTCCCACACTTGTCCCCTCCAGCTCTCCTCAGAGCACATTGAACCCTTCCGTCGGTTCCCCATGCGAGACTTTCAAAGATCTGCTGCGAAGTGAGCGAAGCTTAAGCTTCAGGACCCCTCGCTTCCGAGGCCTGGGAAGGGACCCTCACAATGTGTTCCGTGCTCGTGCTTTTTGTAAAGTCTGCAAAAGTAAGGTCTTCTACCTGCGGTTAATAAGCGCTACCGTCTGTTTCTGCAGCGGAACATACTTGTCCGCAGATACTTCCATGCGTAGTGAGGTTATTGTTACTCACCTCAGGGTCGAAATGGCTCTCGGGACGTGTTCCTCACCCACCCGATGAGCCTGCATACCCAGTATAGTGACAGGAAGGCACAGGAACAGAAGTTGTCACCGTCGTTGGACGTTCCTGGACAGTGGGAGAGGAACAGGGCTTGACATGGGCCAAGTCAGAAGCAAAGTTCATCCTTAAGGTGTGTGCAGTTACCATCTGGGGATTCAGGTCCCGTGATGCCGGAAACGCCGGGGGGGCGGGGGGGTGCCTTACGGGTATGTCGGCTCATCGAACCACTGCGGTAATTTGGTGAGGTTTCTCATTCTGATTTTCAGTTTGATACCCAATTTTGTATTTGTACTGCCGTATTCTTTTGCTTTAAGAGGACACCCCCCCACTCCGCTACACACACACACACACACACACACACACACACACAGATAGTATCTTCTATATAAACCCGAATCAGCCCCTGCTTTCCCTCGTCCTGAGAATAAAGTCCACTTTCTTCATTCTGACCTGCAACTCGCCACTGCCTTGTTGCTGATGCTCTGTCCTGGACCCCCGCCCCCCTCTGGACCGCCCTCTGTCTGTCCCTCACCCTCTCTGGAATGCTCTTCTCTCTGCACTCTGTGTCTCCCGCCCCCAAAGAACTACCCCGTCCTCTTCCCTGTCCCCGTGGGACTTCGGGGCCCTCTATCCTGCTCCCGAAGGTCTTATACACCCTCCGCCACGCTTCCGGTAGGCTGCCGGCACCTCGGCCCCGCCCCTGGAGGACTTAGGAGCCGCCTCCGGGAAGTCTGACCTTCTGCCGCACTTCCGGGACACTTCCACCCTCCCGGTCCCACCCCAGAGGACTTCCGGGCGACTTCCGCTTGCGGCGGACGCGCCGTCTTGTTCCCGCCCTAGGAGGTCTCACGCAGCCGAGGCCCAACCCCCGAAGGTCTATGCAGCCTGCGCCGCCATCTTGGTCTCACCCAGAAGGTCTTCCGGGTGTTCGGCCTCGCCCCGCTTCCGGGAGTCTTCCGCCACCCTGTCCCCGCCCCCGAAGAACTAGAACTACCGCGTCCCCTTCCCTGCCCCGCACTGGCACTTCGGGGTCCTCTATCCTGCTCCCGAAGGCCTTACACATCCTCCGATAGCGTTCCGGCACCTCGCCCCCGCCCCTGGAGGACTTAGGAGCCGCCTCCGGGAAGTCTGACCTTCCGCCGCACTTCCGGGACACTTCCACCCTCCCGGTCCCACCCCAGAGGACTTCCGGGCGACTTCCGCTTGCGGCGGACCCGCCGTCTTGTTCCCGCCCTAGAAGGTCTGACGCAGCCGAGGCCCAACCCCCGAAGGTCCACGCAGCCTGCCCCGCCATCTTGGTCCCACCCCGAAGGTCTTCCGGGTGTTCGGCCTCGCCCCGCTTCCGGGAGTCTTCCGCCACCCTGTCCCCGCCCCCGGAGAACTGCCGCGTCCCATTCCCTGCCCCACCCCCGCCCCGGGACTTCGGGGTCCTCTATCCTGCTCCCGAAGGTCTTACACATCCTCCGATAGAGTTCCGGCACCTCGCCCCCGCCCCTGGAGGACTTAGGAGCCGCTTCCGGGAAGTCTGACCTTCCGCCGCTCTTCCGGGACACTTCCGCCCTCCCGGTCCGACCCCAGAGGACTTCCGGGCGACTTCCGCTTGCGGCGGACCCGCCATCTTGTTCCCGCCCTAGAAGGTCTGACGCAGCCGAGGCCCAACCCCCGAAGGTCCACGTAGCCTGCCCCGCCATCTTGGTCCCACCCCGAAGGTCTTCCGGGTGTTCGGCCTCGCCTCGCTTCCGGGAGTCTTCCGCCACCCTGTCCCCGCCCCCGGAGAACTGCCGCGTCCCCTTCCCGGCCTCCCCCCCCCGGGACTTCGGGGTCCTCTGTCCCGCTCCCGAAGGTCTTACACGTCCTCCGCAATTCTATGGAGAGGTTTACGGTATCAAATTACAATAGTAAACTCAACATTTACTTAATCTGATGGTGCTCAGACTTTTTTAGAAAGTGCAAATCATCACCTCTCGATTCAGACGCCAGGCTCTGGGATTGCCAAGAAGCCACTTAAGTCCACTGAACTCAACGCGCTTCACCTGCTCCTGTGCGCTCCAGAGGAACTCTTCCATCAACCTGTCAGTGTGCTTGCCGGCTGTGGCTCCCCGTCTGTCTCAGTGCTGCCCTCCTGTGGGGAACTCTGGGAATTACAGCTAAGGGAAGCTCACCGAGTCCATTGTACGGATAGGGCTAGATGGCTAGGCTCAGGGTTGATAGGTTTAGCGTTAATGAGCCTAGGGTTAACAGGCTTCTATCTTTAATAGACTCAGCCTTCCTGGATGGAGCTTCAGAAGAGCTAACAGATTTCGTATGTACCCCATCATCAGGCCCAGTGCTCTTTCGGGGTGGCTGTAGGAACCCCGAAAGCGAGGAGTAAGGCCAGCGGGAGACTGTGCAGAGCGCACGTCTGTCCCAGCACACTAAGTGTGAGTAGTCGTAGCGGGGGTAAAAAGAAAAAGAATGGCAAACTACCTAGATACTACCTGACTTAGTGAGATAATATAGCTTATTTAATTTTTTCTGCACAACAGTGAGGCAGCAAAGCAGAAGTTATTCTTTCTTATTAATTTTCTAGAATTAAAAAATTCAAACATACATAAAATATTCAAATATAATGACTTGAAGAGTTCTTGCCATACACTTTTAACAATTATTGACATTGTGCCAATAGATATCCATATTGATGTAGGTTAGGATATTGTGGCATGTGCAGGTTCACAGCTAAACGAGTGGTGGTGCCAAGTATTCAAAATAAGGTTTTCAGCTTTGCAGTCCTTCGTCCTTCCTTAATCACCAAATTTTTTTAGGTAAATCATTCTTCTAACTCCCCAAATTTGAGACAGTACTAGAGAAATGATATTCAAAGTTAAAATTGAATTTGTACAGCCAAAACTTAAGTCTCTCAGAGTGTTAATGTCATGTTTCTTATTTATACCTTTTATGTATCCAGTTTACTTTGTCTCCTGTTATTGGCAATTTTTTGGTCTTGTTTTAAATTGTTGTTCTTTTACAGTTGTCCCAGTTTTTCTCCCGTGTTGTTTGTATTTTTAACTATCGACCCAATACCTTCCTATTTTTGTTCTTATACTGTTTTTAGTGTGCGTCACTGCTTGAACCCCTTCACTTTTTTTTTTTTTTGAAATATGTCATCTGTGTGCTATTAGTAGGTTGCTCTTCTAATTATCATTATTAGCTTTAAAGGGTGTAGACTCTGGGAAAGCTTCTTATTGAACTGTCATTGTACTGTGCAGAGAGTGCCCAGTTCCACAGACAAGCTCTTCCCTCGTATTTTGCAAGGTTCCGTTCCTCGGGTGATCTGTACGGAAACGACCTTTAGTGGCCCTCCGGGAGGTTTCAGGCAGAATCAGTAGCTCTGCAGGCAGTGACTGCTTTTGTTGCAGTATTTCTGTGTATTTGTGTCTTTGGAGGTCTATCGGTTACCATTACTCTAGTAGTCATTTGTGGAATAATCAGAATGACCCCGTGCTGGCACTTCCATGCACAGTTTTATTTCATCCTCACCGTGGTCAGTTTTACAGAAGGCAAAACTGATATGCAGAGAAGGAGGTAACTTGCTTTCAGGTCAGACAGCAGGTGTTAGAGGCTGGAAGGAACCCAAGCCGTCCACCTGAAAATCCTGTGTTCTTAACCAGCGTGCTGTTATCCCCTCTCTTCATACTCAAATCTGAGTAAGACTAGGTCTCCAATTTTAAGAAGCGCAGGCTAATGCCTCATCGTCCTTAATAGCAAATTTCTGCAACTAGGTGAAAGTTGTTTCGCGACCGACGATGAAACTCCGAATATTGGAAAGAAAAGGGAATTGTCAGATGGCATGGACTCATGTATTCATTCGTGTATGCATTCAACAAAGTGAGCACCTACTATGTACTTCGTATATCTTTGTATATTAAAATCATGTATGTCTGGCTGGTGTGGCTCCGTGGGTTGAGTGAACTAAAGGGTTGCTGGTTCGATTCCCAGTCAGGTCACAGGCCTGGGTTGCAGGCCAGGTCCCCAGTCAGTGTGGGTGCATGAGAAGTGACCACACACTGATGTTTCTCCCCCTCTGTTTCTCCCCACTTCCCCTCTAAAAATACATCAATAAAATCTTTTCTAAAAACATGGAAATTAAAGCACGTTTATTTTACATCTACCGTTGATACGTTTTTTGAAATGTTGTGTCAAGCAACCCCCTAACTGGTCATTTAAAGGCTTCTGTTACTCGGAAGTTAAATAAGTCTGTACTAAGTACCGAGTGCTTCTTAGGGAACTCTGCCTATTTCCATGAGAGTCCTCTGATTTAACTTAAAAACATACCTGAACTGGAGTGTTCCTTATTGATCACAAAGAATTGTATTAATATTTCATCTTTAAAGTACTATTAATAATAGCCTAACTAATAGTTTGGTTCACTAATGATGACGAACTTTTAAAAGTTATTTGTAGGAGAGAAGCCAGTACGCTAACTTTTAAAAATTTGTTAGACAGGATTAGCTGAACCGTTCTTTATTGCAAAACATGAAGATAGCTTGTTTAAGGATTTATTTCGGGGCGACGAAAGATGGGTTCGTCCTGTGGAACACCCACGAATGACAAGATAAAAATCCAGTTTGGCCTCGCCATATCTCAGTTAGTGGGTGTGGTAGGTGTGCATGTCATTCTGTATTCAATGCCATCCTCCTCTGTAGGTCAAATCGCTCGGGGGCCGTCCGCTAAGCTATTTATTCTTCTGTCCTCTCCGCGACTATAGGGACGCCCGGCGGCGGCACTCTAGGGATGCAGAGTGTACGTACAAGCTTTACGAAGCTGCCGTTCTAGCTGTGGCCTCGGTATTTTTTTCTACGTAGCAGCTTCACAGAGATTCAAGCCTGTGCCTCGGCTCCTTGGGTGTTGGTAAGCTTGGAGAAGAATACACTGGGAAGGAGGACAGGGCGTGTCGGGGTCTGAATAGGATGGTCTGGAAAGGTGTCCCTGAGAAGCGGCCGGCCGTGGGACTACCCCGGGGAGGGTGTGTCAGGCCGGGGGAACTGTCGCGAGTGCAAAGGCCCCGAGGCTGGCGTGTGCCGGTGTGTTTGCGGAGCAGCGAGGAGGCCCGTGTGGCTAGAGGCGAGTGACCCCTGGGGAGGAGTGCAGGAGATGGGGTCAGAGAGGCAGTGGCAGGCTGGCCACTCGGAGATTTTGGCTTTGACAAAGATTTTGGCATCAGAACCTGGCGGCGGCTGGAACGCCCACCCGGACTTTTGACGTACGCAAATGAACTGCATGCAAATGAACCTAGTCCCAGCATCTCCCAGAGGAAATAAAAATGGACTTGGCTCCTTCTCAGAAGAAATGTTGATGGACTTAGCATGATACATGACCGGCCTGGCGGAGAGAAAAGCAGGGCGATATAAATAGCCTGCTGAATGTGTCGCCGCGTAAACTCGCTGTAAGTGAAATGTACTGTTTGGAAAGATGTGGAGGGAGGTCTTGCACCACCCCCGTCCCGCTTCCGATAGGCCGCCGGCACCTGGTCCCCGCCCCCGGAGGGCTTAGAAGCCGCCTCCGGGGAGGTCTGGCCTTCCGCTGCACTTCCGCCACGCTTCCGCCACTTTGGTCCCACCCCAAAGGACTTCCCGGTGTTCGGCCTCGCCCCGCTTCCGGGAGTCTTCCGCCACCTTGTCTCCGCCCCCGAAGGGCTTCCTTGTCCTCGGCCCCGCCGCCCCGGAGGACTTCCGTATCTTCGGCCCGTTCTCCCCGCCCCATTCCCCCCCACCCCGCGAGATCGTTCTGCGCACGCGCGTGGGCCACATGGGCAGCGGACACTCGGTGGGGCGATAGTGGGTTCTTCCTGTGGCGTGAGGCCCTTCGTGTAGCCCTCGATTCTAGTTTTTCTTCTCCGGTTAGTACCTGCCTTTCGGGCGCCGCGGGGGTGCCGGCTGCGCCGGCGTGGGGCATGGGGATGAGGACTCTCCGGCGGCCTGGTCGCAGGTCACCGCCTCCCAAAGTGCCAGGCAGGCCCCGAGGCCCCGGCCCACCTTTAAGAAATCTCGTCTGGGCGCGCCGGTCCTGCGGCCTTCGTCTGGTGTTCCGCTATTTGGGAAATGTGCTCTGGGGCCGAGGTCGCCCCACGCCCCTACCCCCAACCCCCCGCCTCCTTCCGCATGCAGGACCCCAGCCCTCCCGGGAGAAGCCTCTGCCCCTCTTCACGTGTCCGTCCTCCTGGACTCCGTGGTCGGGATACTGGCTTAGCTTTCGAGCGGCTGCGATTCTTTTTTTTTTTTTTTTTTTTTTTTTTGAGCTTCGGCCGTTTGTCTCTTGGCCGTGAGGCGTCTGACTCAGTGTTTTCTGCTGAAGCTTCCTGCTCCGCCTGGACGCCCTGTTCTTTCTCCTTCCCCAGTTCTTCCTCTTGGACCTGCAGGGTCTCATCCCTCTTTCTGCCTCTACCGTGTCTCATTTGGGCTCCTTTTCTGCGTTGGTTTTTTTCCAAAAAAGGGCTTTTTCGATTTTCCCCTCCAGCCCCGGTGCCTCGGTCTCCACCTGTGTCAAATCGTGTTTGCGTCCCTCACCTCGGCCAAAGAAGGGGGTGGACGGAACGGTTTTAAGCCGTGGAAATGCTTTTTCAGTTGTAACTTTCGTTTTAGTAAGGATCTTACCTTACTTTCTTTTGACAGGAGCCGTAAAGTTCAGAACACACGGTAAGTTCCGCACACGTCCGTAAGCTATCGCCTGACAAAGGGTCTGGTACTCAGCTTACAGACCTGCGTGAGAAAATGGGAGTGGGAAGAAATGATCGGTTCCCTGCTACACACTGGACTCTGGGTGCCAGGATGTGTTTTATGCAGGAGTTACTTTCAGTGGACGGGAGTCATGGGTATATATTTTCCTTTGCGGTCTCGAAGCTATGACTCCAGGACCACTATATTTTCTCCAGGAGGCAAAATAGGAATTGTAGAATCTGTCTCAAAAGTATTTTTAAGTGCTTGACTTTTGGGGGGGTGGGGGTGGGGGGGCAGAAGTCAAGACACTTTTTGTATAGTTCATGCTCTCTTGTGTTTTGATGTCATTATGGTCACCAGGTCGATCACGCGCAGCACGAGAGAACGAGAGAGGGACTCGAGGGTAGAGCCTGTCAGGGTTCCCGCTGACTCTCTTGGCCCAGTGGTCCAAGCACCCAGAAGGGAGTCTCGGTTTCTCACCGCTTGTGTTTTGCAGGTCGCTTGTACCAGGTTGAATACGCCATGGAGGCCATCGGACGTGCGGGCACCTGTCCGGGAACTTTAGCGAACGACGGTGTTTGGCTTGCAGCAGAGCGACGCAACATCCACAAGCTGCTTGATGAAGTTGTTGTCCCTGAAAAAATTTATAAGCTCGATGATGAGTAAGTGAGCTCACAGGGGGGAGAGGGTTTCAATATCTCATGTGCTCACATACGTAGGATCTCACGTATTTCGGGAGGGTTGGCCCGTGTGCCGTAGTAAACTTGAAGCGAACGCTTGTTATTGTGCCTTTACTGGTGGACACTTTTGATTCTTATTTGAAACTTCCTTGAGGCTTAGGACGATGCGTTATTATTTTGACGTGCAGGGCCAAGCCCTAGGTGGAGAAACTATTCTATACCGTTCGGAGTACAGGCGTGGTAGGTGTGCAGATCTGGGTTAAGTCTGTGTGGCCTCGCACCCGTTGCTTTCCTTCTCTGGGCTTCGGTGCCGCCTCGAGTGGTGGTGGCCGTTTAATGAACTAGAGTAAAACGAGTGAAATACACTAGCGCAGGGTCTGACACGTGGCAGGCTCCCCGAGTGTTCAGAACGGCTACTCGGGAATTGTGTGGAAGTGTCCCGAATCCTACCCCTGGAGGTCTGGGAACAGTTTAGATGAGCCCCGTCAGTTTCGCGTCGTTGGGCGTGCGGGACTCCTAGCCTGCGGGGCACTGGGTTTGCCTGTCAGAGACTTCCCCCCTGAGTGGGGGACGAGGCGGGTGCCGGTTCTAGGGCCTTTGGATGCGTGTCCAAGGAAGCGTCATCCCTCCAGAGTCACCGCCGGGCCACGGGCCGCTCGGCAGCCGGCAGGCTTGCGGAGGTGTAGTGACAGCAGGTGACAGAGGGTGCCAGCTCTAGGGGAGCCGGCGCAGCCCTCGGGGAGCGGCAGCAAAGAAAGGAAAGGCGCCTTTCCTGGGAGCCTAGCCCCTGAGCCCCCTCCCTCCGCCCCGGCCAGCCAGGCCTTTGGAGGTGAGAATACCGATGACCCAGGAGTGGGGGTAGTTTTTCTTCCCCTCTGGCAAAACCTCTGTCTTGCTTCTGGACCCTCTCGGGACTTGCTTTAGCTTCCTAGTGCTCCTTCTCTCGCCCTGTTCGGCGTCGTGGCGCTGAATACGCCTATCGAAGAACTGGAGGGGGCGCTGTGCATCTTTCATGTCATAAACGACGTCAGGTTTGTCCCGCAAAGATAAACCTTCTGTAGTTTCTGTCTGTTCAGAAGAAAACCAGAGCATTGACGCGAGCATGGTAAACTTATCATGGAACTTGGGGCTTTGCAAATACTTCTTAAAGGCCCTCTCAGACACCTGCTCTGCTTACAGACACATGAATACATTTTTTTTTTCTTCCTCCAGGGGCATGGCTTGCACCGTGGCCGGCGTAACTTCTGACGCTAACATTCTGACCAACGAACTGAGGCTCATTGCCCAAAGGTATGGTCAGAGAGAGTGTGACTGACGATCTATAATTCAGTTTGCTTGATATCTCTAAGGAGAACTCGTTTTTGCCAAGATGAGAGTCATCGCAGATTTATTAATTGAAAATTGCTTCTTTTTTCTAACCCGAACTTATAAAATGCTATGGTCATAAGATTGTTAGGATGTTGACATTCCCCTGCTCCCCTTTCAAATGACAGGTGACTGTCAATGTCCCCCCATGGCGCAGGTTTATGTCCAGAATATGTTTTGCTTAGATTTTTGTGTCTTAGGAAAAAATGATGACTATGCCAGTGTTTTCATCCTAGGTATTTATTTATTACAGTATCGGGAGCCAATTCCTCGTGAGCAGTTGGTGACAGCGCTCTGTGATATCAAACAAGCGTACGCGCAGTTTGGAGGTAGGAAATCTGGGGCATATTTATTCCAGAAAGGGGAAACATTTTCTAGGTAATAATTTTTTTATGAGATGGTAAAAAGAAATTGAAAAGTAAGTGAAAAACTTTTTGTACATTTGCGCTTCGTGGTTTCTGCGATATGTATTATCATATGTTTTATTAACAGACCATCGAGAGGCAGAAATAGCCTTTTTAAATCTGGAAACCGATTGCTTTTCTTACCTAATAATTAAACTCAGCACGGAGTAGCGGCCCTCCGGGTCTTAACTCCGTCTCCTGGCTGTGCCCATCTCCCGGAAGCAAGTGGATGTTTTGGTGGGCCTTAGTCTGTGGTGGCCAGAACAGAGCCACTTACGAATGCTCAGCTTCACAAGAAAGGTGCTTCAGCTACGTTCGGGGAGCTCGAGTGACTGTACCGATACTGCCTTTGGGCGGCTGATGTGCTTGACGGTCCTCTTTTCTTGGTTAAAGGGAAAAACGTGCCTTTGGCGTCTCGCTGCTGTCCATTGGCTGGGATAAGCGTTACGGCTTTCAGCTCTATCGGAGCGACCCAAGCGGAAATTACGGGGGATGGAAGGCCGCACGCATTGGCAATAACGGCGCCGTGAGTATTTCTGTGTTGCTGTAAAACCTAGCGATAGGTACCTAACGTGATTTTGCAACGGCGATGAATGTAAACGGTATTTTAAGGTAGCTGCAACAACTTTAGCACCTGTGATTGCTATAACGCAGCCGTGCGTGTGTGTGTTTGCCCCCAGTGGAAATTGCCACGCCGACCAGAGAGAATGGAAAGACGGTCATCGGAGTCCTCGGACAGAAGGAACTGGAACAGCTGATCAGAAGACACGAGGAAGAAGAAGCTAAGGCTGAGCGTGAGAAGAAAGAAAAAGAACAAAAAGAAAAGGATACATGGAAGACAGAATTGGGGGTCTTATAAATCTTTTGAGCCCCATTTCAGCCGCCCTCTTCCACAGTGAGCACGTGTTGGCTTTTGAACCCGGACGGTGGGAAAGAGGGATGGTAGCCTCTGATCGGGGCCTCGCCTTTCTGTAAGTTGAGCGGTGACTGCTCTTCATGGGCCTTTCTACCCCCCTCCCCCCTTTTCTTGGAATAAAACTCGGTAAGAATGGAAACGGTGAAGGAGAATTGTCTGTAGCAGTCACTGTTGTTCACCGGGGTTAGTGGGTCTGTGATCCTTCATGCTTCAGTGTCCTGGGGCAGCCCTGGAGGTGCCGGGACACAAGAGGCTAAAGTTGGTGGGTGCGAGTGTCATAAGCAGGGAAAGATGGGACTTGTGCCCTGAAGGCCTCCCTTGCTGTGTCCCTACTGTCTTGGAGAACCCGTGGCCCTCGGCCTCTGTGGGAATCACATTCTTGTACCTGTTGCCAGCCATCGACATCGATGGCTCTTCCTAGGACCGGAAGTGTGTGCGTGCACATGTATACACACACGCGTTCACGCAAACCGCTCCGAAAACACGTGAAAGGCCCGTTTACAGTGCAAGCCCTGCACCCGCTACAGTAATCGGTCATCAGTGCTTCTGAGCACCTCTGGATCCCTCAGATCCCATTTCCCTCTCCCCCTCTACTCCCGAGAGAGAACTCGAGTTTACCTTTCCCCTTACCTACAATGCGTTTGTCTGTTCCTCTGACCCAGGTGGCACATCCCTCAGGGTAGCCGGGTGTGCCCTCTCTCCGTCTCCAGCGCTTGGTTTAAGAACGACCGTGGGCTGAGCCGACCCAGACCAGACGGGCGGGGGGATGACAGCTGCGGACGCCGCAGCAGGCCCACGGCGGGCGCGTGGCAGGTCCTGTGCAGGAGAGATTATGGCCACAGAGGAAAAGGGGCCGCAGACGAGAGCAGTCGGTCTTGGCTGAGGCGGGGCGGTGGGTGGGGGGTGGGGGGCCCTGGTCTCAGCCCAGGAAGGCTCCAGGGCCACCGCCGCAGTGCCGGCCTCCCACACTTGTCCCCTCCAGCTCTCCTCAGAGCACATTGAACCCTTCCGTCGGTTCCCCATGCGAGACTTTCAAAGATCTGCTGCGAAGTGAGCGAAGCTTAAGCTTCAGGACCCCTCGCTTCCGAGGCCTGGGAAGGGACCCTCACAATGTGTTCCGTGCTCGTGCTTTTTGTAAAGTCTGCAAAAGTAAGGTCTTCTACCTGCGGTTAATAAGCGCTACCGTCTGTTTCTGCAGCGGAACATACTTGTCCGCAGATACTTCCATGCGTAGTGAGGTTATTGTTACTCACCTCAGGGTCGAAATGGCTCTCGGGACGTGTTCCTCACCCACCCGATGAGCCTGCATACCCAGTATAGTGACAGGAAGGCACAGGAACAGAAGTTGTCACCGTCGTTGGACGTTCCTGGACAGTGGGAGAGGAACAGGGCTTGACATGGGCCAAGTCAGAAGCAAAGTTCATCCTTAAGGTGTGTGCAGTTACCATCTGGGGATTCAGGTCCCGTGATGCCGGAAACGCCGGGGGGGCGGGGGGGTGCCTTACGGGTATGTCGGCTCATCGAACCACTGCGGTAATTTGGTGAGGTTTCTCATTCTGATTTTCAGTTTGATACCCAATTTTGTATTTGTACTGCCGTATTCTTTTGCTTTAAGAGGACACCCCCCCACTCCGCTACACACACACACACACACACACACACACACACACAGATAGTATCTTCTATATAAACCCGAATCAGCCCCTGCTTTCCCTCGTCCTGAGAATAAAGTCCACTTTCTTCATTCTGACCTGCAACTCGCCACTGCCTTGTTGCTGATGCTCTGTCCTGGACCCCCGCCCCCCTCTGGACCGCCCTCTGTCTGTCCCTCACCCTCTCTGGAATGCTCTTCTCTCTGCACTCTGTGTCTCCCGCCCCCAAAGAACTACCCCGTCCTCTTCCCTGTCCCCGTGGGACTTCGGGGCCCTCTATCCTGCTCCCGAAGGTCTTATACACCCTCCGCCACGCTTCCGGTAGGCTGCCGGCACCTCGGCCCCGCCCCTGGAGGACTTAGGAGCCGCCTCCGGGAAGTCTGACCTTCTGCCGCACTTCCGGGACACTTCCACCCTCCCGGTCCCACCCCAGAGGACTTCCGGGCGACTTCCGCTTGCGGCGGACGCGCCGTCTTGTTCCCGCCCTAGGAGGTCTCACGCAGCCGAGGCCCAACCCCCGAAGGTCTATGCAGCCTGCGCCGCCATCTTGGTCTCACCCAGAAGGTCTTCCGGGTGTTCGGCCTCGCCCCGCTTCCGGGAGTCTTCCGCCACCCTGTCCCCGCCCCCGAAGAACTAGAACTACCGCGTCCCCTTCCCTGCCCCGCACTGGCACTTCGGGGTCCTCTATCCTGCTCCCGAAGGCCTTACACATCCTCCGATAGCGTTCCGGCACCTCGCCCCCGCCCCTGGAGGACTTAGGAGCCGCCTCCGGGAAGTCTGACCTTCCGCCGCACTTCCGGGACACTTCCACCCTCCCGGTCCCACCCCAGAGGACTTCCGGGCGACTTCCGCTTGCGGCGGACCCGCCATCTTGTTCCCGCCCTAGAAGGTCTGACGCAGCCGAGGCCCAACCCCCGAAGGTCCACGCAGCCTGCCCCGCCATCTTGGTCCCACCCCGAAGGTCTTCCGGGTGTTCGGCCTCGCCCCGCTTCCGGGAGTCTTCCGCCACCCTGTCCCCGCCCCCGGAGAACTGCCGCGTCCCATTCCCTGCCCCACCCCCGCCCCGGGACTTCGGGGTCCTCTATCCTGCTCCCGAAGGTCTTACACATCCTCCGATAGAGTTCCGGCACCTCGCCCCCGCCCCTGGAGGACTTAGGAGCCGCTTCCGGGAAGTCTGACCTTCCGCCGCTCTTCCGGGACACTTCCGCCCTCCCGGTCCGACCCCAGAGGACTTCCGGGCGACTTCCGCTTGCGGCGGACCCGCCATCTTGTTCCCGCCCTAGAAGGTCTGACGCAGCCGAGGCCCAACCCCCGAAGGTCCACGTAGCCTGCCCCGCCATCTTGGTCCCACCCCGAAGGTCTTCCGGGTGTTCGGCCTCGCCTCGCTTCCGGGAGTCTTCCGCCACCCTGTCCCCGCCCCCGGAGAACTGCCGCGTCCCCTTCCCGGCCTCCCCCCCCCGGGACTTCGGGGTCCTCTGTCCCGCTCCCGAAGGTCTTACACGTCCTCCGCAATTCTATGGAGAGGTTTACGGTATCAAATTACAATAGTAAACTCAACATTTACTTAATCTGATGGTGCTCAGACTTTTTTAGAAAGTGCAAATCATCACCTCTCGATTCAGACGCCAGGCTCTGGGATTGCCAAGAAGCCACTTAAGTCCACTGAACTCAACGCGCTTCACCTGCTCCTGTGCGCTCCAGAGGAACTCTTCCATCAACCTGTCAGTGTGCTTGCCGGCTGTGGCTCCCCGTCTGTCTCAGTGCTGCCCTCCTGTGGGGAACTCTGGGAATTACAGCTAAGGGAAGCTCACCGAGTCCATTGTACGGATAGGGCTAGATGGCTAGGCTCAGGGTTGATAGGTTTAGCGTTAATGAGCCTAGGGTTAACAGGCTTCTATCTTTAATAGACTCAGCCTTCCTGGATGGAGCTTCAGAAGAGCTAACAGATTTCGTATGTACCCCATCATCAGGCCCAGTGCTCTTTCGGGGTGGCTGTAGGAACCCCGAAAGCGAGGAGTAAGGCCAGCGGGAGACTGTGCAGAGCGCACGTCTGTCCCAGCACACTAAGTGTGAGTAGTCGTAGCGGGGGTAAAAAGAAAAAGAATGGCAAACTACCTAGATACTACCTGACTTAGTGAGATAATATAGCTTATTTAATTTTTTCTGCACAACAGTGAGGCAGCAAAGCAGAAGTTATTCTTTCTTATTAATTTTCTAGAATTAAAAAATTCAAACATACATAAAATATTCAAATATAATGACTTGAAGAGTTCTTGCCATACACTTTTAACAATTATTGACATTGTGCCAATAGATATCCATATTGATGTAGGTTAGGATATTGTGGCATGTGCAGGTTCACAGCTAAACGAGTGGTGGTGCCAAGTATTCAAAATAAGGTTTTCAGCTTTGCAGTCCTTCGTCCTTCCTTAATCACCAAATTTTTTTAGGTAAATCATTCTTCTAACTCCCCAAATTTGAGACAGTACTAGAGAAATGATATTCAAAGTTAAAATTGAATTTGTACAGCCAAAACTTAAGTCTCTCAGAGTGTTAATGTCATGTTTCTTATTTATACCTTTTATGTATCCAGTTTACTTTGTCTCCTGTTATTGGCAATTTTTTGGTCTTGTTTTAAATTGTTGTTCTTTTACAGTTGTCCCAGTTTTTCTCCCGTGTTGTTTGTATTTTTAACTATCGACCCAATACCTTCCTATTTTTGTTCTTATACTGTTTTTAGTGTGCGTCACTGCTTGAACCCCTTCACTTTTTTTTTTTTTTGAAATATGTCATCTGTGTGCTATTAGTAGGTTGCTCTTCTAATTATCATTATTAGCTTTAAAGGGTGTAGACTCTGGGAAAGCTTCTTATTGAACTGTCATTGTACTGTGCAGAGAGTGCCCAGTTCCACAGACAAGCTCTTCCCTCGTATTTTGCAAGGTTCCGTTCCTCGGGTGATCTGTACGGAAACGACCTTTAGTGGCCCTCCGGGAGGTTTCAGGCAGAATCAGTAGCTCTGCAGGCAGTGACTGCTTTTGTTGCAGTATTTCTGTGTATTTGTGTCTTTGGAGGTCTATCGGTTACCATTACTCTAGTAGTCATTTGTGGAATAATCAGAATGACCCCGTGCTGGCACTTCCATGCACAGTTTTATTTCATCCTCACCGTGGTCAGTTTTACAGAAGGCAAAACTGATATGCAGAGAAGGAGGTAACTTGCTTTCAGGTCAGACAGCAGGTGTTAGAGGCTGGAAGGAACCCAAGCCGTCCACCTGAAAATCCTGTGTTCTTAACCAGCGTGCTGTTATCCCCTCTCTTCATACTCAAATCTGAGTAAGACTAGGTCTCCAATTTTAAGAAGCGCAGGCTAATGCCTCATCGTCCTTAATAGCAAATTTCTGCAACTAGGTGAAAGTTGTTTCGCGACCGACGATGAAACTCCGAATATTGGAAAGAAAAGGGAATTGTCAGATGGCATGGACTCATGTATTCATTCGTGTATGCATTCAACAAAGTGAGCACCTACTATGTACTTCGTATATCTTTGTATATTAAAATCATGTATGTCTGGCTGGTGTGGCTCCGTGGGTTGAGTGAACTAAAGGGTTGCTGGTTCGATTCCCAGTCAGGTCACAGGCCTGGGTTGCAGGCCAGGTCCCCAGTCAGTGTGGGTGCATGAGAAGTGACCACACACTGATGTTTCTCCCCCTCTGTTTCTCCCCACTTCCCCTCTAAAAATACATCAATAAAATCTTTTCTAAAAACATGGAAATTAAAGCACGTTTATTTTACATCTACCGTTGATACGTTTTTTGAAATGTTGTGTCAAGCAACCCCCTAACTGGTCATTTAAAGGCTTCTGTTACTCGGAAGTTAAATAAGTCTGTACTAAGTACCGAGTGCTTCTTAGGGAACTCTGCCTATTTCCATGAGAGTCCTCTGATTTAACTTAAAAACATACCTGAACTGGAGTGTTCCTTATTGATCACAAAGAATTGTATTAATATTTCATCTTTAAAGTACTATTAATAATAGCCTAACTAATAGTTTGGTTCACTAATGATGACGAACTTTTAAAAGTTATTTGTAGGAGAGAAGCCAGTACGCTAACTTTTAAAAATTTGTTAGACAGGATTAGCTGAACCGTTCTTTATTGCAAAACATGAAGATAGCTTGTTTAAGGATTTATTTCGGGGCGACGAAAGATGGGTTCGTCCTGTGGAACACCCACGAATGACAAGATAAAAATCCAGTTTGGCCTCGCCATATCTCAGTTAGTGGGTGTGGTAGGTGTGCATGTCATTCTGTATTCAATGCCATCCTCCTCTGTAGGTCAAATCGCTCGGGGGCCGTCCGCTAAGCTATTTATTCTTCTGTCCTCTCCGCGACTATAGGGACGCCCGGCGGCGGCGTCACTCTAGGGACGCAGAGTGTACGTACAAGCTTTACGAAGCTGCCGTTCTAGCTGTGGCCTGGGTATTTTTTTCTACGTAGCAGCTTCACAGAGATTCAAGCCTGTGCCTCGGCTCCTTGGGTGTTGGTAAGCTTGGAGAAGAATACACTGGGAAGGAGGACAGGGCGTGTCGGGGTCTGAATAGGATGGTCTGGAAAGGTGTCCCTGAGAAGCGGCCGGCCGTGGGACTACCCCGGGGAGGGTGTGTCAGGCCGGGGGAACTGTCGCGAGTGCAAAGGCCCCGAGGCTGGCGTGTGCCGGTGTGTTTGCGGAGCAGCGAGGAGGCCCGTGTGGCTAGAGGCGAGTGACCCCTGGGGAGGAGTGCAGGAGATGGGGTCAGAGAGGCAGTGGCAGGCTGGCCACTCGGAGATTTTGGCTTTGACAAAGATTTTGGCATCAGAACCTGGCGGCGGCTGGAACGCCCACCCGGACTTTTGACGTACGCAAATGAACTGCATGCAAATGAACCTAGTCACAGCATCTCCCAGAGGAAATAAAAATGGACTTGGCTCCTTCTCAGAAGAAATGTTGATGGACTTAGCATGATACATGACCGGCCTGGCGGAGAGAAAAGCAGGGCGATATAAATAGCCTGCTGAATGTGTCGCCGCGTAAACTCGCTGTAAGTGAAATGTACTGTTTGGAAAGATGTGGAGGGAGGTCTTGCACCACCCCCGTCCCGCTTCCGATAGGCCGCCGGCACCTGGTCCCCGCCCCCGGAGGGCTTAGAAGCCGCCTCCGGGGAGGTCTGGCCTTCCGCTGCACTTCCGCCACGCTTCCGCCACTTTGGTCCCACCCCAAAGGACTTCCCGGTGTTCGGCCTCGCCCCGCTTCCGGGAGTCTTCCGCCACCTTGTCTCCGCCCCCGAAGGGCTTCCTTGTCCTCGGCCCCGCCGCCCCGGAGGACTTCCGTATCTTCGGCCCGTTCTCCCCGCCCCATTCCCCCCCACCCCGCGAGATCGTTCTGCGCACGCGCGTGGGCCACATGGGCAGCGGACACTCGGTGGGGCGATAGTGGGTTCTTCCTGTGGCGTGAGGCCCTTCGTGTAGCCCTCGATTCTAGTTTTTCTTCTCCGGTTAGTACCTGCCTTTCGGGCGCCGCGGGGGTGCCGGCTGCGCCGGCGTGGGGCATGGGGATGAGGACTCTCCGGCGGCCTGGTCGCAGGTCACCGCCTCCCAAAGTGCCAGGCAGGCCCCGAGGCCCCGGCCCACCTTTAAGAAATCTCGTCTGGGCGCGCCGGTCCTGCGGCCTTCGTCTGGTGTTCCGCTATTTGGGAAATGTGCTCTGGGGCCGAGGTCGCCCCACGCCCCTACCCCCAACCCCCCGCCTCCTTCCGCATGCAGGACCCCAGCCCTCCCGGGAGAAGCCTCTGCCCCTCTTCACGTGTCCGTCCTCCTGGACTCCGTGGTCGGGATACTGGCTTAGCTTTCGAGCGGCTGCGATTCTTTTTTTTTTTTTTTTTTTTTTTTTTGAGCTTCGGCCGTTTGTCTCTTGGCCGTGAGGCGTCTGACTCAGTGTTTTCTGCTGAAGCTTCCTGCTCCGCCTGGACGCCCTGTTCTTTCTCCTTCCCCAGTTCTTCCTCTTGGACCTGCAGGGTCTCATCCCTCTTTCTGCCTCTACCGTGTCTCATTTGGGCTCCTTTTCTGCGTTGGTTTTTTTCCAAAAAAGGGCTTTTTCGATTTTCCCCTCCAGCCCCGGTGCCTCGGTCTCCACCTGTGTCAAATCGTGTTTGCGTCCCTCACCTCGGCCAAAGAAGGGGGTGGACGGAACGGTTTTAAGCCGTGGAAATGCTTTTTCAGTTGTAACTTTCGTTTTAGTAAGGATCTTACCTTACTTTCTTTTGACAGGAGCCGTAAAGTTCAGAACACACGGTAAGTTCCGCACACGTCCGTAAGCTATCGCCTGACAAAGGGTCTGGTACTCAGCTTACAGACCTGCGTGAGAAAATGGGAGTGGGAAGAAATGATCGGTTCCCTGCTACACACTGGACTCTGGGTGCCAGGATGTGTTTTATGCAGGAGTTACTTTCAGTGGACGGGAGTCATGGGTATATATTTTCCTTTGCGGTCTCGAAGCTATGACTCCAGGACCACTATATTTTCTCCAGGAGGCAAAATAGGAATTGTAGAATCTGTCTCAAAAGTATTTTTAAGTGCTTGACTTTTGGGGGGGTGGGGGTGGGGGGGCAGAAGTCAAGACACTTTTTGTATAGTTCATGCTCTCTTGTGTTTTGATGTCATTATGGTCACCAGGTCGATCACGCGCAGCACGAGAGAACGAGAGAGGGACTCGAGGGTAGAGCCTGTCAGGGTTCCCGCTGACTCTCTTGGCCCAGTGGTCCAAGCACCCAGAAGGGAGTCTCGGTTTCTCACCGCTTGTGTTTTGCAGGTCGCTTGTACCAGGTTGAATACGCCATGGAGGCCATCGGACGTGCGGGCACCTGTCCGGGAACTTTAGCGAACGACGGTGTTTGGCTTGCAGCAGAGCGACGCAACATCCACAAGCTGCTTGATGAAGTTGTTGTCCCTGAAAAAATTTATAAGCTCGATGATGAGTAAGTGAGCTCACAGGGGGGAGAGGGTTTCAATATCTCATGTGCTCACATACGTAGGATCTCACGTATTTCGGGAGGGTTGGCCCGTGTGCCGTAGTAAACTTGAAGCGAACGCTTGTTATTGTGCCTTTACTGGTGGACACTTTTGATTCTTATTTGAAACTTCCTTGAGGCTTAGGACGATGCGTTATTATTTTGACGTGCAGGGCCAAGCCCTAGGTGGAGAAACTATTCTATACCGTTCGGAGTACAGGCGTGGTAGGTGTGCAGATCTGGGTTAAGTCTGTGTGGCCTCGCACCCGTTGCTTTCCTTCTCTGGGCTTCGGTGCCGCCTCGAGTGGTGGTGGCCGTTTAATGAACTAGAGTAAAACGAGTGAAATACACTAGCGCAGGGTCTGACACGTGGCAGGCTCCCCGAGTGTTCAGAACGGCTACTCGGGAATTGTGTGGAAGTGTCCCGAATCCTACCCCTGGAGGTCTGGGAACAGTTTAGATGAGCCCCGTCAGTTTCGCGTCGTTGGGCGTGCGGGACTCCTAGCCTGCGGGGCACTGGGTTTGCCTGTCAGAGACTTCCCCCCTGAGTGGGGGACGAGGCGGGTGCCGGTTCTAGGGCCTTTGGATGCGTGTCCAAGGAAGCGTCATCCCTCCAGAGTCACCGCCGGGCCACGGGCCGCTCGGCAGCCGGCAGGCTTGCGGAGGTGTAGTGACAGCAGGTGACAGAGGGTGCCAGCTCTAGGGGAGCCGGCGCAGCCCTCGGGGAGCGGCAGCAAAGAAAGGAAAGGCGCCTTTCCTGGGAGCCTAGCCCCTGAGCCCCCTCCCTCCGCCCCGGCCAGCCAGGCCTTTGGAGGTGAGAATACCGATGACCCAGGAGTGGGGGTAGTTTTTCTTCCCCTCTGGCAAAACCTCTGTCTTGCTTCTGGACCCTCTCGGGACTTGCTTTAGCTTCCTAGTGCTCCTTCTCTCGCCCTGTTCGGCGTCGTGGCGCTGAATACGCCTATCGAAGAACTGGAGGGGGCGCTGTGCATCTTTCATGTCATAAACGACGTCAGGTTTGTCCCGCAAAGATAAACCTTCTGTAGTTTCTGTCTGTTCAGAAGAAAACCAGAGCATTGACGCGAGCATGGTAAACTTATCATGGAACTTGGGGCTTTGCAAATACTTCTTAAAGGCCCTCTCAGACACCTGCTCTGCTTACAGACACATGAATACATTTTTTTTTTCTTCCTCCAGGGGCATGGCTTGCACCGTGGCCGGCGTAACTTCTGACGCTAACATTCTGACCAACGAACTGAGGCTCATTGCCCAAAGGTATGGTCAGAGAGAGTGTGACTGACGATCTATAATTCAGTTTGCTTGATATCTCTAAGGAGAACTCGTTTTTGCCAAGATGAGAGTCATCGCAGATTTATTAATTGAAAATTGCTTCTTTTTTCTAACCCGAACTTATAAAATGCTATGGTCATAAGATTGTTAGGATGTTGACATTCCCCTGCTCCCCTTTCAAATGACAGGTGACTGTCAATGTCCCCCCATGGCGCAGGTTTATGTCCAGAATATGTTTTGCTTAGATTTTTGTGTCTTAGGAAAAAATGATGACTATGCCAGTGTTTTCATCCTAGGTATTTATTTATTACAGTATCGGGAGCCAATTCCTCGTGAGCAGTTGGTGACAGCGCTCTGTGATATCAAACAAGCGTACGCGCAGTTTGGAGGTAGGAAATCTGGGGCATATTTATTCCAGAAAGGGGAAACATTTTCTAGGTAATAATTTTTTTATGAGATGGTAAAAAGAAATTGAAAAGTAAGTGAAAAACTTTTTGTACATTTGCGCTTCGTGGTTTCTGCGATATGTATTATCATATGTTTTATTAACAGACCATCGAGAGGCAGAAATAGCCTTTTTAAATCTGGAAACCGATTGCTTTTCTTACCTAATAATTAAACTCAGCACGGAGTAGCGGCCCTCCGGGTCTTAACTCCGTCTCCTGGCTGTGCCCATCTCCCGGAAGCAAGTGGATGTTTTGGTGGGCCTTAGTCTGTGGTGGCCAGAACAGAGCCACTTACGAATGCTCAGCTTCACAAGAAAGGTGCTTCAGCTACGTTCGGGGAGCTCGAGTGACTGTACCGATACTGCCTTTGGGCGGCTGATGTGCTTGACGGTCCTCTTTTCTTGGTTAAAGGGAAAAACGTGCCTTTGGCGTCTCGCTGCTGTCCATTGGCTGGGATAAGCGTTACGGCTTTCAGCTCTATCGGAGCGACCCAAGCGGAAATTACGGGGGATGGAAGGCCGCACGCATTGGCAATAACGGCGCCGTGAGTATTTCTGTGTTGCTGTAAAACCTAGCGATAGGTACCTAACGTGATTTTGCAACGGCGATGAATGTAAACGGTATTTTAAGGTAGCTGCAACAACTTTAGCACCTGTGATTGCTATAACGCAGCCGTGCGTGTGTGTGTTTGCCCCCAGTGGAAATTGCCACGCCGACCAGAGAGAATGGAAAGACGGTCATCGGAGTCCTCGGACAGAAGGAACTGGAACAGCTGATCAGAAGACACGAGGAAGAAGAAGCTAAGGCTGAGCGTGAGAAGAAAGAAAAAGAACAAAAAGAAAAGGATACATGGAAGACAGAATTGGGGGTCTTATAAATCTTTTGAGCCCCATTTCAGCCGCCCTCTTCCACAGTGAGCACGTGTTGGCTTTTGAACCCGGACGGTGGGAAAGAGGGATGGTAGCCTCTGATCGGGGCCTCGCCTTTCTGTAAGTTGAGCGGTGACTGCTCTTCATGGGCCTTTCTACCCCCCTCCCCCCTTTTCTTGGAATAAAACTCGGTAAGAATGGAAACGGTGAAGGAGAATTGTCTGTAGCAGTCACTGTTGTTCACCGGGGTTAGTGGGTCTGTGATCCTTCATGCTTCAGTGTCCTGGGGCAGCCCTGGAGGTGCCGGGACACAAGAGGCTAAAGTTGGTGGGTGCGAGTGTCATAAGCAGGGAAAGATGGGACTTGTGCCCTGAAGGCCTCCCTTGCTGTGTCCCTACTGTCTTGGAGAACCCGTGGCCCTCGGCCTCTGTGGGAATCACATTCTTGTACCTGTTGCCAGCCATCGACATCGATGGCTCTTCCTAGGACCGGAAGTGTGTGCGTGCACATGTATACACACACGCGTTCACGCAAACCGCTCCGAAAACACGTGAAAGGCCCGTTTACAGTGCAAGCCCTGCACCCGCTACAGTAATCGGTCATCAGTGCTTCTGAGCACCTCTGGATCCCTCAGATCCCATTTCCCTCTCCCCCTCTACTCCCGAGAGAGAACTCGAGTTTACCTTTCCCCTTACCTACAATGCGTTTGTCTGTTCCTCTGACCCAGGTGGCACATCCCTCAGGGTAGCCGGGTGTGCCCTCTCTCCGTCTCCAGCGCTTGGTTTAAGAACGACCGTGGGCTGAGCCGACCCAGACCAGACGGGCGGGGGGATGACAGCTGCGGACGCCGCAGCAGGCCCACGGCGGGCGCGTGGCAGGTCCTGTGCAGGAGAGATTATGGCCACAGAGGAAAAGGGGCCGCAGACGAGAGCAGTCGGTCTTGGCTGAGGCGGGGCGGTGGGTGGGGGGTGGGGGGCCCTGGTCTCAGCCCAGGAAGGCTCCAGGGCCACCGCCGCAGTGCCGGCCTCCCACACTTGTCCCCTCCAGCTCTCCTCAGAGCACATTGAACCCTTCCGTCGGTTCCCCATGCGAGACTTTCAAAGATCTGCTGCGAAGTGAGCGAAGCTTAAGCTTCAGGACCCCTCGCTTCCGAGGCCTGGGAAGGGACCCTCACAATGTGTTCCGTGCTCGTGCTTTTTGTAAAGTCTGCAAAAGTAAGGTCTTCTACCTGCGGTTAATAAGCGCTACCGTCTGTTTCTGCAGCGGAACATACTTGTCCGCAGATACTTCCATGCGTAGTGAGGTTATTGTTACTCACCTCAGGGTCGAAATGGCTCTCGGGACGTGTTCCTCACCCACCCGATGAGCCTGCATACCCAGTATAGTGACAGGAAGGCACAGGAACAGAAGTTGTCACCGTCGTTGGACGTTCCTGGACAGTGGGAGAGGAACAGGGCTTGACATGGGCCAAGTCAGAAGCAAAGTTCATCCTTAAGGTGTGTGCAGTTACCATCTGGGGATTCAGGTCCCGTGATGCCGGAAACGCCGGGGGGGCGGGGGGGTGCCTTACGGGTATGTCGGCTCATCGAACCACTGCGGTAATTTGGTGAGGTTTCTCATTCTGATTTTCAGTTTGATACCCAATTTTGTATTTGTACTGCCGTATTCTTTTGCTTTAAGAGGACACCCCCCCACTCCGCTACACACACACACACACACACACACACACACACACAGATAGTATCTTCTATATAAACCCGAATCAGCCCCTGCTTTCCCTCGTCCTGAGAATAAAGTCCACTTTCTTCATTCTGACCTGCAACTCGCCACTGCCTTGTTGCTGATGCTCTGTCCTGGACCCCCGCCCCCCTCTGGACCGCCCTCTGTCTGTCCCTCACCCTCTCTGGAATGCTCTTCTCTCTGCACTCTGTGTCTCCCGCCCCCAAAGAACTACCCCGTCCTCTTCCCTGTCCCCGTGGGACTTCGGGGCCCTCTATCCTGCTCCCGAAGGTCTTATACACCCTCCGCCACGCTTCCGGTAGGCTGCCGGCACCTCGGCCCCGCCCCTGGAGGACTTAGGAGCCGCCTCCGGGAAGTCTGACCTTCTGCCGCACTTCCGGGACACTTCCACCCTCCCGGTCCCACCCCAGAGGACTTCCGGGCGACTTCCGCTTGCGGCGGACGCGCCGTCTTGTTCCCGCCCTAGGAGGTCTCACGCAGCCGAGGCCCAACCCCCGAAGGTCTATGCAGCCTGCGCCGCCATCTTGGTCTCACCCAGAAGGTCTTCCGGGTGTTCGGCCTCGCCCCGCTTCCGGGAGTCTTCCGCCACCCTGTCCCCGCCCCCGAAGAACTAGAACTACCGCGTCCCCTTCCCTGCCCCGCACTGGCACTTCGGGGTCCTCTATCCTGCTCCCGAAGGCCTTACACATCCTCCGATAGCGTTCCGGCACCTCGCCCCCGCCCCTGGAGGACTTAGGAGCCGCCTCCGGGAAGTCTGACCTTCCGCCGCACTTCCGGGACACTTCCACCCTCCCGGTCCCACCCCAGAGGACTTCCGGGCGACTTCCGCTTGCGGCGGACCCGCCGTCTTGTTCCCGCCCTAGAAGGTCTGACGCAGCCGAGGCCCAACCCCCGAAGGTCCACGCAGCCTGCCCCGCCATCTTGGTCCCACCCCGAAGGTCTTCCGGGTGTTCGGCCTCGCCCCGCTTCCGGGAGTCTTCCGCCACCCTGTCCCCGCCCCCGGAGAACTGCCGCGTCCCATTCCCTGCCCCACCCCCGCCCCGGGACTTCGGGGTCCTCTATCCTGCTCCCGAAGGTCTTACACATCCTCCGATAGAGTTCCGGCACCTCGCCCCCGCCCCTGGAGGACTTAGGAGCCGCTTCCGGGAAGTCTGACCTTCCGCCGCTCTTCCGGGACACTTCCGCCCTCCCGGTCCGACCCCAGAGGACTTCCGGGCGACTTCCGCTTGCGGCGGACCCGCCGTCTTGTTCCCGCCCTAGAAGGTCTGACGCAGCCGAGGCCCAACCCCCGAAGGTCCACGTAGCCTGCCCCGCCATCTTGGTCCCACCCCGAAGGTCTTCCGGGTGTTCGGCCTCGCCTCGCTTCCGGGAGTCTTCCGCCACCCTGTCCCCGCCCCCGGAGAACTGCCGCGTCCCCTTCCCGGCCTCCCCCCCCCGGGACTTCGGGGTCCTCTGTCCCGCTCCCGAAGGTCTTACACGTCCTCCGCAATTCTATGGAGAGGTTTACGGTATCAAATTACAATAGTAAACTCAACATTTACTTAATCTGATGGTGCTCAGACTTTTTTAGAAAGTGCAAATCATCACCTCTCGATTCAGACGCCAGGCTCTGGGATTGCCAAGAAGCCACTTAAGTCCACTGAACTCAACGCGCTTCACCTGCTCCTGTGCGCTCCAGAGGAACTCTTCCATCAACCTGTCAGTGTGCTTGCCGGCTGTGGCTCCCCGTCTGTCTCAGTGCTGCCCTCCTGTGGGGAACTCTGGGAATTACAGCTAAGGGAAGCTCACCGAGTCCATTGTACGGATAGGGCTAGATGGCTAGGCTCAGGGTTGATAGGTTTAGCGTTAATGAGCCTAGGGTTAACAGGCTTCTATCTTTAATAGACTCAGCCTTCCTGGATGGAGCTTCAGAAGAGCTAACAGATTTCGTATGTACCCCATCATCAGGCCCAGTGCTCTTTCGGGGTGGCTGTAGGAACCCCGAAAGCGAGGAGTAAGGCCAGCGGGAGACTGTGCAGAGCGCACGTCTGTCCCAGCACACTAAGTGTGAGTAGTCGTAGCGGGGGTAAAAAGAAAAAGAATGGCAAACTACCTAGATACTACCTGACTTAGTGAGATAATATAGCTTATTTAATTTTTTCTGCACAACAGTGAGGCAGCAAAGCAGAAGTTATTCTTTCTTATTAATTTTCTAGAATTAAAAAATTCAAACATACATAAAATATTCAAATATAATGACTTGAAGAGTTCTTGCCATACACTTTTAACAATTATTGACATTGTGCCAATAGATATCCATATTGATGTAGGTTAGGATATTGTGGCATGTGCAGGTTCACAGCTAAACGAGTGGTGGTGCCAAGTATTCAAAATAAGGTTTTCAGCTTTGCAGTCCTTCGTCCTTCCTTAATCACCAAATTTTTTTAGGTAAATCATTCTTCTAACTCCCCAAATTTGAGACAGTACTAGAGAAATGATATTCAAAGTTAAAATTGAATTTGTACAGCCAAAACTTAAGTCTCTCAGAGTGTTAATGTCATGTTTCTTATTTATACCTTTTATGTATCCAGTTTACTTTGTCTCCTGTTATTGGCAATTTTTTGGTCTTGTTTTAAATTGTTGTTCTTTTACAGTTGTCCCAGTTTTTCTCCCGTGTTGTTTGTATTTTTAACTATCGACCCAATACCTTCCTATTTTTGTTCTTATACTGTTTTTAGTGTGCGTCACTGCTTGAACCCCTTCACTTTTTTTTTTTTTGAAATATGTCATCTGTGTGCTATTAGTAGGTTGCTCTTCTAATTATCATTATTAGCTTTAAAGGGTGTAGACTCTGGGAAAGCTTCTTATTGAACTGTCATTGTACTGTGCAGAGAGTGCCCAGTTCCACAGACAAGCTCTTCCCTCGTATTTTGCAAGGTTCCGTTCCTCGGGTGATCTGTACGGAAACGACCTTTAGTGGCCCTCCGGGAGGTTTCAGGCAGAATCAGTAGCTCTGCAGGCAGTGACTGCTTTTGTTGCAGTATTTCTGTGTATTTGTGTCTTTGGAGGTCTATCGGTTACCATTACTCTAGTAGTCATTTGTGGAATAATCAGAATGACCCCGTGCTGGCACTTCCATGCACAGTTTTATTTCATCCTCACCGTGGTCAGTTTTACAGAAGGCAAAACTGATATGCAGAGAAGGAGGTAACTTGCTTTCAGGTCAGACAGCAGGTGTTAGAGGCTGGAAGGAACCCAAGCCGTCCACCTGAAAATCCTGTGTTCTTAACCAGCGTGCTGTTATCCCCTCTCTTCATACTCAAATCTGAGTAAGACTAGGTCTCCAATTTTAAGAAGCGCAGGCTAATGCCTCATCGTCCTTAATAGCAAATTTCTGCAACTAGGTGAAAGTTGTTTCGCGACCGACGATGAAACTCCGAATATTGGAAAGAAAAGGGAATTGTCAGATGGCATGGACTCATGTATTCATTCGTGTATGCATTCAACAAAGTGAGCACCTACTATGTACTTCGTATATCTTTGTATATTAAAATCATGTATGTCTGGCTGGTGTGGCTCCGTGGGTTGAGTGAACTAAAGGGTTGCTGGTTCGATTCCCAGTCAGGTCACAGGCCTGGGTTGCAGGCCAGGTCCCCAGTCAGTGTGGGTGCATGAGAAGTGACCACACACTGATGTTTCTCCCCCTCTGTTTCTCCCCACTTCCCCTCTAAAAATACATCAATAAAATCTTTTCTAAAAACATGGAAATTAAAGCACGTTTATTTTACATCTACCGTTGATACGTTTTTTGAAATGTTGTGTCAAGCAACCCCCTAACTGGTCATTTAAAGGCTTCTGTTACTCGGAAGTTAAATAAGTCTGTACTAAGTACCGAGTGCTTCTTAGGGAACTCTGCCTATTTCCATGAGAGTCCTCTGATTTAACTTAAAAACATACCTGAACTGGAGTGTTCCTTATTGATCACAAAGAATTGTATTAATATTTCATCTTTAAAGTACTATTAATAATAGCCTAACTAATAGTTTGGTTCACTAATGATGACGAACTTTTAAAAGTTATTTGTAGGAGAGAAGCCAGTACGCTAACTTTTAAAAATTTGTTAGACAGGATTAGCTGAACCGTTCTTTATTGCAAAACATGAAGATAGCTTGTTTAAGGATTTATTTCGGGGCGACGAAAGATGGGTTCGTCCTGTGGAACACCCACGAATGACAAGATAAAAATCCAGTTTGGCCTCGCCATATCTCAGTTAGTGGGTGTGGTAGGTGTGCATGTCATTCTGTATTCAATGCCATCCTCCTCTGTAGGTCAAATCGCTCGGGGGCCGTCCGCTAAGCTATTTATTCTTCTGTCCTCTCCGCGACTATAGGGACGCCCGGCGGCGGCACTCTAGGGATGCAGAGTGTACGTACAAGCTTTACGAAGCTGCCGTTCTAGCTGTGGCCTCGGTATTTTTTTCTACTTAGCAGCTTCACAGAGATTCAAGCCTGTGCCTCGGCTCCTTGGGTGTTGGTAAGCTTGGAGAAGAATACACTGGGAAGGAGGACAGGGCGTGTCGGGGTCTGAATAGGATGGTCTGGAAAGGTGTCCCTGAGAAGCGGCCGGCCGTGGGACTACCCCGGGGAGGGTGTGTCAGGCCGGGGGAACTGTCGCGAGTGCAAAGGCCCCGAGGCTGGCGTGTGCCGGTGTGTTTGCGGAGCAGCGAGGAGGCCCGTGTGGCTAGAGGCGAGTGACCCCTGGGGAGGAGTGCAGGAGATGGGGTCAGAGAGGCAGTGGCAGGCTGGCCACTCGGAGATTTTGGCTTTGACAAAGATTTTGGCATCAGAACCTGGCGGCGGCTGGAACGCCCACCCGGACTTTTGACGTACGCAAATGAACTGCATGCAAATGAACCTAGTCCCAGCATCTCCCAGAGGAAATAAAAATGGACTTGGCTCCTTCTCAGAAGAAATGTTGATGGACTTAGCATGATACATGACCGGCCTGGCGGAGAGAAAAGCAGGGCGATATAAATAGCCTGCTGAATGTGTCGCCGCGTAAACTCGCTGTAAGTGAAATGTACTGTTTGGAAAGATGTGGAGGGAGGTCTTGCACCACCCCCGTCCCGCTTCCGATAGGCCGCCGGCACCTGGTCCCCGCCCCCGGAGGGCTTAGAAGCCGCCTCCGGGGAGGTCTGGCCTTCCGCTGCACTTCCGCCACGCTTCCGCCACTTTGGTCCCACCCCAAAGGACTTCCCGGTGTTCGGCCTCGCCCCGCTTCCGGGAGTCTTCCGCCACCTTGTCTCCGCCCCCGAAGGGCTTCCTTGTCCTCGG
This sequence comes from Furipterus horrens, assembly GCF_987537825.1. Taxonomy (NCBI): domain Eukaryota; kingdom Metazoa; phylum Chordata; class Mammalia; order Chiroptera; family Furipteridae; genus Furipterus; species Furipterus horrens. Next base: position 203,297,570 of record NW_028327175.1, read on the forward strand.
CCCCGCCGCCCCGGAGGACTTCCGTATCTTCGGCCCGTTCTCCCCGCCCCATTCCCCCCCACCCCGCGAGATCGTTCTGCGCACGCGCGTGGGCCACATGGGCAGCGGACACTCGGTGGGGCGATAGTGGGTTCTTCCTGTGGCGTGAGGCCCTTCGTGTAGCCCTCGATTCTAGTTTTTCTTCTCCGGTTAGTACCTGCCTTTCGGGCGCCGCGGGGGTGCCGGCTGCGCCGGCGTGGGGCATGGGGATGAGGACTCTCCGGCGGCCTGGTCGCAGGTCACCGCCTCCCAAAGTGCCAGGCAGGCCCCGAGGCCCCGGCCCACCTTTAAGAAATCTCGTCTGGGCGCGCCGGTCCTGCGGCCTTCGTCTGGTGTTCCGCTATTTGGGAAATGTGCTCTGGGGCCGAGGTCGCCCCACGCCCCTACCCCCAACCCCCCGCCTCCTTCCGCATGCAGGACCCCAGCCCTCCCGGGAGAAGCCTCTGCCCCTCTTCACGTGTCCGTCCTCCTGGACTCCGTGGTCGGGATACTGGCTTAGCTTTCGAGCGGCTGCGATTCTTTTTTTTTTTTTTTTTTTTTTTTTTGAGCTTCGGCCGTTTGTCTCTTGGCCGTGAGGCGTCTGACTCAGTGTTTTCTGCTGAAGCTTCCTGCTCCGCCTGGACGCCCTGTTCTTTCTCCTTCCCCAGTTCTTCCTCTTGGACCTGCAGGGTCTCATCCCTCTTTCTGCCTCTACCGTGTCTCATTTGGGCTCCTTTTCTGCGTTGGTTTTTTTCCAAAAAAGGGCTTTTTCGATTTTCCCCTCCAGCCCCGGTGCCTCGGTCTCCACCTGTGTCAAATCGTGTTTGCGTCCCTCACCTCGGCCAAAGAAGGGGGTGGACGGAACGGTTTTAAGCCGTGGAAATGCTTTTTCAGTTGTAACTTTCGTTTTAGTAAGGATCTTACCTTACTTTCTTTTGACAGGAGCCGTAAAGTTCAGAACACACGGTAAGTTCCGCACACGTCCGTAAGCTATCGCCTGACAAAGGGTCTGGTACTCAGCTTACAGACCTGCGTGAGAAAATGGGAGTGGGAAGAAATGATCGGTTCCCTGCTACACACTGGACTCTGGGTGCCAGGATGTGTTTTATGCAGGAGTTACTTTCAGTGGACGGGAGTCATGGGTATATATTTTCCTTTGCGGTCTCGAAGCTATGACTCCAGGACCACTATATTTTCTCCAGGAGGCAAAATAGGAATTGTAGAATCTGTCTCAAAAGTATTTTTAAGTGCTTGACTTTTGGGGGGGTGGGGGTGGGGGGGCAGAAGTCAAGACACTTTTTGTATAGTTCATGCTCTCTTGTGTTTTGATGTCATTATGGTCACCAGGTCGATCACGCGCAGCACGAGAGAACGAGAGAGGGACTCGAGGGTAGAGCCTGTCAGGGTTCCCGCTGACTCTCTTGGCCCAGTGGTCCAAGCACCCAGAAGGGAGTCTCGGTTTCTCACCGCTTGTGTTTTGCAGGTCGCTTGTACCAGGTTGAATACGCCATGGAGGCCATCGGACGTGCGGGCACCTGTCCGGGAACTTTAGCGAACGACGGTGTTTGGCTTGCAGCAGAGCGACGCAACATCCACAAGCTGCTTGATGAAGTTGTTGTCCCTGAAAAAATTTATAAGCTCGATGATGAGTAAGTGAGCTCACAGGGGGGAGAGGGTTTCAATATCTCATGTGCTCACATACGTAGGATCTCACGTATTTCGGGAGGGTTGGCCCGTGTGCCGTAGTAAACTTGAAGCGAACGCTTGTTATTGTGCCTTTACTGGTGGACACTTTTGATTCTTATTTGAAACTTCCTTGAGGCTTAGGACGATGCGTTATTATTTTGACGTGCAGGGCCAAGCCCTAGGTGGAGAAACTATTCTATACCGTTCGGAGTACAGGCGTGGTAGGTGTGCAGATCTGGGTTAAGTCTGTGTGGCCTCGCACCCGTTGCTTTCCTTCTCTGGGCTTCGGTGCCGCCTCGAGTGGTGGTGGCCGTTTAATGAACTAGAGTAAAACGAGTGAAATACACTAGCGCAGGGTCTGACACGTGGCAGGCTCCCCGAGTGTTCAGAACGGCTACTCGGGAATTGTGTGGAAGTGTCCCGAATCCTACCCCTGGAGGTCTGGGAACAGTTTAGATGAGCCCCGTCAGTTTCGCGTCGTTGGGCGTGCGGGACTCCTAGCCTGCGGGGCACTGGGTTTGCCTGTCAGAGACTTCCCCCCTGAGTGGGGGACGAGGCGGGTGCCGGTTCTAGGGCCTTTGGATGCGTGTCCAAGGAAGCGTCATCCCTCCAGAGTCACCGCCGGGCCACGGGCCGCTCGGCAGCCGGCAGGCTTGCGGAGGTGTAGTGACAGCAGGTGACAGAGGGTGCCAGCTCTAGGGGAGCCGGCGCAGCCCTCGGGGAGCGGCAGCAAAGAAAGGAAAGGCGCCTTTCCTGGGAGCCTAGCCCCTGAGCCCCCTCCCTCCGCCCCGGCCAGCCAGGCCTTTGGAGGTGAGAATACCGATGACCCAGGAGTGGGGGTAGTTTTTCTTCCCCTCTGGCAAAACCTCTGTCTTGCTTCTGGACCCTCTCGGGACTTGCTTTAGCTTCCTAGTGCTCCTTCTCTCGCCCTGTTCGGCGTCGTGGCGCTGAATACGCCTATCGAAGAACTGGAGGGGGCGCTGTGCATCTTTCATGTCATAAACGACGTCAGGTTTGTCCCGCAAAGATAAACCTTCTGTAGTTTCTGTCTGTTCAGAAGAAAACCAGAGCATTGACGCGAGCATGGTAAACTTATCATGGAACTTGGGGCTTTGCAAATACTTCTTAAAGGCCCTCTCAGACACCTGCTCTGCTTACAGACACATGAATACATTTTTTTTTTCTTCCTCCAGGGGCATGGCTTGCACCGTGGCCGGCGTAACTTCTGATGCTAACATTCTGACCAACGAACTGAGGCTCATTGCCCAAAGGTATGGTCAGAGAGAGTGTGACTGACGATCTATAATTCAGTTTGCTTGATATCTCTAAGGAGAACTCGTTTTTGCCAAGATGAGAGTCATCGCAGATTTATTAATTGAAAATTGCTTCTTTTTTCTAACCCGAACTTATAAAATGCTATGGTCATAAGATTGTTAGGATGTTGACATTCCCCTGCTCCCCTTTCAAATGACAGGTGACTGTCAATGTCCCCCCATGGCGCAGGTTTATGTCCAGAATATGTTTTGCTTAGATTTTTGTGTCTTAGGAAAAAATGATGACTATGCCAGTGTTTTCATCCTAGGTATTTATTTATTACAGTATCGGGAGCCAATTCCTCGTGAGCAGTTGGTGACAGCGCTCTGTGATATCAAACAAGCGTACGCGCAGTTTGGAGGTAGGAAATCTGGGGCATATTTATTCCAGAAAGGGGAAACATTTTCTAGGTAATAATTTTTTTATGAGATGGTAAAAAGAAATTGAAAAGTAAGTGAAAAACTTTTTGTACATTTGCGCTTCGTGGTTTCTGCGATATGTATTATCATATGTTTTATTAACAGACCATCGAGAGGCAGAAATAGCCTTTTTAAATCTGGAAACCGATTGCTTTTCTTACCTAATAATTAAACTCAGCACGGAGTAGCGGCCCTCCGGGTCTTAACTCCGTCTCCTGGCTGTGCCCATCTCCCGGAAGCAAGTGGATGTTTTGGTGGGCCTTAGTCTGTGGTGGCCAGAACAGAGCCACTTACGAATGCTCAGCTTCACAAGAAAGGTGCTTCAGCTACGTTCGGGGAGCTCGAGTGACTGTACCGATACTGCCTTTGGGCGGCTGATGTGCTTGACGGTCCTCTTTTCTTGGTTAAAGGGAAAAACGTGCCTTTGGCGTCTCGCTGCTGTCCATTGGCTGGGATAAGCGTTACGGCTTTCAGCTCTATCGGAGCGACCCAAGCGGAAATTACGGGGGATGGAAGGCCGCACGCATTGGCAATAACGGCGCCGTGAGTATTTCTGTGTTGCTGTAAAACCTAGCGATAGGTACCTAACGTGATTTTGCAACGGCGATGAATGTAAACGGTATTTTAAGGTAGCTGCAACAACTTTAGCACCTGTGATTGCTATAACGCAGCCGTGCGTGTGTGTGTTTGCCCCCAGTGGAAATTGCCACGCCGACCAGAGAGAATGGAAAGACGGTCATCGGAGTCCTCGGACAGAAGGAACTGGAACAGCTGATCAGAAGACACGAGGAAGAAGAAGCTAAGGCTGAGCGTGAGAAGAAAGAAAAAGAACAAAAAGAAAAGGATACATGGAAGACAGAATTGGGGGTCTTATAAATCTTTTGAGCCCCATTTCAGCCGCCCTCTTCCACAGTGAGCACGTGTTGGCTTTTGAACCCGGACGGTGGGAAAGAGGGATGGTAGCCTCTGATCGGGGCCTCGCCTTTCTGTAAGTTGAGCGGTGACTGCTCTTCATGGGCCTTTCTACCCCCCTCCCCCCTTTTCTTGGAATAAAACTCGGTAAGAATGGAAACGGTGAAGGAGAATTGTCTGTAGCAGTCACTGTTGTTCACCGGGGTTAGTGGGTCTGTGATCCTTCATGCTTCAGTGTCCTGGGGCAGCCCTGGAGGTGCCGGGACACAAGAGGCTAAAGTTGGTGGGTGCGAGTGTCATAAGCAGGGAAAGATGGGACTTGTGCCCTGAAGGCCTCCCTTGCTGTGTCCCTACTGTCTTGGAGAACCCGTGGCCCTCGGCCTCTGTGGGAATCACATTCTTGTACCTGTTGCCAGCCATCGACATCGATGGCTCTTCCTAGGACCGGAAGTGTGTGCGTGCACATGTATACACACACGCGTTCACGCAAACCGCTCCGAAAACACGTGAAAGGCCCGTTTACAGTGCAAGCCCTGCACCCGCTACAGTAATCGGTCATCAGTGCTTCTGAGCACCTCTGGATCCCTCAGATCCCATTTCCCTCTCCCCCTCTACTCCCGAGAGAGAACTCGAGTTTACCTTTCCCCTTACCTACAATGCGTTTGTCTGTTCCTCTGACCCAGGTGGCACATCCCTCAGGGTAGCCGGGTGTGCCCTCTCTCCGTCTCCAGCGCTTGGTTTAAGAACGACCGTGGGCTGAGCCGACCCAGACCAGACGGGCGGGGGGATGACAGCTGCGGACGCCGCAGCAGGCCCACGGCGGGCGCGTGGCAGGTCCTGTGCAGGAGAGATTATGGCCACAGAGGAAAAGGGGCCGCAGACGAGAGCAGTCGGTCTTGGCTGAGGCGGGGCGGTGGGTGGGGGGTGGGGGGCCCTGGTCTCAGCCCAGGAAGGCTCCAGGGCCACCGCCGCAGTGCCGGCCTCCCACACTTGTCCCCTCCAGCTCTCCTCAGAGCACATTGAACCCTTCCGTCGGTTCCCCATGCGAGACTTTCAAAGATCTGCTGCGAAGTGAGCGAAGCTTAAGCTTCAGGACCCCTCGCTTCCGAGGCCTGGGAAGGGACCCTCACAATGTGTTCCGTGCTCGTGCTTTTTGTAAAGTCTGCAAAAGTAAGGTCTTCTACCTGCGGTTAATAAGCGCTACCGTCTGTTTCTGCAGCGGAACATACTTGTCCGCAGATACTTCCATGCGTAGTGAGGTTATTGTTACTCACCTCAGGGTCGAAATGGCTCTCGGGACGTGTTCCTCACCCACCCGATGAGCCTGCATACCCAGTATAGTGACAGGAAGGCACAGGAACAGAAGTTGTCACCGTCGTTGGACGTTCCTGGACAGTGGGAGAGGAACAGGGCTTGACATGGGCCAAGTCAGAAGCAAAGTTCATCCTTAAGGTGTGTGCAGTTACCATCTGGGGATTCAGGTCCCGTGATGCCGGAAACGCCGGGGGGGCGGGGGGGTGCCTTACGGGTATGTCGGCTCATCGAACCACTGCGGTAATTTGGTGAGGTTTCTCATTCTGATTTTCAGTTTGATACCCAATTTTGTATTTGTACTGCCGTATTCTTTTGCTTTAAGAGGACACCCCCCCACTCCGCTACACACACACACACACACACACACACACACACACAGATAGTATCTTCTATATAAACCCGAATCAGCCCCTGCTTTCCCTCGTCCTGAGAATAAAGTCCACTTTCTTCATTCTGACCTGCAACTCGCCACTGCCTTGTTGCTGATGCTCTGTCCTGGACCCCCGCCCCCCTCTGGACCGCCCTCTGTCTGTCCCTCACCCTCTCTGGAATGCTCTTCTCTCTGCACTCTGTGTCTCCCGCCCCCAAAGAACTACCCCGTCCTCTTCCCTGTCCCCGTGGGACTTCGGGGCCCTCTATCCTGCTCCCGAAGGTCTTATACACCCTCCGCCACGCTTCCGGTAGGCTGCCGGCACCTCGGCCCCGCCCCTGGAGGACTTAGGAGCCGCCTCCGGGAAGTCTGACCTTCTGCCGCACTTCCGGGACACTTCCACCCTCCCGGTCCCACCCCAGAGGACTTCCGGGCGACTTCCGCTTGCGGCGGACGCGCCGTCTTGTTCCCGCCCTAGGAGGTCTCACGCAGCCGAGGCCCAACCCCCGAAGGTCTATGCAGCCTGCGCCGCCATCTTGGTCTCACCCAGAAGGTCTTCCGGGTGTTCGGCCTCGCCCCGCTTCCGGGAGTCTTCCGCCACCCTGTCCCCGCCCCCGAAGAACTAGAACTACCGCGTCCCCTTCCCTGCCCCGCACTGGCACTTCGGGGTCCTCTATCCTGCTCCCGAAGGCCTTACACATCCTCCGATAGCGTTCCGGCACCTCGCCCCCGCCCCTGGAGGACTTAGGAGCCGCCTCCGGGAAGTCTGACCTTCCGCCGCACTTCCGGGACACTTCCACCCTCCCGGTCCCACCCCAGAGGACTTCCGGGCGACTTCCGCTTGCGGCGGACCCGCCGTCTTGTTCCCGCCCTAGAAGGTCTGACGCAGCCGAGGCCCAACCCCCGAAGGTCCACGCAGCCTGCCCCGCCATCTTGGTCCCACCCCGAAGGTCTTCCGGGTGTTCGGCCTCGCCCCGCTTCCGGGAGTCTTCCGCCACCCTGTCCCCGCCCCCGGAGAACTGCCGCGTCCCATTCCCTGCCCCACCCCCGCCCCGGGACTTCGGGGTCCTCTATCCTGCTCCCGAAGGTCTTACACATCCTCCGATAGAGTTCCGGCACCTCGCCCCCGCCCCTGGAGGACTTAGGAGCCGCTTCCGGGAAGTCTGACCTTCCGCCGCTCTTCCGGGACACTTCCGCCCTCCCGGTCCGACCCCAGAGGACTTCCGGGCGACTTCCGCTTGCGGCGGACCCGCCATCTTGTTCCCGCCCTAGAAGGTCTGACGCAGCCGAGGCCCAACCCCCGAAGGTCCACGTAGCCTGCCCCGCCATCTTGGTCCCACCCCGAAGGTCTTCCGGGTGTTCGGCCTCGCCTCGCTTCCGGGAGTCTTCCGCCACCCTGTCCCCGCCCCCGGAGAACTGCCGCGTCCCCTTCCCGGCCTCCCCCCCCCGGGACTTCGGGGTCCTCTGTCCCGCTCCCGAAGGTCTTACACGTCCTCCGCAATTCTATGGAGAGGTTTACGGTATCAAATTACAATAGTAAACTCAACATTTACTTAATCTGATGGTGCTCAGACTTTTTTAGAAAGTGCAAATCATCACCTCTCGATTCAGACGCCAGGCTCTGGGATTGCCAAGAAGCCACTTAAGTCCACTGAACTCAACGCGCTTCACCTGCTCCTGTGCGCTCCAGAGGAACTCTTCCATCAACCTGTCAGTGTGCTTGCCGGCTGTGGCTCCCCGTCTGTCTCAGTGCTGCCCTCCTGTGGGGAACTCTGGGAATTACAGCTAAGGGAAGCTCACCGAGTCCATTGTACGGATAGGGCTAGATGGCTAGGCTCAGGGTTGATAGGTTTAGCGTTAATGAGCCTAGGGTTAACAGGCTTCTATCTTTAATAGACTCAGCCTTCCTGGATGGAGCTTCAGAAGAGCTAACAGATTTCGTATGTACCCCATCATCAGGCCCAGTGCTCTTTCGGGGTGGCTGTAGGAACCCCGAAAGCGAGGAGTAAGGCCAGCGGGAGACTGTGCAGAGCGCACGTCTGTCCCAGCACACTAAGTGTGAGTAGTCGTAGCGGGGGTAAAAAGAAAAAGAATGGCAAACTACCTAGATACTACCTGACTTAGTGAGATAATATAGCTTATTTAATTTTTTCTGCACAACAGTGAGGCAGCAAAGCAGAAGTTATTCTTTCTTATTAATTTTCTAGAATTAAAAAATTCAAACATACATAAAATATTCAAATATAATGACTTGAAGAGTTCTTGCCATACACTTTTAACAATTATTGACATTGTGCCAATAGATATCCATATTGATGTAGGTTAGGATATTGTGGCATGTGCAGGTTCACAGCTAAACGAGTGGTGGTGCCAAGTATTCAAAATAAGGTTTTCAGCTTTGCAGTCCTTCGTCCTTCCTTAATCACCAAATTTTTTTAGGTAAATCATTCTTCTAACTCCCCAAATTTGAGACAGTACTAGAGAAATGATATTCAAAGTTAAAATTGAATTTGTACAGCCAAAACTTAAGTCTCTCAGAGTGTTAATGTCATGTTTCTTATTTATACCTTTTATGTATCCAGTTTACTTTGTCTCCTGTTATTGGCAATTTTTTGGTCTTGTTTTAAATTGTTGTTCTTTTACAGTTGTCCCAGTTTTTCTCCCGTGTTGTTTGTATTTTTAACTATCGACCCAATACCTTCCTATTTTTGTTCTTATACTGTTTTTAGTGTGCGTCACTGCTTGAACCCCTTCACTTTTTTTTTTTTTTGAAATATGTCATCTGTGTGCTATTAGTAGGTTGCTCTTCTAATTATCATTATTAGCTTTAAAGGGTGTAGACTCTGGGAAAGCTTCTTATTGAACTGTCATTGTACTGTGCAGAGAGTGCCCAGTTCCACAGACAAGCTCTTCCCTCGTATTTTGCAAGGTTCCGTTCCTCGGGTGATCTGTACGGAAACGACCTTTAGTGGCCCTCCGGGAGGTTTCAGGCAGAATCAGTAGCTCTGCAGGCAGTGACTGCTTTTGTTGCAGTATTTCTGTGTATTTGTGTCTTTGGAGGTCTATCGGTTACCATTACTCTAGTAGTCATTTGTGGAATAATCAGAATGACCCCGTGCTGGCACTTCCATGCACAGTTTTATTTCATCCTCACCGTGGTCAGTTTTACAGAAGGCAAAACTGATATGCAGAGAAGGAGGTAACTTGCTTTCAGGTCAGACAGCAGGTGTTAGAGGCTGGAAGGAACCCAAGCCGTCCACCTGAAAATCCTGTGTTCTTAACCAGCGTGCTGTTATCCCCTCTCTTCATACTCAAATCTGAGTAAGACTAGGTCTCCAATTTTAAGAAGCGCAGGCTAATGCCTCATCGTCCTTAATAGCAAATTTCTGCAACTAGGTGAAAGTTGTTTCGCGACCGACGATGAAACTCCGAATATTGGAAAGAAAAGGGAATTGTCAGATGGCATGGACTCATGTATTCATTCGTGTATGCATTCAACAAAGTGAGCACCTACTATGTACTTCGTATATCTTTGTATATTAAAATCATGTATGTCTGGCTGGTGTGGCTCCGTGGGTTGAGTGAACTAAAGGGTTGCTGGTTCGATTCCCAGTCAGGTCACAGGCCTGGGTTGCAGGCCAGGTCCCCAGTCAGTGTGGGTGCATGAGAAGTGACCACACACTGATGTTTCTCCCCCTCTGTTTCTCCCCACTTCCCCTCTAAAAATACATCAATAAAATCTTTTCTAAAAACATGGAAATTAAAGCACGTTTATTTTACATCTACCGTTGATACGTTTTTTGAAATGTTGTGTCAAGCAACCCCCTAACTGGTCATTTAAAGGCTTCTGTTACTCGGAAGTTAAATAAGTCTGTACTAAGTACCGAGTGCTTCTTAGGGAACTCTGCCTATTTCCATGAGAGTCCTCTGATTTAACTTAAAAACATACCTGAACTGGAGTGTTCCTTATTGATCACAAAGAATTGTATTAATATTTCATCTTTAAAGTACTATTAATAATAGCCTAACTAATAGTTTGGTTCACTAATGATGACGAACTTTTAAAAGTTATTTGTAGGAGAGAAGCCAGTACGCTAACTTTTAAAAATTTGTTAGACAGGATTAGCTGAACCGTTCTTTATTGCAAAACATGAAGATAGCTTGTTTAAGGATTTATTTCGGGGCGACGAAAGATGGGTTCGTCCTGTGGAACACCCACGAATGACAAGATAAAAATCCAGTTTGGCCTCGCCATATCTCAGTTAGTGGGTGTGGTAGGTGTGCATGTCATTCTGTATTCAATGCCATCCTCCTCTGTAGGTCAAATCGCTCGGGGGCCGTCCGCTAAGCTATTTATTCTTCTGTCCTCTCCGCGACTATAGGGACGCCCGGCGGCGGCGTCACTCTAGGGACGCAGAGTGTACGTACAAGCTTTACGAAGCTGCCGTTCTAGCTGTGGCCTGGGTATTTTTTTCTACGTAGCAGCTTCACAGAGATTCAAGCCTGTGCCTCGGCTCCTTGGGTGTTGGTAAGCTTGGAGAAGAATACACTGGGAAGGAGGACAGGGCGTGTCGGGGTCTGAATAGGATGGTCTGGAAAGGTGTCCCTGAGAAGCGGCCGGCCGTGGGACTACCCCGGGGAGGGTGTGTCAGGCCGGGGGAACTGTCGCGAGTGCAAAGGCCCCGAGGCTGGCGTGTGCCGGTGTGTTTGCGGAGCAGCGAGGAGGCCCGTGTGGCTAGAGGCGAGTGACCCCTGGGGAGGAGTGCAGGAGATGGGGTCAGAGAGGCAGTGGCAGGCTGGCCACTCGGAGATTTTGGCTTTGACAAAGATTTTGGCATCAGAACCTGGCGGCGGCTGGAACGCCCACCCGGACTTTTGACGTACGCAAATGAACTGCATGCAAATGAACCTAGTCACAGCATCTCCCAGAGGAAATAAAAATGGACTTGGCTCCTTCTCAGAAGAAATGTTGATGGACTTAGCATGATACATGACCGGCCTGGCGGAGAGAAAAGCAGGGCGATATAAATAGCCTGCTGAATGTGTCGCCGCGTAAACTCGCTGTAAGTGAAATGTACTGTTTGGAAAGATGTGGAGGGAGGTCTTGCACCACCCCCGTCCCGCTTCCGATAGGCCGCCGGCACCTGGTCCCCGCCCCCGGAGGGCTTAGAAGCCGCCTCCGGGGAGGTCTGGCCTTCCGCTGCACTTCCGCCACGCTTCCGCCACTTTGGTCCCACCCCAAAGGACTTCCCGGTGTTCGGCCTCGCCCCGCTTCCGGGAGTCTTCCGCCACCTTGTCTCCGCCCCCGAAGGGCTTCCTTGTCCTCGGCCCCGCCGCCCCGGAGGACTTCCGTATCTTCGGCCCGTTCTCCCCGCCCCATTCCCCCCCACCCCGCGAGATCGTTCTGCGCACGCGCGTGGGCCACATGGGCAGCGGACACTCGGTGGGGCGATAGTGGGTTCTTCCTGTGGCGTGAGGCCCTTCGTGTAGCCCTCGATTCTAGTTTTTCTTCTCCGGTTAGTACCTGCCTTTCGGGCGCCGCGGGGGTGCCGGCTGCGCCGGCGTGGGGCATGGGGATGAGGACTCTCCGGCGGCCTGGTCGCAGGTCACCGCCTCCCAAAGTGCCAGGCAGGCCCCGAGGCCCCGGCCCACCTTTAAGAAATCTCGTCTGGGCGCGCCGGTCCTGCGGCCTTCGTCTGGTGTTCCGCTATTTGGGAAATGTGCTCTGGGGCCGAGGTCGCCCCACGCCCCTACCCCCAACCCCCCGCCTCCTTCCGCATGCAGGACCCCAGCCCTCCCGGGAGAAGCCTCTGCCCCTCTTCACGTGTCCGTCCTCCTGGACTCCGTGGTCGGGATACTGGCTTAGCTTTCGAGCGGCTGCGATTCTTTTTTTTTTTTTTTTTTTTTTTTTTGAGCTTCGGCCGTTTGTCTCTTGGCCGTGAGGCGTCTGACTCAGTGTTTTCTGCTGAAGCTTCCTGCTCCGCCTGGACGCCCTGTTCTTTCTCCTTCCCCAGTTCTTCCTCTTGGACCTGCAGGGTCTCATCCCTCTTTCTGCCTCTACCGTGTCTCATTTGGGCTCCTTTTCTGCGTTGGTTTTTTTCCAAAAAAGGGCTTTTTCGATTTTCCCCTCCAGCCCCGGTGCCTCGGTCTCCACCTGTGTCAAATCGTGTTTGCGTCCCTCACCTCGGCCAAAGAAGGGGGTGGACGGAACGGTTTTAAGCCGTGGAAATGCTTTTTCAGTTGTAACTTTCGTTTTAGTAAGGATCTTACCTTACTTTCTTTTGACAGGAGCCGTAAAGTTCAGAACACACGGTAAGTTCCGCACACGTCCGTAAGCTATCGCCTGACAAAGGGTCTGGTACTCAGCTTACAGACCTGCGTGAGAAAATGGGAGTGGGAAGAAATGATCGGTTCCCTGCTACACACTGGACTCTGGGTGCCAGGATGTGTTTTATGCAGGAGTTACTTTCAGTGGACGGGAGTCATGGGTATATATTTTCCTTTGCGGTCTCGAAGCTATGACTCCAGGACCACTATATTTTCTCCAGGAGGCAAAATAGGAATTGTAGAATCTGTCTCAAAAGTATTTTTAAGTGCTTGACTTTTGGGGGGGTGGGGGTGGGGGGGCAGAAGTCAAGACACTTTTTGTATAGTTCATGCTCTCTTGTGTTTTGATGTCATTATGGTCACCAGGTCGATCACGCGCAGCACGAGAGAACGAGAGAGGGACTCGAGGGTAGAGCCTGTCAGGGTTCCCGCTGACTCTCTTGGCCCAGTGGTCCAAGCACCCAGAAGGGAGTCTCGGTTTCTCACCGCTTGTGTTTTGCAGGTCGCTTGTACCAGGTTGAATACGCCATGGAGGCCATCGGACGTGCGGGCACCTGTCCGGGAACTTTAGCGAACGACGGTGTTTGGCTTGCAGCAGAGCGACGCAACATCCACAAGCTGCTTGATGAAGTTGTTGTCCCTGAAAAAATTTATAAGCTCGATGATGAGTAAGTGAGCTCACAGGGGGGAGAGGGTTTCAATATCTCATGTGCTCACATACGTAGGATCTCACGTATTTCGGGAGGGTTGGCCCGTGTGCCGTAGTAAACTTGAAGCGAACGCTTGTTATTGTGCCTTTACTGGTGGACACTTTTGATTCTTATTTGAAACTTCCTTGAGGCTTAGGACGATGCGTTATTATTTTGACGTGCAGGGCCAAGCCCTAGGTGGAGAAACTATTCTATACCGTTCGGAGTACAGGCGTGGTAGGTGTGCAGATCTGGGTTAAGTCTGTGTGGCCTCGCACCCGTTGCTTTCCTTCTCTGGGCTTCGGTGCCGCCTCGAGTGGTGGTGGCCGTTTAATGAACTAGAGTAAAACGAGTGAAATACACTAGCGCAGGGTCTGACACGTGGCAGGCTCCCCGAGTGTTCAGAACGGCTACTCGGGAATTGTGTGGAAGTGTCCCGAATCCTACCCCTGGAGGTCTGGGAACAGTTTAGATGAGCCCCGTCAGTTTCGCGTCGTTGGGCGTGCGGGACTCCTAGCCTGCGGGGCACTGGGTTTGCCTGTCAGAGACTTCCCCCCTGAGTGGGGGACGAGGCGGGTGCCGGTTCTAGGGCCTTTGGATGCGTGTCCAAGGAAGCGTCATCCCTCCAGAGTCACCGCCGGGCCACGGGCCGCTCGGCAGCCGGCAGGCTTGCGGAGGTGTAGTGACAGCAGGTGACAGAGGGTGCCAGCTCTAGGGGAGCCGGCGCAGCCCTCGGGGAGCGGCAGCAAAGAAAGGAAAGGCGCCTTTCCTGGGAGCCTAGCCCCTGAGCCCCCTCCCTCCGCCCCGGCCAGCCAGGCCTTTGGAGGTGAGAATACCGATGACCCAGGAGTGGGGGTAGTTTTTCTTCCCCTCTGGCAAAACCTCTGTCTTGCTTCTGGACCCTCTCGGGACTTGCTTTAGCTTCCTAGTGCTCCTTCTCTCGCCCTGTTCGGCGTCGTGGCGCTGAATACGCCTATCGAAGAACTGGAGGGGGCGCTGTGCATCTTTCATGTCATAAACGACGTCAGGTTTGTCCCGCAAAGATAAACCTTCTGTAGTTTCTGTCTGTTCAGAAGAAAACCAGAGCATTGACGCGAGCATGGTAAACTTATCATGGAACTTGGGGCTTTGCAAATACTTCTTAAAGGCCCTCTCAGACACCTGCTCTGCTTACAGACACATGAATACATTTTTTTTTTCTTCCTCCAGGGGCATGGCTTGCACCGTGGCCGGCGTAACTTCTGACGCTAACATTCTGACCAACGAACTGAGGCTCATTGCCCAAAGGTATGGTCAGAGAGAGTGTGACTGACGATCTATAATTCAGTTTGCTTGATATCTCTAAGGAGAACTCGTTTTTGCCAAGATGAGAGTCATCGCAGATTTATTAATTGAAAATTGCTTCTTTTTTCTAACCCGAACTTATAAAATGCTATGGTCATAAGATTGTTAGGATGTTGACATTCCCCTGCTCCCCTTTCAAATGACAGGTGACTGTCAATGTCCCCCCATGGCGCAGGTTTATGTCCAGAATATGTTTTGCTTAGATTTTTGTGTCTTAGGAAAAAATGATGACTATGCCAGTGTTTTCATCCTAGGTATTTATTTATTACAGTATCGGGAGCCAATTCCTCGTGAGCAGTTGGTGACAGCGCTCTGTGATATCAAACAAGCGTACGCGCAGTTTGGAGGTAGGAAATCTGGGGCATATTTATTCCAGAAAGGGGAAACATTTTCTAGGTAATAATTTTTTTATGAGATGGTAAAAAGAAATTGAAAAGTAAGTGAAAAACTTTTTGTACATTTGCGCTTCGTGGTTTCTGCGATATGTATTATCATATGTTTTATTAACAGACCATCGAGAGGCAGAAATAGCCTTTTTAAATCTGGAAACCGATTGCTTTTCTTACCTAATAATTAAACTCAGCACGGAGTAGCGGCCCTCCGGGTCTTAACTCCGTCTCCTGGCTGTGCCCATCTCCCGGAAGCAAGTGGATGTTTTGGTGGGCCTTAGTCTGTGGTGGCCAGAACAGAGCCACTTACGAATGCTCAGCTTCACAAGAAAGGTGCTTCAGCTACGTTCGGGGAGCTCGAGTGACTGTACCGATACTGCCTTTGGGCGGCTGATGTGCTTGACGGTCCTCTTTTCTTGGTTAAAGGGAAAAACGTGCCTTTGGCGTCTCGCTGCTGTCCATTGGCTGGGATAAGCGTTACGGCTTTCAGCTCTATCGGAGCGACCCAAGCGGAAATTACGGGGGATGGAAGGCCGCACGCATTGGCAATAACGGCGCCGTGAGTATTTCTGTGTTGCTGTAAAACCTAGCGATAGGTACCTAACGTGATTTTGCAACGGCGATGAATGTAAACGGTATTTTAAGGTAGCTGCAACAACTTTAGCACCTGTGATTGCTATAACGCAGCCGTGCGTGTGTGTGTTTGCCCCCAGTGGAAATTGCCACGCCGACCAGAGAGAATGGAAAGACGGTCATCGGAGTCCTCGGACAGAAGGAACTGGAACAGCTGATCAGAAGACACGAGGAAGAAGAAGCTAAGGCTGAGCGTGAGAAGAAAGAAAAAGAACAAAAAGAAAAGGATACATGGAAGACAGAATTGGGGGTCTTATAAATCTTTTGAGCCCCATTTCAGCCGCCCTCTTCCACAGTGAGCACGTGTTGGCTTTTGAACCCGGACGGTGGGAAAGAGGGATGGTAGCCTCTGATCGGGGCCTCGCCTTTCTGTAAGTTGAGCGGTGACTGCTCTTCATGGGCCTTTCTACCCCCCTCCCCCCTTTTCTTGGAATAAAACTCGGTAAGAATGGAAACGGTGAAGGAGAATTGTCTGTAGCAGTCACTGTTGTTCACCGGGGTTAGTGGGTCTGTGATCCTTCATGCTTCAGTGTCCTGGGGCAGCCCTGGAGGTGCCGGGACACAAGAGGCTAAAGTTGGTGGGTGCGAGTGTCATAAGCAGGGAAAGATGGGACTTGTGCCCTGAAGGCCTCCCTTGCTGTGTCCCTACTGTCTTGGAGAACCCGTGGCCCTCGGCCTCTGTGGGAATCACATTCTTGTACCTGTTGCCAGCCATCGACATCGATGGCTCTTCCTAGGACCGGAAGTGTGTGCGTGCACATGTATACACACACGCGTTCACGCAAACCGCTCCGAAAACACGTGAAAGGCCCGTTTACAGTGCAAGCCCTGCACCCGCTACAGTAATCGGTCATCAGTGCTTCTGAGCACCTCTGGATCCCTCAGATCCCATTTCCCTCTCCCCCTCTACTCCCGAGAGAGAACTCGAGTTTACCTTTCCCCTTACCTACAATGCGTTTGTCTGTTCCTCTGACCCAGGTGGCACATCCCTCAGGGTAGCCGGGTGTGCCCTCTCTCCGTCTCCAGCGCTTGGTTTAAGAACGACCGTGGGCTGAGCCGACCCAGACCAGACGGGCGGGGGGATGACAGCTGCGGACGCCGCAGCAGGCCCACGGCGGGCGCGTGGCAGGTCCTGTGCAGGAGAGATTATGGCCACAGAGGAAAAGGGGCCGCAGACGAGAGCAGTCGGTCTTGGCTGAGGCGGGGCGGTGGGTGGGGGGTGGGGGGCCCTGGTCTCAGCCCAGGAAGGCTCCAGGGCCACCGCCGCAGTGCCGGCCTCCCACACTTGTCCCCTCCAGCTCTCCTCAGAGCACATTGAACCCTTCCGTCGGTTCCCCATGCGAGACTTTCAAAGATCTGCTGCGAAGTGAGCGAAGCTTAAGCTTCAGGACCCCTCGCTTCCGAGGCCTGGGAAGGGACCCTCACAATGTGTTCCGTGCTCGTGCTTTTTGTAAAGTCTGCAAAAGTAAGGTCTTCTACCTGCGGTTAATAAGCGCTACCGTCTGTTTCTGCAGCGGAACATACTTGTCCGCAGATACTTCCATGCGTAGTGAGGTTATTGTTACTCACCTCAGGGTCGAAATGGCTCTCGGGACGTGTTCCTCACCCACCCGATGAGCCTGCATACCCAGTATAGTGACAGGAAGGCACAGGAACAGAAGTTGTCACCGTCGTTGGACGTTCCTGGACAGTGGGAGAGGAACAGGGCTTGACATGGGCCAAGTCAGAAGCAAAGTTCATCCTTAAGGTGTGTGCAGTTACCATCTGGGGATTCAGGTCCCGTGATGCCGGAAACGCCGGGGGGGCGGGGGGGTGCCTTACGGGTATGTCGGCTCATCGAACCACTGCGGTAATTTGGTGAGGTTTCTCATTCTGATTTTCAGTTTGATACCCAATTTTGTATTTGTACTGCCGTATTCTTTTGCTTTAAGAGGACACCCCCCCACTCCGCTACACACACACACACACACACACACACACACACACAGATAGTATCTTCTATATAAACCCGAATCAGCCCCTGCTTTCCCTCGTCCTGAGAATAAAGTCCACTTTCTTCATTCTGACCTGCAACTCGCCACTGCCTTGTTGCTGATGCTCTGTCCTGGACCCCCGCCCCCCTCTGGACCGCCCTCTGTCTGTCCCTCACCCTCTCTGGAATGCTCTTCTCTCTGCACTCTGTGTCTCCCGCCCCCAAAGAACTACCCCGTCCTCTTCCCTGTCCCCGTGGGACTTCGGGGCCCTCTATCCTGCTCCCGAAGGTCTTATACACCCTCCGCCACGCTTCCGGTAGGCTGCCGGCACCTCGGCCCCGCCCCTGGAGGACTTAGGAGCCGCCTCCGGGAAGTCTGACCTTCTGCCGCACTTCCGGGACACTTCCACCCTCCCGGTCCCACCCCAGAGGACTTCCGGGCGACTTCCGCTTGCGGCGGACGCGCCGTCTTGTTCCCGCCCTAGGAGGTCTCACGCAGCCGAGGCCCAACCCCCGAAGGTCTATGCAGCCTGCGCCGCCATCTTGGTCTCACCCAGAAGGTCTTCCGGGTGTTCGGCCTCGCCCCGCTTCCGGGAGTCTTCCGCCACCCTGTCCCCGCCCCCGAAGAACTAGAACTACCGCGTCCCCTTCCCTGCCCCGCACTGGCACTTCGGGGTCCTCTATCCTGCTCCCGAAGGCCTTACACATCCTCCGATAGCGTTCCGGCACCTCGCCCCCGCCCCTGGAGGACTTAGGAGCCGCCTCCGGGAAGTCTGACCTTCCGCCGCACTTCCGGGACACTTCCACCCTCCCGGTCCCACCCCAGAGGACTTCCGGGCGACTTCCGCTTGCGGCGGACCCGCCATCTTGTTCCCGCCCTAGAAGGTCTGACGCAGCCGAGGCCCAACCCCCGAAGGTCCACGCAGCCTGCCCCGCCATCTTGGTCCCACCCCGAAGGTCTTCCGGGTGTTCGGCCTCGCCCCGCTTCCGGGAGTCTTCCGCCACCCTGTCCCCGCCCCCGGAGAACTGCCGCGTCCCATTCCCTGCCCCACCCCCGCCCCGGGACTTCGGGGTCCTCTATCCTGCTCCCGAAGGTCTTACACATCCTCCGATAGAGTTCCGGCACCTCGCCCCCGCCCCTGGAGGACTTAGGAGCCGCTTCCGGGAAGTCTGACCTTCCGCCGCTCTTCCGGGACACTTCCGCCCTCCCGGTCCGACCCCAGAGGACTTCCGGGCGACTTCCGCTTGCGGCGGACCCGCCATCTTGTTCCCGCCCTAGAAGGTCTGACGCAGCCGAGGCCCAACCCCCGAAGGTCCACGTAGCCTGCCCCGCCATCTTGGTCCCACCCCGAAGGTCTTCCGGGTGTTCGGCCTCGCCTCGCTTCCGGGAGTCTTCCGCCACCCTGTCCCCGCCCCCGGAGAACTGCCGCGTCCCCTTCCCGGCCTCCCCCCCCCGGGACTTCGGGGTCCTCTGTCCCGCTCCCGAAGGTCTTACACGTCCTCCGCAATTCTATGGAGAGGTTTACGGTATCAAATTACAATAGTAAACTCAACATTTACTTAATCTGATGGTGCTCAGACTTTTTTAGAAAGTGCAAATCATCACCTCTCGATTCAGACGCCAGGCTCTGGGATTGCCAAGAAGCCACTTAAGTCCACTGAACTCAACGCGCTTCACCTGCTCCTGTGCGCTCCAGAGGAACTCTTCCATCAACCTGTCAGTGTGCTTGCCGGCTGTGGCTCCCCGTCTGTCTCAGTGCTGCCCTCCTGTGGGGAACTCTGGGAATTACAGCTAAGGGAAGCTCACCGAGTCCATTGTACGGATAGGGCTAGATGGCTAGGCTCAGGGTTGATAGGTTTAGCGTTAATGAGCCTAGGGTTAACAGGCTTCTATCTTTAATAGACTCAGCCTTCCTGGATGGAGCTTCAGAAGAGCTAACAGATTTCGTATGTACCCCATCATCAGGCCCAGTGCTCTTTCGGGGTGGCTGTAGGAACCCCGAAAGCGAGGAGTAAGGCCAGCGGGAGACTGTGCAGAGCGCACGTCTGTCCCAGCACACTAAGTGTGAGTAGTCGTAGCGGGGGTAAAAAGAAAAAGAATGGCAAACTACCTAGATACTACCTGACTTAGTGAGATAATATAGCTTATTTAATTTTTTCTGCACAACAGTGAGGCAGCAAAGCAGAAGTTATTCTTTCTTATTAATTTTCTAGAATTAAAAAATTCAAACATACATAAAATATTCAAATATAATGACTTGAAGAGTTCTTGCCATACACTTTTAACAATTATTGACATTGTGCCAATAGATATCCATATTGATGTAGGTTAGGATATTGTGGCATGTGCAGGTTCACAGCTAAACGAGTGGTGGTGCCAAGTATTCAAAATAAGGTTTTCAGCTTTGCAGTCCTTCGTCCTTCCTTAATCACCAAATTTTTTTAGGTAAATCATTCTTCTAACTCCCCAAATTTGAGACAGTACTAGAGAAATGATATTCAAAGTTAAAATTGAATTTGTACAGCCAAAACTTAAGTCTCTCAGAGTGTTAATGTCATGTTTCTTATTTATACCTTTTATGTATCCAGTTTACTTTGTCTCCTGTTATTGGCAATTTTTTGGTCTTGTTTTAAATTGTTGTTCTTTTACAGTTGTCCCAGTTTTTCTCCCGTGTTGTTTGTATTTTTAACTATCGACCCAATACCTTCCTATTTTTGTTCTTATACTGTTTTTAGTGTGCGTCACTGCTTGAACCCCTTCACTTTTTTTTTTTTTTGAAATATGTCATCTGTGTGCTATTAGTAGGTTGCTCTTCTAATTATCATTATTAGCTTTAAAGGGTGTAGACTCTGGGAAAGCTTCTTATTGAACTGTCATTGTACTGTGCAGAGAGTGCCCAGTTCCACAGACAAGCTCTTCCCTCGTATTTTGCAAGGTTCCGTTCCTCGGGTGATCTGTACGGAAACGACCTTTAGTGGCCCTCCGGGAGGTTTCAGGCAGAATCAGTAGCTCTGCAGGCAGTGACTGCTTTTGTTGCAGTATTTCTGTGTATTTGTGTCTTTGGAGGTCTATCGGTTACCATTACTCTAGTAGTCATTTGTGGAATAATCAGAATGACCCCGTGCTGGCACTTCCATGCACAGTTTTATTTCATCCTCACCGTGGTCAGTTTTACAGAAGGCAAAACTGATATGCAGAGAAGGAGGTAACTTGCTTTCAGGTCAGACAGCAGGTGTTAGAGGCTGGAAGGAACCCAAGCCGTCCACCTGAAAATCCTGTGTTCTTAACCAGCGTGCTGTTATCCCCTCTCTTCATACTCAAATCTGAGTAAGACTAGGTCTCCAATTTTAAGAAGCGCAGGCTAATGCCTCATCGTCCTTAATAGCAAATTTCTGCAACTAGGTGAAAGTTGTTTCGCGACCGACGATGAAACTCCGAATATTGGAAAGAAAAGGGAATTGTCAGATGGCATGGACTCATGTATTCATTCGTGTATGCATTCAACAAAGTGAGCACCTACTATGTACTTCGTATATCTTTGTATATTAAAATCATGTATGTCTGGCTGGTGTGGCTCCGTGGGTTGAGTGAACTAAAGGGTTGCTGGTTCGATTCCCAGTCAGGTCACAGGCCTGGGTTGCAGGCCAGGTCCCCAGTCAGTGTGGGTGCATGAGAAGTGACCACACACTGATGTTTCTCCCCCTCTGTTTCTCCCCACTTCCCCTCTAAAAATACATCAATAAAATCTTTTCTAAAAACATGGAAATTAAAGCACGTTTATTTTACATCTACCGTTGATACGTTTTTTGAAATGTTGTGTCAAGCAACCCCCTAACTGGTCATTTAAAGGCTTCTGTTACTCGGAAGTTAAATAAGTCTGTACTAAGTACCGAGTGCTTCTTAGGGAACTCTGCCTATTTCCATGAGAGTCCTCTGATTTAACTTAAAAACATACCTGAACTGGAGTGTTCCTTATTGATCACAAAGAATTGTATTAATATTTCATCTTTAAAGTACTATTAATAATAGCCTAACTAATAGTTTGGTTCACTAATGATGACGAACTTTTAAAAGTTATTTGTAGGAGAGAAGCCAGTACGCTAACTTTTAAAAATTTGTTAGACAGGATTAGCTGAACCGTTCTTTATTGCAAAACATGAAGATAGCTTGTTTAAGGATTTATTTCGGGGCGACGAAAGATGGGTTCGTCCTGTGGAACACCCACGAATGACAAGATAAAAATCCAGTTTGGCCTCGCCATATCTCAGTTAGTGGGTGTGGTAGGTGTGCATGTCATTCTGTATTCAATGCCATCCTCCTCTGTAGGTCAAATCGCTCGGGGGCCGTCCGCTAAGCTATTTATTCTTCTGTCCTCTCCGCGACTATAGGGACGCCCGGCGGCGGCACTCTAGGGATGCAGAGTGTACGTACAAGCTTTACGAAGCTGCCGTTCTAGCTGTGGCCTCGGTATTTTTTTCTACTTAGCAGCTTCACAGAGATTCAAGCCTGTGCCTCGGCTCCTTGGGTGTTGGTAAGCTTGGAGAAGAATACACTGGGAAGGAGGACAGGGCGTGTCGGGGTCTGAATAGGATGGTCTGGAAAGGTGTCCCTGAGAAGCGGCCGGCCGTGGGACTACCCCGGGGAGGGTGTGTCAGGCCGGGGGAACTGTCGCGAGTGCAAAGGCCCCGAGGCTGGCGTGTGCCGGTGTGTTTGCGGAGCAGCGAGGAGGCCCGTGTGGCTAGAGGCGAGTGACCCCTGGGGAGGAGTGCAGGAGATGGGGTCAGAGAGGCAGTGGCAGGCTGGCCACTCGGAGATTTTGGCTTTGACAAAGATTTTGGCATCAGAACCTGGCGGCGGCTGGAACGCCCACCCGGACTTTTGACGTACGCAAATGAACTGCATGCAAATGAACCTAGTCCCAGCATCTCCCAGAGGAAATAAAAATGGACTTGGCTCCTTCTCAGAAGAAATGTTGATGGACTTAGCATGATACATGACCGGCCTGGCGGAGAGAAAAGCAGGGCGATATAAATAGCCTGCTGAATGTGTCGCCGCGTAAACTCGCTGTAAGTGAAATGTACTGTTTGGAAAGATGTGGAGGGAGGTCTTGCACCACCCCCGTCCCGCTTCCGATAGGCCGCCGGCACCTGGTCCCCGCCCCCGGAGGGCTTAGAAGCCGCCTCCGGGGAGGTCTGGCCTTCCGCTGCACTTCCGCCACGCTTCCGCCACTTTGGTCCCACCCCAAAGGACTTCCCGGTGTTCGGCCTCGCCCCGCTTCCGGGAGTCTTCCGCCACCTTGTCTCCGCCCCCGAAGGGCTTCCTTGTCCTCGGCCCCGCCGCCCCGGAGGACTTCCGTATCTTCGGCCCGTTCTCCCCGCCCCATTCCCCCCCACCCCGCGAGATCGTTCTGCGCACGCGCGTGGGCCACATGGGCAGCGGACACTCGGTGGGGCGATAGTGGG
This sequence comes from Furipterus horrens, assembly GCF_987537825.1. Classification (NCBI taxonomy): domain Eukaryota; kingdom Metazoa; phylum Chordata; class Mammalia; order Chiroptera; family Furipteridae; genus Furipterus; species Furipterus horrens. The sequence goes on from NW_028327175.1 coordinate 203,320,420, forward strand.
TTCTTCCTGTGGCGTGAGGCCCTTCGTGTAGCCCTCGATTCTAGTTTTTCTTCTCCGGTTAGTACCTGCCTTTCGGGCGCCGCGGGGGTGCCGGCTGCGCCGGCGTGGGGCATGGGGATGAGGACTCTCCGGCGGCCTGGTCGCAGGTCACCGCCTCCCAAAGTGCCAGGCAGGCCCCGAGGCCCCGGCCCACCTTTAAGAAATCTCGTCTGGGCGCGCCGGTCCTGCGGCCTTCGTCTGGTGTTCCGCTATTTGGGAAATGTGCTCTGGGGCCGAGGTCGCCCCACGCCCCTACCCCCAACCCCCCGCCTCCTTCCGCATGCAGGACCCCAGCCCTCCCGGGAGAAGCCTCTGCCCCTCTTCACGTGTCCGTCCTCCTGGACTCCGTGGTCGGGATACTGGCTTAGCTTTCGAGCGGCTGCGATTCTTTTTTTTTTTTTTTTTTTTTTTTTTGAGCTTCGGCCGTTTGTCTCTTGGCCGTGAGGCGTCTGACTCAGTGTTTTCTGCTGAAGCTTCCTGCTCCGCCTGGACGCCCTGTTCTTTCTCCTTCCCCAGTTCTTCCTCTTGGACCTGCAGGGTCTCATCCCTCTTTCTGCCTCTACCGTGTCTCATTTGGGCTCCTTTTCTGCGTTGGTTTTTTTCCAAAAAAGGGCTTTTTCGATTTTCCCCTCCAGCCCCGGTGCCTCGGTCTCCACCTGTGTCAAATCGTGTTTGCGTCCCTCACCTCGGCCAAAGAAGGGGGTGGACGGAACGGTTTTAAGCCGTGGAAATGCTTTTTCAGTTGTAACTTTCGTTTTAGTAAGGATCTTACCTTACTTTCTTTTGACAGGAGCCGTAAAGTTCAGAACACACGGTAAGTTCCGCACACGTCCGTAAGCTATCGCCTGACAAAGGGTCTGGTACTCAGCTTACAGACCTGCGTGAGAAAATGGGAGTGGGAAGAAATGATCGGTTCCCTGCTACACACTGGACTCTGGGTGCCAGGATGTGTTTTATGCAGGAGTTACTTTCAGTGGACGGGAGTCATGGGTATATATTTTCCTTTGCGGTCTCGAAGCTATGACTCCAGGACCACTATATTTTCTCCAGGAGGCAAAATAGGAATTGTAGAATCTGTCTCAAAAGTATTTTTAAGTGCTTGACTTTTGGGGGGGTGGGGGTGGGGGGGCAGAAGTCAAGACACTTTTTGTATAGTTCATGCTCTCTTGTGTTTTGATGTCATTATGGTCACCAGGTCGATCACGCGCAGCACGAGAGAACGAGAGAGGGACTCGAGGGTAGAGCCTGTCAGGGTTCCCGCTGACTCTCTTGGCCCAGTGGTCCAAGCACCCAGAAGGGAGTCTCGGTTTCTCACCGCTTGTGTTTTGCAGGTCGCTTGTACCAGGTTGAATACGCCATGGAGGCCATCGGACGTGCGGGCACCTGTCCGGGAACTTTAGCGAACGACGGTGTTTGGCTTGCAGCAGAGCGACGCAACATCCACAAGCTGCTTGATGAAGTTGTTGTCCCTGAAAAAATTTATAAGCTCGATGATGAGTAAGTGAGCTCACAGGGGGGAGAGGGTTTCAATATCTCATGTGCTCACATACGTAGGATCTCACGTATTTCGGGAGGGTTGGCCCGTGTGCCGTAGTAAACTTGAAGCGAACGCTTGTTATTGTGCCTTTACTGGTGGACACTTTTGATTCTTATTTGAAACTTCCTTGAGGCTTAGGACGATGCGTTATTATTTTGACGTGCAGGGCCAAGCCCTAGGTGGAGAAACTATTCTATACCGTTCGGAGTACAGGCGTGGTAGGTGTGCAGATCTGGGTTAAGTCTGTGTGGCCTCGCACCCGTTGCTTTCCTTCTCTGGGCTTCGGTGCCGCCTCGAGTGGTGGTGGCCGTTTAATGAACTAGAGTAAAACGAGTGAAATACACTAGCGCAGGGTCTGACACGTGGCAGGCTCCCCGAGTGTTCAGAACGGCTACTCGGGAATTGTGTGGAAGTGTCCCGAATCCTACCCCTGGAGGTCTGGGAACAGTTTAGATGAGCCCCGTCAGTTTCGCGTCGTTGGGCGTGCGGGACTCCTAGCCTGCGGGGCACTGGGTTTGCCTGTCAGAGACTTCCCCCCTGAGTGGGGGACGAGGCGGGTGCCGGTTCTAGGGCCTTTGGATGCGTGTCCAAGGAAGCGTCATCCCTCCAGAGTCACCGCCGGGCCACGGGCCGCTCGGCAGCCGGCAGGCTTGCGGAGGTGTAGTGACAGCAGGTGACAGAGGGTGCCAGCTCTAGGGGAGCCGGCGCAGCCCTCGGGGAGCGGCAGCAAAGAAAGGAAAGGCGCCTTTCCTGGGAGCCTAGCCCCTGAGCCCCCTCCCTCCGCCCCGGCCAGCCAGGCCTTTGGAGGTGAGAATACCGATGACCCAGGAGTGGGGGTAGTTTTTCTTCCCCTCTGGCAAAACCTCTGTCTTGCTTCTGGACCCTCTCGGGACTTGCTTTAGCTTCCTAGTGCTCCTTCTCTCGCCCTGTTCGGCGTCGTGGCGCTGAATACGCCTATCGAAGAACTGGAGGGGGCGCTGTGCATCTTTCATGTCATAAACGACGTCAGGTTTGTCCCGCAAAGATAAACCTTCTGTAGTTTCTGTCTGTTCAGAAGAAAACCAGAGCATTGACGCGAGCATGGTAAACTTATCATGGAACTTGGGGCTTTGCAAATACTTCTTAAAGGCCCTCTCAGACACCTGCTCTGCTTACAGACACATGAATACATTTTTTTTTTCTTCCTCCAGGGGCATGGCTTGCACCGTGGCCGGCGTAACTTCTGATGCTAACATTCTGACCAACGAACTGAGGCTCATTGCCCAAAGGTATGGTCAGAGAGAGTGTGACTGACGATCTATAATTCAGTTTGCTTGATATCTCTAAGGAGAACTCGTTTTTGCCAAGATGAGAGTCATCGCAGATTTATTAATTGAAAATTGCTTCTTTTTTCTAACCCGAACTTATAAAATGCTATGGTCATAAGATTGTTAGGATGTTGACATTCCCCTGCTCCCCTTTCAAATGACAGGTGACTGTCAATGTCCCCCCATGGCGCAGGTTTATGTCCAGAATATGTTTTGCTTAGATTTTTGTGTCTTAGGAAAAAATGATGACTATGCCAGTGTTTTCATCCTAGGTATTTATTTATTACAGTATCGGGAGCCAATTCCTCGTGAGCAGTTGGTGACAGCGCTCTGTGATATCAAACAAGCGTACGCGCAGTTTGGAGGTAGGAAATCTGGGGCATATTTATTCCAGAAAGGGGAAACATTTTCTAGGTAATAATTTTTTTATGAGATGGTAAAAAGAAATTGAAAAGTAAGTGAAAAACTTTTTGTACATTTGCGCTTCGTGGTTTCTGCGATATGTATTATCATATGTTTTATTAACAGACCATCGAGAGGCAGAAATAGCCTTTTTAAATCTGGAAACCGATTGCTTTTCTTACCTAATAATTAAACTCAGCACGGAGTAGCGGCCCTCCGGGTCTTAACTCCGTCTCCTGGCTGTGCCCATCTCCCGGAAGCAAGTGGATGTTTTGGTGGGCCTTAGTCTGTGGTGGCCAGAACAGAGCCACTTACGAATGCTCAGCTTCACAAGAAAGGTGCTTCAGCTACGTTCGGGGAGCTCGAGTGACTGTACCGATACTGCCTTTGGGCGGCTGATGTGCTTGACGGTCCTCTTTTCTTGGTTAAAGGGAAAAACGTGCCTTTGGCGTCTCGCTGCTGTCCATTGGCTGGGATAAGCGTTACGGCTTTCAGCTCTATCGGAGCGACCCAAGCGGAAATTACGGGGGATGGAAGGCCGCACGCATTGGCAATAACGGCGCCGTGAGTATTTCTGTGTTGCTGTAAAACCTAGCGATAGGTACCTAACGTGATTTTGCAACGGCGATGAATGTAAACGGTATTTTAAGGTAGCTGCAACAACTTTAGCACCTGTGATTGCTATAACGCAGCCGTGCGTGTGTGTGTTTGCCCCCAGTGGAAATTGCCACGCCGACCAGAGAGAATGGAAAGACGGTCATCGGAGTCCTCGGACAGAAGGAACTGGAACAGCTGATCAGAAGACACGAGGAAGAAGAAGCTAAGGCTGAGCGTGAGAAGAAAGAAAAAGAACAAAAAGAAAAGGATACATGGAAGACAGAATTGGGGGTCTTATAAATCTTTTGAGCCCCATTTCAGCCGCCCTCTTCCACAGTGAGCACGTGTTGGCTTTTGAACCCGGACGGTGGGAAAGAGGGATGGTAGCCTCTGATCGGGGCCTCGCCTTTCTGTAAGTTGAGCGGTGACTGCTCTTCATGGGCCTTTCTACCCCCCTCCCCCCTTTTCTTGGAATAAAACTCGGTAAGAATGGAAACGGTGAAGGAGAATTGTCTGTAGCAGTCACTGTTGTTCACCGGGGTTAGTGGGTCTGTGATCCTTCATGCTTCAGTGTCCTGGGGCAGCCCTGGAGGTGCCGGGACACAAGAGGCTAAAGTTGGTGGGTGCGAGTGTCATAAGCAGGGAAAGATGGGACTTGTGCCCTGAAGGCCTCCCTTGCTGTGTCCCTACTGTCTTGGAGAACCCGTGGCCCTCGGCCTCTGTGGGAATCACATTCTTGTACCTGTTGCCAGCCATCGACATCGATGGCTCTTCCTAGGACCGGAAGTGTGTGCGTGCACATGTATACACACACGCGTTCACGCAAACCGCTCCGAAAACACGTGAAAGGCCCGTTTACAGTGCAAGCCCTGCACCCGCTACAGTAATCGGTCATCAGTGCTTCTGAGCACCTCTGGATCCCTCAGATCCCATTTCCCTCTCCCCCTCTACTCCCGAGAGAGAACTCGAGTTTACCTTTCCCCTTACCTACAATGCGTTTGTCTGTTCCTCTGACCCAGGTGGCACATCCCTCAGGGTAGCCGGGTGTGCCCTCTCTCCGTCTCCAGCGCTTGGTTTAAGAACGACCGTGGGCTGAGCCGACCCAGACCAGACGGGCGGGGGGATGACAGCTGCGGACGCCGCAGCAGGCCCACGGCGGGCGCGTGGCAGGTCCTGTGCAGGAGAGATTATGGCCACAGAGGAAAAGGGGCCGCAGACGAGAGCAGTCGGTCTTGGCTGAGGCGGGGCGGTGGGTGGGGGGTGGGGGGCCCTGGTCTCAGCCCAGGAAGGCTCCAGGGCCACCGCCGCAGTGCCGGCCTCCCACACTTGTCCCCTCCAGCTCTCCTCAGAGCACATTGAACCCTTCCGTCGGTTCCCCATGCGAGACTTTCAAAGATCTGCTGCGAAGTGAGCGAAGCTTAAGCTTCAGGACCCCTCGCTTCCGAGGCCTGGGAAGGGACCCTCACAATGTGTTCCGTGCTCGTGCTTTTTGTAAAGTCTGCAAAAGTAAGGTCTTCTACCTGCGGTTAATAAGCGCTACCGTCTGTTTCTGCAGCGGAACATACTTGTCCGCAGATACTTCCATGCGTAGTGAGGTTATTGTTACTCACCTCAGGGTCGAAATGGCTCTCGGGACGTGTTCCTCACCCACCCGATGAGCCTGCATACCCAGTATAGTGACAGGAAGGCACAGGAACAGAAGTTGTCACCGTCGTTGGACGTTCCTGGACAGTGGGAGAGGAACAGGGCTTGACATGGGCCAAGTCAGAAGCAAAGTTCATCCTTAAGGTGTGTGCAGTTACCATCTGGGGATTCAGGTCCCGTGATGCCGGAAACGCCGGGGGGGCGGGGGGGTGCCTTACGGGTATGTCGGCTCATCGAACCACTGCGGTAATTTGGTGAGGTTTCTCATTCTGATTTTCAGTTTGATACCCAATTTTGTATTTGTACTGCCGTATTCTTTTGCTTTAAGAGGACACCCCCCCACTCCGCTACACACACACACACACACACACACACACACACACAGATAGTATCTTCTATATAAACCCGAATCAGCCCCTGCTTTCCCTCGTCCTGAGAATAAAGTCCACTTTCTTCATTCTGACCTGCAACTCGCCACTGCCTTGTTGCTGATGCTCTGTCCTGGACCCCCGCCCCCCTCTGGACCGCCCTCTGTCTGTCCCTCACCCTCTCTGGAATGCTCTTCTCTCTGCACTCTGTGTCTCCCGCCCCCAAAGAACTACCCCGTCCTCTTCCCTGTCCCCGTGGGACTTCGGGGCCCTCTATCCTGCTCCCGAAGGTCTTATACACCCTCCGCCACGCTTCCGGTAGGCTGCCGGCACCTCGGCCCCGCCCCTGGAGGACTTAGGAGCCGCCTCCGGGAAGTCTGACCTTCTGCCGCACTTCCGGGACACTTCCACCCTCCCGGTCCCACCCCAGAGGACTTCCGGGCGACTTCCGCTTGCGGCGGACGCGCCGTCTTGTTCCCGCCCTAGGAGGTCTCACGCAGCCGAGGCCCAACCCCCGAAGGTCTATGCAGCCTGCGCCGCCATCTTGGTCTCACCCAGAAGGTCTTCCGGGTGTTCGGCCTCGCCCCGCTTCCGGGAGTCTTCCGCCACCCTGTCCCCGCCCCCGAAGAACTAGAACTACCGCGTCCCCTTCCCTGCCCCGCACTGGCACTTCGGGGTCCTCTATCCTGCTCCCGAAGGCCTTACACATCCTCCGATAGCGTTCCGGCACCTCGCCCCCGCCCCTGGAGGACTTAGGAGCCGCCTCCGGGAAGTCTGACCTTCCGCCGCACTTCCGGGACACTTCCACCCTCCCGGTCCCACCCCAGAGGACTTCCGGGCGACTTCCGCTTGCGGCGGACCCGCCATCTTGTTCCCGCCCTAGAAGGTCTGACGCAGCCGAGGCCCAACCCCCGAAGGTCCACGCAGCCTGCCCCGCCATCTTGGTCCCACCCCGAAGGTCTTCCGGGTGTTCGGCCTCGCCCCGCTTCCGGGAGTCTTCCGCCACCCTGTCCCCGCCCCCGGAGAACTGCCGCGTCCCATTCCCTGCCCCACCCCCGCCCCGGGACTTCGGGGTCCTCTATCCTGCTCCCGAAGGTCTTACACATCCTCCGATAGAGTTCCGGCACCTCGCCCCCGCCCCTGGAGGACTTAGGAGCCGCTTCCGGGAAGTCTGACCTTCCGCCGCTCTTCCGGGACACTTCCGCCCTCCCGGTCCGACCCCAGAGGACTTCCGGGCGACTTCCGCTTGCGGCGGACCCGCCATCTTGTTCCCGCCCTAGAAGGTCTGACGCAGCCGAGGCCCAACCCCCGAAGGTCCACGTAGCCTGCCCCGCCATCTTGGTCCCACCCCGAAGGTCTTCCGGGTGTTCGGCCTCGCCTCGCTTCCGGGAGTCTTCCGCCACCCTGTCCCCGCCCCCGGAGAACTGCCGCGTCCCCTTCCCGGCCTCCCCCCCCCGGGACTTCGGGGTCCTCTGTCCCGCTCCCGAAGGTCTTACACGTCCTCCGCAATTCTATGGAGAGGTTTACGGTATCAAATTACAATAGTAAACTCAACATTTACTTAATCTGATGGTGCTCAGACTTTTTTAGAAAGTGCAAATCATCACCTCTCGATTCAGACGCCAGGCTCTGGGATTGCCAAGAAGCCACTTAAGTCCACTGAACTCAACGCGCTTCACCTGCTCCTGTGCGCTCCAGAGGAACTCTTCCATCAACCTGTCAGTGTGCTTGCCGGCTGTGGCTCCCCGTCTGTCTCAGTGCTGCCCTCCTGTGGGGAACTCTGGGAATTACAGCTAAGGGAAGCTCACCGAGTCCATTGTACGGATAGGGCTAGATGGCTAGGCTCAGGGTTGATAGGTTTAGCGTTAATGAGCCTAGGGTTAACAGGCTTCTATCTTTAATAGACTCAGCCTTCCTGGATGGAGCTTCAGAAGAGCTAACAGATTTCGTATGTACCCCATCATCAGGCCCAGTGCTCTTTCGGGGTGGCTGTAGGAACCCCGAAAGCGAGGAGTAAGGCCAGCGGGAGACTGTGCAGAGCGCACGTCTGTCCCAGCACACTAAGTGTGAGTAGTCGTAGCGGGGGTAAAAAGAAAAAGAATGGCAAACTACCTAGATACTACCTGACTTAGTGAGATAATATAGCTTATTTAATTTTTTCTGCACAACAGTGAGGCAGCAAAGCAGAAGTTATTCTTTCTTATTAATTTTCTAGAATTAAAAAATTCAAACATACATAAAATATTCAAATATAATGACTTGAAGAGTTCTTGCCATACACTTTTAACAATTATTGACATTGTGCCAATAGATATCCATATTGATGTAGGTTAGGATATTGTGGCATGTGCAGGTTCACAGCTAAACGAGTGGTGGTGCCAAGTATTCAAAATAAGGTTTTCAGCTTTGCAGTCCTTCGTCCTTCCTTAATCACCAAATTTTTTTAGGTAAATCATTCTTCTAACTCCCCAAATTTGAGACAGTACTAGAGAAATGATATTCAAAGTTAAAATTGAATTTGTACAGCCAAAACTTAAGTCTCTCAGAGTGTTAATGTCATGTTTCTTATTTATACCTTTTATGTATCCAGTTTACTTTGTCTCCTGTTATTGGCAATTTTTTGGTCTTGTTTTAAATTGTTGTTCTTTTACAGTTGTCCCAGTTTTTCTCCCGTGTTGTTTGTATTTTTAACTATCGACCCAATACCTTCCTATTTTTGTTCTTATACTGTTTTTAGTGTGCGTCACTGCTTGAACCCCTTCACTTTTTTTTTTTTTTGAAATATGTCATCTGTGTGCTATTAGTAGGTTGCTCTTCTAATTATCATTATTAGCTTTAAAGGGTGTAGACTCTGGGAAAGCTTCTTATTGAACTGTCATTGTACTGTGCAGAGAGTGCCCAGTTCCACAGACAAGCTCTTCCCTCGTATTTTGCAAGGTTCCGTTCCTCGGGTGATCTGTACGGAAACGACCTTTAGTGGCCCTCCGGGAGGTTTCAGGCAGAATCAGTAGCTCTGCAGGCAGTGACTGCTTTTGTTGCAGTATTTCTGTGTATTTGTGTCTTTGGAGGTCTATCGGTTACCATTACTCTAGTAGTCATTTGTGGAATAATCAGAATGACCCCGTGCTGGCACTTCCATGCACAGTTTTATTTCATCCTCACTGTGGTCAGTTTTACAGAAGGCAAAACTGATATGCAGAGAAGGAGGTAACTTGCTTTCAGGTCAGACAGCAGGTGTTAGAGGCTGGAAGGAACCCAAGCCGTCCACCTGAAAATCCTGTGTTCTTAACCAGCGTGCTGTTATCCCCTCTCTTCATACTCAAATCTGAGTAAGACTAGGTCTCCAATTTTAAGAAGCGCAGGCTAATGCCTCATCGTCCTTAATAGCAAATTTCTGCAACTAGGTGAAAGTTGTTTCGCGACCGACGATGAAACTCCGAATATTGGAAAGAAAAGGGAATTGTCAGATGGCATGGACTCATGTATTCATTCGTGTATGCATTCAACAAAGTGAGCACCTACTATGTACTTCGTATATCTTTGTATATTAAAATCATGTATGTCTGGCTGGTGTGGCTCCGTGGGTTGAGTGAACTAAAGGGTTGCTGGTTCGATTCCCAGTCAGGTCACAGGCCTGGGTTGCAGGCCAGGTCCCCAGTCAGTGTGGGTGCATGAGAAGTGACCACACACTGATGTTTCTCCCCCTCTGTTTCTCCCCACTTCCCCTCTAAAAATACATCAATAAAATCTTTTCTAAAAACATGGAAATTAAAGCACGTTTATTTTACATCTACCGTTGATACGTTTTTTGAAATGTTGTGTCAAGCAACCCCCTAACTGGTCATTTAAAGGCTTCTGTTACTCGGAAGTTAAATAAGTCTGTACTAAGTACCGAGTGCTTCTTAGGGAACTCTGCCTATTTCCATGAGAGTCCTCTGATTTAACTTAAAAACATACCTGAACTGGAGTGTTCCTTATTGATCACAAAGAATTGTATTAATATTTCATCTTTAAAGTACTATTAATAATAGCCTAACTAATAGTTTGGTTCACTAATGATGACGAACTTTTAAAAGTTATTTGTAGGAGAGAAGCCAGTACGCTAACTTTTAAAAATTTGTTAGACAGGATTAGCTGAACCGTTCTTTATTGCAAAACATGAAGATAGCTTGTTTAAGGATTTATTTCGGGGCGACGAAAGATGGGTTCGTCCTGTGGAACACCCACGAATGACAAGATAAAAATCCAGTTTGGCCTCGCCATATCTCAGTTAGTGGGTGTGGTAGGTGTGCATGTCATTCTGTATTCAATGCCATCCTCCTCTGTAGGTCAAATCGCTCGGGGGCCGTCCGCTAAGCTATTTATTCTTCTGTCCTCTCCGCGACTATAGGGACGCCCGGCGGCGGCGTCACTCTAGGGACGCAGAGTGTACGTACAAGCTTTACGAAGCTGCCGTTCTAGCTGTGGCCTGGGTATTTTTTTCTACGTAGCAGCTTCACAGAGATTCAAGCCTGTGCCTCGGCTCCTTGGGTGTTGGTAAGCTTGGAGAAGAATACACTGGGAAGGAGGACAGGGCGTGTCGGGGTCTGAATAGGATGGTCTGGAAAGGTGTCCCTGAGAAGCGGCCGGCCGTGGGACTACCCCGGGGAGGGTGTGTCAGGCCGGGGGAACTGTCGCGAGTGCAAAGGCCCCGAGGCTGGCGTGTGCCGGTGTGTTTGCGGAGCAGCGAGGAGGCCCGTGTGGCTAGAGGCGAGTGACCCCTGGGGAGGAGTGCAGGAGATGGGGTCAGAGAGGCAGTGGCAGGCTGGCCACTCGGAGATTTTGGCTTTGACAAAGATTTTGGCATCAGAACCTGGCGGCGGCTGGAACGCCCACCCGGACTTTTGACGTACGCAAATGAACTGCATGCAAATGAACCTAGTCACAGCATCTCCCAGAGGAAATAAAAATGGACTTGGCTCCTTCTCAGAAGAAATGTTGATGGACTTAGCATGATACATGACCGGCCTGGCGGAGAGAAAAGCAGGGCGATATAAATAGCCTGCTGAATGTGTCGCCGCGTAAACTCGCTGTAAGTGAAATGTACTGTTTGGAAAGATGTGGAGGGAGGTCTTGCACCACCCCCGTCCCGCTTCCGATAGGCCGCCGGCACCTGGTCCCCGCCCCCGGAGGGCTTAGAAGCCGCCTCCGGGGAGGTCTGGCCTTCCGCTGCACTTCCGCCACGCTTCCGCCACTTTGGTCCCACCCCAAAGGACTTCCCGGTGTTCGGCCTCGCCCCGCTTCCGGGAGTCTTCCGCCACCTTGTCTCCGCCCCCGAAGGGCTTCCTTGTCCTCGGCCCCGCCGCCCCGGAGGACTTCCGTATCTTCGGCCCGTTCTCCCCGCCCCATTCCCCCCCACCCCGCGAGATCGTTCTGCGCACGCGCGTGGGCCACATGGGCAGCGGACACTCGGTGGGGCGATAGTGGGTTCTTCCTGTGGCGTGAGGCCCTTCGTGTAGCCCTCGATTCTAGTTTTTCTTCTCCGGTTAGTACCTGCCTTTCGGGCGCCGCGGGGGTGCCGGCTGCGCCGGCGTGGGGCATGGGGATGAGGACTCTCCGGCGGCCTGGTCGCAGGTCACCGCCTCCCAAAGTGCCAGGCAGGCCCCGAGGCCCCAGCCCACCTTTAAGAAATCTCGTCTGGGCGCGCCGGTCCTGCGGCCTTCGTCTGGTGTTCCGCTATTTGGGAAATGTGCTCTGGGGCCGAGGTCGCCCCACGCCCCTACCCCCAACCCCCCGCCTCCTTCCGCATGCAGGACCCCAGCCCTCCCGGGAGAAGCCTCTGCCCCTCTTCACGTGTCCGTCCTCCTGGACTCCGTGGTCGGGATACTGGCTTAGCTTTCGAGCGGCTGCGATTCTTTTTTTTTTTTTTTTTTTTTTTTTTGAGCTTCGGCCGTTTGTCTCTTGGCCGTGAGGCGTCTGACTCAGTGTTTTCTGCTGAAGCTTCCTGCTCCGCCTGGACGCCCTGTTCTTTCTCCTTCCCCAGTTCTTCCTCTTGGACCTGCAGGGTCTCATCCCTCTTTCTGCCTCTACCGTGTCTCATTTGGGCTCCTTTTCTGCGTTGGTTTTTTTCCAAAAAAGGGCTTTTTCGATTTTCCCCTCCAGCCCCGGTGCCTCGGTCTCCACCTGTGTCAAATCGTGTTTGCGTCCCTCACCTCGGCCAAAGAAGGGGGTGGACGGAACGGTTTTAAGCCGTGGAAATGCTTTTTCAGTTGTAACTTTCGTTTTAGTAAGGATCTTACCTTACTTTCTTTTGACAGGAGCCGTAAAGTTCAGAACACACGGTAAGTTCCGCACACGTCCGTAAGCTATCGCCTGACAAAGGGTCTGGTACTCAGCTTACAGACCTGCGTGAGAAAATGGGAGTGGGAAGAAATGATCGGTTCCCTGCTACACACTGGACTCTGGGTGCCAGGATGTGTTTTATGCAGGAGTTACTTTCAGTGGACGGGAGTCATGGGTATATATTTTCCTTTGCGGTCTCGAAGCTATGACTCCAGGACCACTATATTTTCTCCAGGAGGCAAAATAGGAATTGTAGAATCTGTCTCAAAAGTATTTTTAAGTGCTTGACTTTTGGGGGGGTGGGGGTGGGGGGGCAGAAGTCAAGACACTTTTTGTATAGTTCATGCTCTCTTGTGTTTTGATGTCATTATGGTCACCAGGTCGATCACGCGCAGCACGAGAGAACGAGAGAGGGACTCGAGGGTAGAGCCTGTCAGGGTTCCCGCTGACTCTCTTGGCCCAGTGGTCCAAGCACCCAGAAGGGAGTCTCGGTTTCTCACCGCTTGTGTTTTGCAGGTCGCTTGTACCAGGTTGAATACGCCATGGAGGCCATCGGACGTGCGGGCACCTGTCCGGGAACTTTAGCGAACGACGGTGTTTGGCTTGCAGCAGAGCGACGCAACATCCACAAGCTGCTTGATGAAGTTGTTGTCCCTGAAAAAATTTATAAGCTCGATGATGAGTAAGTGAGCTCACAGGGGGGAGAGGGTTTCAATATCTCATGTGCTCACATACGTAGGATCTCACGTATTTCGGGAGGGTTGGCCCGTGTGCCGTAGTAAACTTGAAGCGAACGCTTGTTATTGTGCCTTTACTGGTGGACACTTTTGATTCTTATTTGAAACTTCCTTGAGGCTTAGGACGATGCGTTATTATTTTGACGTGCAGGGCCAAGCCCTAGGTGGAGAAACTATTCTATACCGTTCGGAGTACAGGCGTGGTAGGTGTGCAGATCTGGGTTAAGTCTGTGTGGCCTCGCACCCGTTGCTTTCCTTCTCTGGGCTTCGGTGCCGCCTCGAGTGGTGGTGGCCGTTTAATGAACTAGAGTAAAACGAGTGAAATACACTAGCGCAGGGTCTGACACGTGGCAGGCTCCCCGAGTGTTCAGAACGGCTACTCGGGAATTGTGTGGAAGTGTCCCGAATCCTACCCCTGGAGGTCTGGGAACAGTTTAGATGAGCCCCGTCAGTTTCGCGTCGTTGGGCGTGCGGGACTCCTAGCCTGCGGGGCACTGGGTTTGCCTGTCAGAGACTTCCCCCCTGAGTGGGGGACGAGGCGGGTGCCGGTTCTAGGGCCTTTGGATGCGTGTCCAAGGAAGCGTCATCCCTCCAGAGTCACCGCCGGGCCACGGGCCGCTCGGCAGCCGGCAGGCTTGCGGAGGTGTAGTGACAGCAGGTGACAGAGGGTGCCAGCTCTAGGGGAGCCAGCGCAGCCCTCGGGGAGCGGCAGCAAAGAAAGGAAAGGCGCCTTTCCTGGGAGCCTAGCCCCTGAGCCCCCTCCCTCCGCCCCGGCCAGCCAGGCCTTTGGAGGTGAGAATACCGATGACCCAGGAGTGGGGGTAGTTTTTCTTCCCCTCTGGCAAAACCTCTGTCTTGCTTCTGGACCCTCTCGGGACTTGCTTTAGCTTCCTAGTGCTCCTTCTCTCGCCCTGTTCGGCGTCGTGGCGCTGAATACGCCTATCGAAGAACTGGAGGGGGCGCTGTGTATCTTTCATGTCATAAACGACGTCAGGTTTGTCCCGCAAAGATAAACCTTCTGTAGTTTCTGTCTGTTCAGAAGAAAACCAGAGCATTGACGCGAGCATGGTAAACTTATCATGGAACTTGGGGCTTTGCAAATACTTCTTAAAGGCCCTCTCAGACACCTGCTCTGCTTACAGACACATGAGTACATTTTTTTTTTTCTTCCTCCAGGGGCATGGCTTGCACCGTGGCCGGCGTAACTTCTGACGCTAACGTTCTGACCAACGAACTGAGGCTCATTGCCCAAAGGTATGGTCAGAGAGAGTGTGACTGACGATCTATAAGTCAGTTTGCTTGATATCTCTAAGGAGAACTCGTTTTTGCCAAGATGAGAGTCATCGCAGATTTATTAATTGAAAATTGCTTCTTTTTTCTAACCCGAACTTATAAAATGCTATGGTCATAAGATTGTTAGGATGTTGACATTCCCCTGCTCCCCTTTCAAATGACAGGTGACTGTCAATGTCCCCCCATGGCGCAGGTTTATGTCCAGAATATGTTTTGCTTAGATTTTTGTGTCTTAGGAAAAAATGATGACTATGCCAGTGTTTTCATCCTAGGTATTTATTTATTACAGTATCGGGAGCCAATTCCTCGTGAGCAGTTGGTGACAGCGCTCTGTGATATCAAACAAGCATACGCGCAGTTTGGAGGTAGGAAATCTGGGGCATATTTATTCCAGAAAGGGGAAACATTTTCTAGGTAATAATTTTTTTATGAGATGGTAAAAAGAAATTGAAAAGTAAGTGAAAAACTTTTTGTACATTTGCGCTTCGTGGTTTCCGCGATATGTATTATCATATGTTTTATTAATAGACCATCGAGAGGCAGAAATAGCCTTTTTAAATCTGGAAACCGATTGCTTTTCTTACCTAATAATTAAACTCAGCACGGAGTAGCGGTCCTCCGGGTCTTAACTCCGTCTCCTGGCTGTGCCCATCTCCCGGAAGCAAGTGGACGTTTTGGTGGGCCTTAGTCTGTGGTGGCCAGAACAGAGCCACTTACGAATGCTCAGCTTCACAAGAAAGGTGCTTCAGCTACGTTCGGGGAGCTCGAGTGACTGTAGCGATACTGCCTTTGGGCGGCTGATGTGCTTGATGGTCCTCTTTTCTTGGTTAAAGGGAAAAACGTGCCTTTGGCGTCTCGCTGCTGTCCATTGGCTGGGATAAGCGTTACGGCTTTCAGCTCTATCGGAGCGACCCAAGCGGAAATTACGGGGGATGGAAGGCCGCACGCATTGGCAATAACGGCGCCGTGAGTATTTCTGTGTTGCTGTAAAACCTAGCGATAGGTACCTAACGTGATTTTGCAACGGCGATGAATGTAAACGGTATTTTAAGGTAGCTGCAACAACTTTAGCACCTGTGATTGCTATAACGCAGCCGTGCGTGTGTGTGTTTGCCCCCAGTGGAAATTGCCACGCCGACCAGAGAGAATGGAAAGACGGTCATCGGAGTCCTCGGACAGAAGGAAGTGGAACAGCTGATCAGAAGACACGAGGAAGAAGAAGCTAAGGCTGAGCGTGAGAAGAAAGAAAAAGAACAAAAAGAAAAGGATACGTGGAAGACAGAATTGGGGGTCTTATAAATCTTTTGAGCCCCATTTCAGCCGCCCTCTTCCACAGTGAGCACGTGTTGGCTTTTGAACCCGGACGGTGGGAAAGAGGGATGGTAGCCTCTGATCGGGGCCTCGCCTTTCTGTAAGTTGAGCGGTGACTGCTCTTCATGGGCCTTTCTACCCCCCTCCCCCCTTTTCTGGGAATAAAACTCGGTAAGAATGGAAACGGTGAAGGAGAATTGTCTGTAGCAGTCACTGTTGTTCACCGGGGTTAGTGGGTCTGTGATCCTTCATGCTTCAGTGTCCTGGGGCAGCCCTGGAGGTGCCGGGACACAAGAGGCTAAAGTTGGTGGGTGCGAGTGTCATAAGCAGGGAAAGATGGGACTTGTGCCCTGGAGGCCTCCCTTGCTGTGTCCATACCGTCTTGGAGAACCCGTGGCCCTCGGCCTCTGTGGGAATCACATTCTTGTACCTGTTGCCAGTCATCGACATCGATGGCTCTTCCTAGGACCGGAAGTGTGTGCGTGCACATGTATACACACACGCGTTCACGCAAACCGCTCCGAAAACACGTGAAAGGCCCGTTTACAGTGCAAGCCCTGCACCCGCTACAGTAATCGGTCATCAGTGCTTCTGAGCACCTCTGGATCCCTCAGACCCCATTTCCCTCTCCCCTTCTACTCCAGAGAGAGAACTCGAGTTTACCTTTCCCCTTACCTATGGTTCTTACAATGCGTTTGTCTGTTCCTCTGACCCAGGTGGCACATCCCTCGGGGTAGCCGGGTGTGCCCTCTCTCCGTCTCCAGCGCTTGGTTTAAGAACGACCGTGGGCTGAGCCGACCCAGACCAGACGGGCGGGGGGATGACAGCTGCGGACGCCGCGGCAGGCCCACGGCGGGCACGTGGCAGGTCCTGTGCAGGAGAGATTATGGCCACAGAGGAAAAGGGGCCGCAGACGAGAGCAGTCGGTCTTGGCTGAGGCGGGGCGGTGGGTGGGGGGGTGGGGGGCCCTGGTCTCAGCCCAGGAAGGCTCCAGGGCCACCGCCGCAGTGCCGGCCTCCCACACTTGTCCCCTCCAGCTCTCCTCAGAGCACATTGAACCCTTCCGTCGGTTCCCCATGCGAGACTTTCAAAGATCTGCTGCGAAGTGAGCGAAGCTTAAGCTTCAGGACCCCTCGCTTCCGAGGCCTGGGAAGGGACCCTCACAATGTGTTCCGTGCTCGTGCTTTTTGTAAAGTCTGCAAAAGTAAGGTCTTCTACCTGCGGTTAATAAGCGCTACCGTCTGTTTCTGCAGCGGAACATACTTGTCCGCAGATACTTCCATGCGTAGTGAGGTTATTGTTACTCACCTCAGGGTCGAAATGGCTCTCGGGACGTGTTCCTCACCCACCCGATGAGCCTGCATACCCAGTATAGTGACAGGAAGGCACAGGAACAGAAGTTGTCACCGTCGTTGGACGTTCCTGGACAGTGGGAGAGGAACAGGGCTTGACATGGGCCAAGTCAGAAGCAAAGTTCATCCTTAAGGTGTGTGCAGTTACCATCTGGGGATTCAGGTCCCGTGATGCCGGAAACGCCGGGGGGGCGGGGGGGTGCCTTACGGGTATGTCGGCTCATCGAACCACTGCGGTAATTTGGTGAGGTTTCTCATTCTGATTTTCAGTTTGATACCCAATTTTGTATTTGTACTGCCGTATTCTTTTGCTTTAAGAGGACACCCCCCCACTCCGCTACACACACACACACACACACACACACACACACACAGATAGTATCTTCTATATAAACCCGAATCAGCCCCTGCTTTCCCTCGTCCTGAGAATAAAGTCCACTTTCTTCATTCTGACCTGCAACTCGCCACTGCCTTGTTGCTGATGCTCTGTCCTGGACCCCCGCCCCCCTCTGGACCGCCCTCTGTCTGTCCCTCACCCTCTCTGGAATGCTCTTCTCTCTGCACTCTGTGTCTCCCGCCCCCAAAGAACTACCCCGTCCTCTTCCCTGTCCCCGTGGGACTTCGGGGCCCTCTATCCTGCTCCCGAAGGTCTTATACACCCTCCGCCACGCTTCCGGTAGGCTGCCGGCACCTCGGCCCCGCCCCTGGAGGACTTAGGAGCCGCCTCCGGGAAGTCTGACCTTCTGCCGCACTTCCGGGACACTTCCACCCTCCCGGTCCCACCCCAGAGGACTTCCGGGCGACTTCCGCTTGCGGCGGACGCGCCGTCTTGTTCCCGCCCTAGGAGGTCTCACGCAGCCGAGGCCCAACCCCCGAAGGTCTATGCAGCCTGCGCCGCCATCTTGGTCTCACCCAGAAGGTCTTCCGGGTGTTCGGCCTCGCCCCGCTTCCGGGAGTCTTCCGCCACCCTGTCCCCGCCCCCGAAGAACTAGAACTACCGCGTCCCCTTCCCTGCCCCGCACTGGCACTTCGGGGTCCTCTATCCTGCTCCCGAAGGCCTTACACATCCTCCGATAGCGTTCCGGCACCTCGCCCCCGCCCCTGGAGGACTTAGGAGCCGCCTCCGGGAAGTCTGACCTTCCGCCGCACTTCCGGGACACTTCCACCCTCCCGGTCCCACCCCAGAGGACTTCCGGGCGACTTCCGCTTGCGGCGGACCCGCCATCTTGTTCCCGCCCTAGAAGGTCTGACGCAGCCGAGGCCCAACCCCCGAAGGTCCACGCAGCCTGCCCCGCCATCTTGGTCCCACCCCGAAGGTCTTCCGGGTGTTCGGCCTCGCCCCGCTTCCGGGAGTCTTCCGCCACCCTGTCCCCGCCCCCGGAGAACTGCCGCGTCCCATTCCCTGCCCCACCCCCGCCCCGGGACTTCGGGGTCCTCTATCCTGCTCCCGAAGGTCTTACACATCCTCCGATAGAGTTCCGGCACCTCGCCCCCGCCCCTGGAGGACTTAGGAGCCGCTTCCGGGAAGTCTGACCTTCCGCCGCACTTCCGGGACACTTCCGCCCTCCCGGTCCCACCCCAGAGGACTTCCGGGCGACTTCCGCTTGCGGCCGACCCGCCATCTTGTTCCCGCCCCAGGAGGTCTCACGCAGCCGAGGCCCAACCCCCAAAGGTCTACGCAGCCTGCCCCGCCATCTTGGTCTCACCCCGAAGGTCTTCCGGGTGTCCGGCCTCGCGCCGCTTCCGGGTATCTTCCGCCACCCTGTCCCCGCCCCCGAAGAACTAGAACTACCGCGTCCCCTTCCCTGCCCCGCACTGGCACTTCGGGGTCCTCTATCCTGCTCCCGAAGGCCTTACACATCCTCCGATAGCGTTCCGGCACCTCGCCCCCGCCCCTGGAGGACTTAGGAGCCGCTTCTGGGAAGTCTGACCTTCTGCCGCACTTCCGCGGTCCTGGTCCCACCCCAGAGGACTTCCGGGCGACTTCCGCTTCCCGCGGACCCGCCATCTTGTTCCCGCCCTAGAAGGTCTGACGCAGCTGAGGCCCAACCCCAGAAGGTCCACGCAGCCTGCCCCGCCATCTTGGTCCCACCCTGAAGGTCTTCCGGGTGTTCGGCCTCGCCCCGCTTCCGGGAGTCTTCCGCCACCCTGTCCCCGCCCCCGGAGAACTGCCTCGTCCCCTTCCCTGCCCCACCCCCGCCCCGGGACTTCGGGGTTCTCTATCCTGCTCCCGAAGGTCTTACACATCCTCCGATAGAGTTCCGGCACCTCGCCCCCGCCCCTGGAGGACTTAGGAGCCGCTTCCGGGAAGTCCGACCTTCCGCCGCACTTCCGGGACACATCCGCCCTCCCGGTCCCACCCCAGAGGACTTCCGGGCGACTTCCGCTTCCCGCGGACCCGCCCTCTTGTTCCCGCCCTAGAAGGTCTCACGCAGCCGAGGCCCAACCCCAGAAGGTCCACGCAGCCTGCCCCGCCATCTTGGTCCCACCCCGAAGGTCTTCCGGGTGTTCGGCCTCGCCTCGCTTCCGGGAGTCTTCCGCCACCCTGTCCCCGCCCCCGAAGAACTGCCGCGTCCCCTTCCCTGCCCCCCCCCCCCCGGGACTTCGGGGTCCTCTGTCCTGCTCCCGAAGGTCTTACACGTCCTCCGCAATTCTATGGAGAGGTTTACGGTATCAAATTACAATAGTAAACTCAACATTTACTTAATCTGATGGTGCTCAGACTTTTTTAGAAAGTGCAAATCATCATCTCTCGATTCAGACGCCAGGCTCTGGGATTGCCAAGAAGCCACTTAAGTCCACTGAACTCAACGCGCTTCACCTGCTCCTGTGCGCTCCAGAGGAACTCTTCCATCAACCTGTCAGTGTGCTTGCCGGCTGTGGCTCCCCGTCTGTCTCAGTGCTGCCCTCCTGTGGGGAACTCTGGGGATTACAGCTAAGGGAAGCTCACCGAGTCCATTGTACGGATAGGGCTAGATGGCTAGGCTCAGGGTTGATAGGTTTAGCGTTAATGAGCCTAGGGTTAACAGGCTTCTATCTTTAATAGACTTAGCCTTCCTGGATGGAGCTTCAGAAGAGCTAACAGATTTCCAGAAACGCTTCGTATGTACCCCATCATCAGGCCCAGTGCTCTTTCGGGGTGGCTGTAGGAACCCCGAAAGCGAGGAGTAAGGCCAGCGGGAGACTGTGCAGAGCGCGCGTCTGTCCCACCACACTAAGTGTGAGTAGTCGTAGCGGGGGTAAAAAAAAAAAAGAATGGCAAACTACCTAGATACTACCTGACTTAGTGAGATAATATAGCTTATTTAATTTTTTCTGCACAACAGTGAGGCAGCAAAGCAGAAGTTATTCTTTCTTATTAATTTTCTAGAATTAAAAAATTTAAACATACATAAAACATTCAAATATAATGACTTGAAGAGTTCTCGCCATACACTTTTAACAATTATTGACATTGTGCCAATAGATATCCATATTGATGTAGGTTAGGATATTGTGGCATGTGCAGGTTCACAGCTAAACGAGTGGTGGTGCCAAGTATTCAAAATAAGGTTTTCAGCTTTGCAGTCCTTTGTCCTTCCTTAATCACCAAACTTTTTAGGTAAATCATTCTTCTAACTCCCCAAATTTGAGACAGTACTAGAGAAATGATATTCAAAGTTAAAATTGAATTTGTACAGCCAAAACTTAAGTCTCTCAGAGTGTTAATGTCATGTTTCTTATTTATACCTTTTATGTATCCAGTTTACTTTGTCTCCTGTTATTGGCAATTTTTTGGTCTTGTTTTAAATTGTTGTTCTTTTACAGTTGTCCCAGTTTTTCTCCCGTGTTGTTTGTATTTTTAACTATTGGTCCAATACCTTCTTATTTTTGTTCTTATACTGTTTTTAGTGTGCGTCACTGCTTGAACCCCTTCACTTTTTTTTTTTTGAAATATGTCATCTGTGTGCTATTAGTAGGTTGCTCTTCTAATTATCATTATTAGCTTTAAAGGGTGTAGACTCTGGGAAAGCTTCTTATTGAACTGTCATTGTACTGTGCAGAGAGTGCCCAGTTCCACAGACAAGCTCTTCCCTCGTATTTTGCAAGGTTCCGTTCCTCGGGTGATCTGTAGGGAAACGACCTTTAGTGGCCCTCCGGGAGGTTTCAGGCAGAATCAGTAGCTCTGCAGGCAGTGACTGCTTTTGTTGCAATATTTCTGTGTATTTGTGTCTTTGGAGGTCTATCAGTTACCATTACTCTAGTAGTCATTTGTGGAATAATCAGAATGACCCCGTGCTGGCACTTCCATGCACAGTTTTATTTCGTCCTCACCGTGGTCAGTTTTACAGAAGGCAAAACTGATATGCAGAGAAGGAGGTAACTTGCTTTCAGGTCAGACAGCAGGTGTTAGAGGCTGGAAGGAACCCAAGCCGTCCACCTGAAAATCCTGTGTTCTTAACCAGCGTGCTGTTATCCCCTCTCTTCATACTCAAATCTGAGTAAGACTAGGTCTCCAATTTTAAGAAGCGCAGGCTAATGCCTCATCGTCCTTAATAGCAAATTTCTGCAACTAGGTGAAAGTTGTTTCGCGACCGACGATGAAACTCCGAATATTGGAAAGAAAAGGGAATTGTCAGATGGTATGGACTCGTGTATTCATTCGTGTATGCATTCAACAAAGTGAGCACCTACTATGTACTTCATATATCTTTGTATATTAAAATCATGTATGTCTGGCTGGTGTGGCTCCATGGATTGAGTGAACTAAAGGGTTGCTGGCTCGATTCCCAGTCAGGGCACAGGCCTGGGTTGCAGGCCAGGTCCCCAGTCAGTGTGGGTGCATGAGAAGTAACCACACACTGATGTTTCTCCCCCTCTATTTCTCCCCACTTCCCCTCTAAAAATACATCAATAAAATCTTTTCTAAAAACATGGAAATTAAAGCACGTTTATTTTACATCTACCGTTGATACGTTTATTTTACTTCCATACATGTTTTCTAGGTTTGAAATTTTGTGTCAAGCAACCCCCTAACTGGTCATTTAAAGGCTTCTGTTACTCGGAAGTTAAATAAGTCTGTACTAAGTACCGAGTGCTTCTTAGGGAACTCTGCCTATTTCCATGAGAGTCCTCTGATTTAACTTAAAAACATATCTGAACTGGAGTGCTCCTTATTGATCACAAAGAATTGTATTAATATTTCATCTTAAAAGTACTATTAATAATAGTCTAACTAATAGTTTGGTTCACTAATGATGACGAACTTTTAAAAGTTATTTGTAGGAGAGAAGCCAGTACGCTAACTTTTAAAAATTTGTTAGACAGGATTAGCCGAACCGTTCTTTATTGCAAAACATGAAGATAGCTTGTTTAAGGATTTATTTCGAGGCGACGAAAGATGGGTTCGTCCTGTGCAACACCCACGAATGACAAGATAAAAATCCAGTTTGGCCTCGCCATATCTCAGTTAGTGGGTGTGGTAGGTGTGCATGTCATTCTGTATTCAATGCCATCCTCCTCTGTAGGTCAAATCGCTCGGGGGGCCGTCCGCTAAGCTATTTATTCTTCTGTCCTCTCCGCGACTCTAGGGACGCCCGGCGGCGGCGGCACTCTAGGGACGCAGAGTGTACGTACAAGCTTTACGAAGCTGCCGTTCTAGCTGTGGCCTCGGTATTTTTTTCTACGTAGCAGCTTCACAGAGATTCAAGCCTGTGCCTCGGCTCCTTGGGTGTTGGTAAGCTTGGAGAAGAATACACTGGGAAGGAGGACAGGGCGTGTCGGGGTCTGAATAGGATGGTCTGGAAAGGTGTCCCTGAGAAGCAGCCGGGCGTGGGACTACCCCGGGGAGGGTGTGTCAGGCCGGGGGAACTTTCGCGAGTGCAAAGGCCCCGAGGCTGGCGTGTGCCGGTGTGTTTGCGGAGCAGCGAGGAGGCCCGTGTGGCTAGAGGCGAGGGACCCCTGGGGAGGAGTGCAGGAGATGAGGTCAGAGAGGCAGTGGCAGGCTGGCCACTCGGAGATTTTGGCTTTGACAAAGATTTTGGCATCAGAACCTGGCGGCGGCTGGAACGCCCACCCGGACTTTTGACGTACGCAAAGGAACTGCATGCAAATGAACCTAGTCCCAGCATCTCCCAGAGGAAATAAAAATGGACTTGGCTCCTTCTCAGAAGAAATGTTGATGGACTTAGCATGATATATGACCGGCCTGGCGGGGAGAAAAGCAGGGCGATATAAATAGCCTGCTGAATGTGTCGCCGCGTAAACTCGCTGTAAGTGAAATGTACTGTTTGGAAAGATGTGGAGGGAGGTCTTGCACCGCCTCCGCCCCGCTTCCGATAGGCTGCCGGCACCTGGTCCCCGCCCCTGGAGGGCTTAGAAGCCGCCTCCGGGGAGGTCTGACCTTCCGCCGCACTTCCGCCACGCTTCCGCCACCTTGGTCCCACCCCAAAGGGCTTCCCGGTGTTCAGCCTCGCCCCCGGAGGACTTCCGTATCTTCGGCCCGTTCTCCCCGCCCCCCCCACCCCGCGAGATCGTTCTGCACACGCGCGTGGGCCACATGGGCAGCGGACACTCGGCGGGGCGACAGTGGGTTCTTCCTGTGGCGTGAGGCCCTTCGTGTAGCCCTCGATTCCAGTTTTTCTTCTCCGGTTAGTACCTGCCTTCGGGCGCCGCGGGGGTACCGGCTGCGCCGGCCGGCGTGGAGCATGGGGATGAGGACTCTCCGGCAGCCTGGTCGCAGGTCACTGCCTCCCAAAGTGCCAGGCAGGCCCCGAGGCCCCGGCCCACCTTTAAGAAATCTCGTCTGGGCGCGCCGGTCCTGCGGCCTTAGTCTGGTGTTCCGCTATTTGGGAAATGTGCTCTGGGGGCCGAGGTCGCCCCACGCCCCCACCCCCAACCCCCCGCCTCCTTCCGCATGCAGGACCCCGGCCCTCCCGGGAGAAGCCTCTGCCCCTCTTCACGTGTCCGTCCTCCTGGACTCCGTGGTCAGGATACTGCCTTAGCTTTCGAGCGGCTGCGATTCTTTTTTTTTGAGCTTCGGCCGTTTGTCTCTTGCCCGTGAGGCGTCTGACTCAGTGTTTTCTGCTGAAGCTTCCTGCTCCGCCTGGACGCCCCGTTCTTTCTCCTTCCCCAGTTCTTCCTCTTGGACCTGCAGGGTCTCATCCCTCTTTCTGCCTCTACCGTGTCTCATTTGGGCTCCTTTTCTGCGTTGGTTTTTTTCCAAAAAAGGGCTTTTTCGATTTTCCCGTCCAGCCCCGGTGCCTCGGTCTCCACCTGTGTCAAATCGTGTTTGCGTCCCTCACCTCGGCCAAAGAAGGGGGTGGACGGAACGGTTTTAAGCCGTGGAAATGCTTTTTCAGTTGTAACTTTCGTTTTAGTAAGGATCTTACTTTCTTTTGACAGGAGCCGTAAAGTTCAGAACACACGGTAAGTTCCGCACACGTCCGTAAGCTATCGCCTGACAAAGGGTCTGGTACTCAGCTTACAGACCTGCGTGAGAAAATGGGGGTGGGAAGAAATGATCGGTTCCCTGCTACACACTGGACTCTGGGTGCCAGGATGTGTTTTATGCAGGAGTTACTTTCAGTGGACGGGAGTCATGGGTATATATTTTCCTTTGCGGTCTCGAAGCTATGACTCCAGGACCACTATATTTTCTCCAGGAGGCAAAGTAGGAATTGTAGAATCTGTCTCAAAAGTATTTTTAAGTGCTTGACTTTTGGGGGGGTGGGGGTGGGGGGGCGGAAGTCAAGACACTTTTTGAATAGTTCATGCTCTCTTGTGTTTTGATGTCATTATGGTCACCAGGTCGATCGCGCGCAGCACGAGAGTACGAGAGAGGGACTCGAGGGTAGAGCCTGTCAGGGTTCCCGCTGACTCTCTTGGCCCAGTGGTGCAAGCACCCAGAAGGGAGTCTCGGTTTCTCACCGCTTGTGTTTTGCAGGTCGCTTGTACCAGGTTGAATACGCCATGGAGGCCATCGGACGTGCGGGCACCTGTCCGGGAACTTTAGCGAACGACGGTGTTTGGCTTGCAGCAGAGCGACGCAACATCCACAAGCTGCTTGATGAAGTTGTTGTCCCTGAAAAAATTTATAAGCTCGATGATGAGTAAGTGAGCTCACAGGGGGGAGAGGGTTTCGATACCTCACGTGCTCACATACGTAGGACCTCACGTATTTCGGGAGGCCTGGCCCGTGTGCCGCAGTAAACTTGAAGCGAACGCTTGTTATTGTGCCTTTACTGGTGGACATTTTTGATTCTTGTTTGAAACTTCCTTGAGGCTTCGGACGATACGTTATCCTTTTGACGTGCAGGGCCAAGCCCTAGGTGGAGAAACTATTCTATACTGTTCGGAGTACAGGCGTGGTAGGTGTGCAGATCTGGGTTAAGTCTGTGTGACCTCGCACCCGTTGCTTTCCTTCTCTGGGCTTCGGTGCCGCCTCGAGTGGTGGTGGCCGTTTAATGAACTAGAGTAAAACGAGTGAAATACACTAGCGCAGGGTCTGACACGTAGCAGGCTCCCCGAGTGTTCAGAACGGCTACTCGGGAATTGTGTGGAAGTGTCCTGAATCTTACCCCTGGAGGTCTGGGAACAGTTTAGATGAGCCCCGTCAGTTTTGCGTCATTGGGCGTGCGGGACTCCTAGCTGGCGGGGCACTGGGTTTGCCTGTCAAGAGACTTCCCCCCTGAGTGGGGGACGAGGCGGGTGCCGGTTCTAGGGCCTTTGGATGCGTGTCCAAGGAAGCGTCATCCCTCCAGAGTCACCGCCGGGCCACGGGCCGCTCGGCAGCCGGCAGGCTTGCGGAGGTGTAGTGACAGCAGGTGACAGAGGGTGCCAGCTCTAGGGGAGCCAGCGCAGCCCTCGGGGAGCGGCAGCAAAGAAAGGAAAGGCGCCTTTCCTGGGAGCCTAGCCCCTGAGCCCCCTCCCTCCGCCCCGGCCAGCCAGGCCTTTGGAGGTGAGAATACCGATGACCCAGGAGTGGGGGTAGTTTTTCTTCCCCTCTGGCAAAACCTCTGTCTTGCTTCTGGACCCTCTCGGGACTTGCTTTAGCTTCCTAGTGCTCCTTCTCTCGCCCTGTTCGGCGTCGTGGCGCTGAATACGCCTATCGAAGAACTGGAGGGGGCGCTGTGTATCTTTCATGTTATAAACGACGTCAGGTTTGTCCTGCAAAGATAAACCTTCTGTAGTTTCTGTCTGTTCAGAAGAAAACCAGAGCATTGACGCGAGCATGGTAAACTTATCATGGAACTTGGGGCTTTGCAAATACTTCTTAAAGGCCCTCTCAGACACCTGCTCTGCTTACAGACACATGAGTACATTTTTTTTTTTCTTCCTCCAGGGGCATGGCTTGCACCGTGGCCGGCGTAACTTCTGACGCTAACGTTCTGACCAACGAACTGAGGCTCATTGCCCAAAGGTATGGTCAGAGAGAGTGTGACTGACGATCTATAAGTCAGTTTGCTTGATATCTCTAAGGAGAACTCGTTTTTGCCAAGATGAGAGTCATCGCAGATTTATTAATTGAAAATTGCTTCTTTTTTCTAACCCGAACTTATAAAATGCTATGGTCATAAGATTGTTAGGATGTTGACATTCCCCTGCTCCCCTTTCAAATGACAGGTGACTGTCAATGTCCCCCCATGGCGCAGGTTTATGTCCAGAATATGTTTTGCTTAGATTTTTGTGTCTTAGGAAAAAATGATGACTATGCCAGTGTTTTCATCCTAGGTATTTATTTATTACAGTATCGGGAGCCAATTCCTCGTGAGCAGTTGGTGACAGCGCTCTGTGATATCAAACAAGCATACGCGCAGTTTGGAGGTAGGAAATCTGGGGCATATTTATTCCAGAAAGGGGAAACATTTTCTAGGTAATAATTTTTTTATGAGATGGTAAAAAGAAATTGAAAAGTAAGTGAAAAACTTTTTGTACATTTGCGCTTCGTGGTTTCCGCGATATGTATTATCATATGTTTTATTAATAGACCATCGAGAGGCAGAAATAGCCTTTTTAAATCTGGAAACCGATTGCTTTTCTTACCTAATAATTAAACTCAGCACGGAGTAGCGGTCCTCCGGGTCTTAACTCCGTCTCCTGGCTGTGCCCATCTCCCGGAAGCAAGTGGACGTTTTGGTGGGCCTTAGTCTGTGGTGGCCAGAACAGAGCCACTTACGAATGCTCAGCTTCACAAGAAAGGTGCTTCAGCTACGTTCGGGGAGCTCGAGTGACTGTAGCGATACTGCCTTTGGGCGGCTGATGTGCTTGACGGTCCTCTTTTCTTGGTTAAAGGGAAAAACGTGCCTTTGGCGTCTCGCTGCTGTCCATTGGCTGGGATAAGCGTTACGGCTTTCAGCTCTATCGGAGCGACCCAAGCGGAAATTACGGGGGATGGAAGGCCGCACGCATTGGCAATAACGGCGCCGTGAGTATTTTTGTGTTGCTGTAAAACCTAGCGATAGGTACCTAACGTGATTTTGCAACGGCGATGAATGTAAACGGTATTTTAAGGTAGCTGCAACAACTTTAGCACCTGTGATTGCTATAACGCAGCCGTGCGTGTGTGTGTTTGCCCCCAGTGGAAATTGCCACGCCGACCAGAGAGAATGGAAAGACGGTCATCGGAGTCCTCGGACAGAAGGAAGTGGAACAGCTGATCAGAAGACACGAGGAAGAAGAAGCTAAGGCTGAGCGTGAGAAGAAAGAAAAAGAACAAAAAGAAAAGGATACGTGGAAGACAGAATTGGGGGTCTTATAAATCTTTTGAGCCCCATTTCAGCCGCCCTCTTCCACAGTGAGCACGTGTTGGCTTTTGAACCCGGACGGTGGGAAAGAGGGATGGTAGCCTCTGATCGGGGCCTCGCCTTTCTGTAAGTTGAGCGGTGACTGCTCTTCATGGGCCTTTCTACCCCCCTCCCCCCTTTTCTGGGAATAAAACTCGGTAAGAATGGAAACGGTGAAGGAGAATTGTCTGTAGCAGTCACTGTTGTTCACCGGGGTTAGTGGGTCTGTGATCCTTCATGCTTCAGTGTCCTGGGGCAGCCCTGGAGGTGCCGGGACACAAGAGGCTAAAGTTGGTGGGTGCGAGTGTCATAAGCAGGGAAAGATGGGACTTGTGCCCTGGAGGCCTCCCTTGCTGTGTCCATACCGTCTTGGAGAACCCGTGGCCCTCGGCCTCTGTGGGAATCACATTCTTGTACCTGTTGCCAGTCATCGACATCGATGGCTCTTCCTAGGACCGGAAGTGTGTGCGTGCACATGTATACACACACGCGTTCACGCAAACCGCTCCGAAAACACGTGAAAGGCCCGTTTACAGTGCAAGCCCTGCACCCGCTACAGTAATCGGTCATCAGTGCTTCTGAGCACCTCTGGATCCCTCAGACCCCATTTCCCTCTCCCCTTCTACTCCAGAGAGAGAACTCGAGTTTACCTTTCCCCTTACCTATGGTTCTTACAATGCGTTTGTCTGTTCCTCTGACCCAGGTGGCACATCCCTCGGGGTAGCCGGGTGTGCCCTCTCTCCGTCTCCAGCGCTTGGTTTAAGAACGACCGTGGGCTGAGCCGACCCAGACCAGACGGGCGGGGGGATGACAGCTGCGGACGCCGCGGCAGGCCCACGGCGGGCACGTGGCAGGTCCTGTGCAGGAGAGATTATGGCCACAGAGGAAAAGGGGCCGCAGACGAGAGCAGTCGGTCTTGGCTGAGGCGGGGCGGTGGGTGGGGGGGTGGGGGGCCCTGGTCTCAGCCCAGGAAGGCTCCAGGGCCACCGCCGCAGTGCCGGCCTCCCACACTTGTCCCCTCCAGCTCTCCTCAGAGCACATTGAACCCTTCCGTCGGTTCCCCATGCGAGACTTTCAAAGATCTGCTGCGAAGTGAGCGAAGCTTAAGCTTCAGGACCCCTCGCTTCCGAGGCCTGGGAAGGGACCCTCACAATGTGTTCCGTGCTCATGCTTTTTGTAAAGTCTGCAAAAGTAAGGTCTTCTACCTGCGGTTAATAAGCGCTACCGTCTGTTTCTGCAGCGGAACATACTTGTCCGCAGATACTTCCATGCGTAGTGAGGTTATTGTTACTCACCTCAGGGTCGAAATGGCTCTCGGGACGTGTTCCTCACCCACCCGATGAGCCTGCATACCCAGTATAGTGACAGGAAGGCACAGGAACAGAAGTTGTCACCATCGTTGGAAGTTCCTGGACAGTGGGAGAGGAACAGGGCTTGACATGGGCCAAGTCAGAAGCAAACTTCATCCTTAAGGTGTGTGCAGTTACCATCTGGGGATTCAGGTCCCGTGATGCCGGAAACGCCGGGGGGGGGTGGGGTGGGGGGGGTGCCTTACGGGTATGTCGGCTCATCGAACCACTGCGGTAATTTGGTGAAGTTTCTCATTCTGATTTTCAGTTTGATACCCAATTTTGTATTTGTACTGCCGTATTCTTTTGCTTTAAGAGGACACCCTCCCACTCCGCTACACACACACACACACACACACACACACACACACACACACACACACAGATAGTATCTTATATATAAACCCGAATCAGCCCCTGCTTTCCCTCGTCCTGAGAATAAAGTCCACTTTCTTCATTCTGACCTGCAACTCGCCACTGCCTTGTTGCTGATGCTCTGTCCTGGACCCCCCGCCCCCCCTCTGGACCGCCCTCTGTCTGTCCCTCACCCTCTCTGGAACGCTCTTCTCTCTGCACTCTGTGTCTCCCGCCCCCGAAGAACTACCCCGTCCTCTTCCCTGTCCCCGTGGGACTTCGGGACCCTCTATCCTGCTCCCGAAGGTCTTACATACCCTGCGCCCCGCTTCCGACATGCTGCCGGCACCTCGGCCCCGCCCCTGGAGGACTTAGGAGCCGCCTCCGGGAAGTCTGACCTTCCGCCGCACTTCCGGGACACTTCCGCCCTCCCGGTCCCACCCCAGAGGACTTCCGGGCGACTTCCGCTTGCGGCCGACCCGCCATCTTGTTCCCGCCCCAGGAGGTCTCACGCAGCCGAGGCCCAACCCCCAAAGGTCTACGCAGCCTGCCCCGCCATCTTGGTCTCACCCCGAAGGTCTTCCGGGTGTCCGGCCTCGCGCCGCTTCCGGGTATCTTCCGCCACCCTGTCCCCGCCCCCGAAGAACTAGAAC